>NC_135808.1:79409319-79728069 GCF_964213995.1 Mustelus asterias
TGTGTCACTTTCAGTCACTGTCTGTTTCTGGGTCTCTGTGTTTCTTTCACTTTCTGACTGTCTCATTCTTTCTTGCTCTGCCCTTCTCTCTGTCTTTGCGTGCTTCTCATTCTCTCTCTCTGTCTCTTTACTGTAATCACTGATATTGCTCTGCTCTCTTGCTCCACATCCCCAGTCATCTTCAATGTTTAAATGAACGGAGTAAATTTGGTGATTCTGGATTATAAAATAAGTCAGAAGAAAATAAGACAGGCCTCCGGTTTTGAATAAATTAACAATTTTAGGAAGGTTATGGAACTGTCAAATGTCAATCAAAATAGAATATCTCACAAAAACTTGTCTAATTCACCAACTTCACAAACCAGAGATACTAGGCTGGTAAATGTGACCCATGGTTGAGACAGAATTCACAACTGTTAAAAGTTTGGATTTTTTTGAAGTCGTTTTTTTGTCAATATTTCTGATGCACTGCCTTCTTTTTGTAAATCATACAATCATTCAGCGCAGAAGAGGGCCCTTCGGCCCATCGAGTCCACACCAACACATTAGAAACACCTGAACTCCCACCTAGTCCCATCTGCCAGCACTTGGCCCATAGCCCTGAATGTTACGATCTGCCAAGTGCTCATCCAGATACTTTTTAAAGGATGTGAGGCAACCCGCATCTATCACCCTCCCAGGCAGCGCATTCCAGACCGTCACCACCCTCTGGATATAAAGATTTTTCCTCACATCCCCTAAACCCCCTGCCCCTCACCATGGATCTATGTCCTCTCATGACTGACCCTTGAACTAAGGGGAACAGTTGCTCCTTTTCAACTCTGTCCATGTTTCTCATAATCTTGTACATCTCGATTAGGTTGCCCCCTCAGTCTTCTCTGCTCCAATGAAAACAATCCAAGCCTATGCAAACTCTTTTCATAACTTAAATATTCCAACCCAGGCAGGATCCTGGTGAAATCTCCTCTGCACCCCGTCCGGTGCAATCACATCCTTCCAATGGTGACCAGAACTGCACACAGTACTCTAGCTGTGGCCTCACCAAAGTTCTATACAACTCCAACATGACTTCCCTGCTATTGTAATCTATACCTCGACTGATAAAGACAAGTGTCCCATATGCCTTTTTCACCACTGTACTAACATGCCCTTCCACTTTCAGAGATCTGTGGACAAACATGCCAAGGACTCTTTGTTCCACAGAACTTCCTAGTGTCCTACCATTCATTGCGTACTGTCTTGTCAAATTACTCCTTCCAGTGTTTGACCTCACACTTTTCAGGGTTCAATTCCATCTGCCACTTACCTGCCCATTTGACTATTCCATCTATATAGAAGTCTACAAGATTATGAGAGGCATGGACAGAGTGGATAGTCAGAAGCTTTTTCCCAGGGTGGAAGAGTCAATTACTAGGGGGCATAGGTTTATGGTGCGAGGGGCAAGGTTTAAAGGAGATGTACGAGGCAGACTTTTTACACAGGTGGTGGGTGCCTGGAACTCATTGCTGGGGGAATTAGTGGAAGCGGATACGGTAGTGACTTTTCAGAGGCGCCTTGACAAATACATGAATAGGATGGGAATAGAGGGATATGGTCCCCAGAAGGGTAGGGGGTTTTAGTTCAATCGGACAGCATGGTCGGTGCAGGCTTGGAGGGCCGAAGGGCCTGTTCCTGTGCTGTAATTTTCTTTGTTACATCTTCTCGTAGCCCAAGATACTCCACCTCACTGTTAACCACCCGACCAATCTTTGTGTCATCTGCAAACTTACTAATCCTGCCCCCACATAGTCATCAATATAAATGATGAATAATAGGGGGCCCAACACAGATTCCCTGTGGTATGCCACTGGACACTAACTTCCAGTCACTAAAGCAGTGTTCTGCCATCACCCTCTGTCTCCTACAACTGAGTCAATTTTGAATCTACTTTATCAAATTACCTTGTATCCCATGTGAACTTAGCTTCTTTACAAGTCTCCCATGTGGGACCTTGTCAAAGGCTTCGCTGAAATCCATATTAACTACATTGATGGCACTACCCTCCAGTTACGACATTAAGTATAGCACTGTTTAGGTTTATAAATCAACTATTAATCTATATATTCACATTTAGTATTGCTAAAAAAAAATTAATGGATTAAAGAAAATTGGCAAAGGAATCAAAAAAGGGGAATGAAACTTTATTTTACCCAGCAAGTTATGGCCTGGAATGTGATGAGTGAGGGAAGTAGATTAATAATAACTTTCAAAACTTGAAAAAAGAAATTAGAATGCTGGAAAACGAGGAAGAGGAGTAGAATGGAACTAATTGAGTAGTTCTTGCAAGGTAGGGTTCAGGCAGGGTGGGCCGAATGGTCTGGACTGTATCATTCAGGAGGAGGAGACAAAAGGTGTTTCTGTGCATCAAACCACCCGATACTTTCACAGGTAAAACCCCTTTACAAGAACCAGTTGTTAAAACTAGTTTCCTTATGCTCCATCTATTGCTTATCAAGCAGAAGAGGAGTTATGTTTTTTGCAAATTGTGTGACTTTTGCAAGCCACACAAGGTGGGTCTTCTCGATTTGGACGAGGGTTGGGCAATTTCGGAAATATCAGCACGCAGTTTCGGGAAATCGCTGGAGGAAACGGGACACTACAGGGTAACGTGCGACTTGAGCGTGCACTGCCACCGCAGGATCCTTTCTACAGCAATCTGTGCGCTTTATTTCTCCCTCTCTTTCAGGTTAGTGACAAAGTGAGTATAAGGCTGGGAGTGAAATCAGCTTCAATGACTAGACAAAGATCACAAGGGGATCAATTTGAAGATAGTTCCGCGTGTGCCAATAAATGTCAATAGATTGACGCGTGTCCAAACACGGAGATGCTGTGTACTAAAACGGAAAGCCTACCGCAGTTGAAGAAAACGGTCTTCCAATTTTGAAGGACTGGACTTGAAGTGCAGCGAAAGCTCAGCAAGGTAACGTTCAGAAAAGTAACTTTTGGAAATGTAACGCACCAAGATTGTTCCCATCCAACAACGAACTTCCTCCTATTTCTTAGGTGAACAACAGAGATTTCGTAGATGTAATTAAGAAACTCGCAAGGCGATGATGAAAGAGCAGGGGAGTGGGACCCTCGTTAGATAGCTCCTTGCACCCAGCTGGCACAAATACGATGGGCCGAAAAGCCTCCCTCTTTCCTTTAAGATTTCAAGAGCCAAAGTGAAAAACGTGGAGTTGAATAAAGGGCTAAGGTGATACCTTGACGGAAGTAACGGGAGATGCAATGGTTGAAATTAAAGATATGTGAGACAAAGAGGATAACAAAGGGAGGATAGGTCAAATAGAAATAGCGCACAAGCACAAAACACTGAGCGGGAGCAGAAAATGAAAACCAGGTTAACACGAAAGTGTAAACCCATCCCACACCGGCAGCACTTCTCTAAATAAAAAGTGGGAGCTATAGTTAAATCCTTAAAGTCAATAGCTCAGAATTCCTGGAAAACCCTTACATAATTCGAATTGTATGTCTACAACATTGGTAAAAGCAAAATACTGCTGATGCTGGAATCTGAAACAAAAACAGAAAGTGCTGGAAAATCTCAGCAGGTCTGACAGTATCTGTGGGGAGAGAATAGAGCCAACGTTTCGAGTCTGGATGCTCTGACCAAGGGCCATCCAGGCTCCAAACGTTGGCTCCAAACTCTCCCCACAAGTGCTGTCAGACCTGCTGAGGTTT
The DNA here is from genome assembly GCF_964213995.1 of Mustelus asterias. NCBI lineage: Eukaryota > Metazoa > Chordata > Chondrichthyes > Carcharhiniformes > Triakidae > Mustelus > Mustelus asterias. The sequence continues at coordinate 79,413,040 of NC_135808.1, forward strand.
TCCAGCATTTCCTGTTTTCTTTTTCCAGTGCTGCAGTGGACAGAAAATTAAGGCGCAAGTCAAAATGAAATGATAGCATAAGTCACACAATACTTTAAATTCCTATTGCTGCCCACCAAAACTGTGAAAAGTCAATAGCAACTTCGTTCACATTCGAGGGAAGGATGGTCAAAGTGTCCTGGATTGACACTAGCTTTGTCGGCAACGTGACTTATACTGAAAAATAATTGTACAGCTGGCCTTTGTATAATTTGTTATCATTTGGATTAATGGCACCTATTGGCTTCTCCGCCTGGTAAGACCATAAACGTTGTGGACCCACACCCTGCAGTCAGATGATATAAATAGGCTTTGATGTTTCACCATCAAAAAGGAGTTACTTGTTCATTCTGAAGTAGAGTTTGCGAGGCAAGTACAAAATCATGAAATCAATTAATTTGATCTGTGTATATACATTTAACTTGTTCACAATAATTTAGTAAAGTTAATCAAAATCTCAGTTCTATGATACAATTGTCAGATAAAAAAGGAAGTTTACGCGAGCTCCCAAGAGCTCAATACTGCAGAAAGCCGAGAGGAGTATGGAAAATACATGAGTGAAATTAAAAAGGGCATTGAGAAAACAAAGAGACAGTTTGAAAAAATATTGGCAAGTAAAATCAAGGATATTGTGAAAATACAATAAAGAGCAAGCAGATAACTACAGAGAGAGTTAGAGACCAAGCAGGGAACCTCTATATGGAGTGTGACATTAGTGTACCTTCAAGAGATTTTTTAAAATTATGTTCTCTGTAGCTCACATCCTTAGTTAATGTCATTGTTGCTGAGCTGCCTACGAGGAGTCCTTTCATTGCTCCTTAAGTGGCTTAAATGCAGATTGTTTATTTTTTACTTGAGGAATTAGTTTTATGATCCTGCATTGTCAGGAGGAAGCATGTTTGCAGGTCAGATCATAGAAATCATCATAGAAACCCTACAGTGCAGAAGGAGGCCATTCGGCCCATCGAGTCTGCACCGACCACAATCCCACCCAGGCCCTACCCCCACATATTTTACCCGCTAATCCCTCTGACCTACGCATCCCAGGACTCTAAGGGGCAATTTCTTTTTAACCTGGCCAATCAACCTAACCCGCACATCTTTGGACTGTGGGAGGAACTTTCATTTTCAGTTCTGAGCTGCGGGTTTTAGTTTAGGAGGGAAGTTGGAAAGAAGTCTCTCTCTTTCTCTCCCTGGTTTTGGGAAATTCTGCTGGTTAAGCTGAAAGCCTTCCTGGAATAGAAAGTCTGCTGTCGGTGGCTTGACCGGAGTTTCTCCCTGGTATTCAGGGAAGCTGATCAGACTTCAAACTGCTCTGAATGTTTCAAGAGAACTGTATCATTCAACCAGAGGGCTCAATTCCAGTATCACGTGAGTATCTTTGCTGTGTTAAACCTGTGGAAGGGTTTTGTCTAGGGGAAGTTTTGGTTTGATTGGAACATCTTAGATATATATAAGGGTTATACATTATTGTGGCTGGTTTGTTTGTAATTGATAACAGTTCTTGCTAAAACTCTTACCACACATGTTAACTATATTCTTAAATAAACTTTGATAAAAGCTCCCTAGTGGGTCATTTGAATCATACCGGAGGTGAACTATATGCTTATCCTAGCCAAATTCAAGGTGCAAGACCTTTGATCCAGACAAGCTCCATAAAACTTTGGAGTTTCTGACCTGAACCATAACAGGAGACAGAAGACGTAAGCATGGTTCTTAATTAATACTCGGGGGAGAATTTATGGAGCCTGCAAGAGTAAGCAGGCAAGAGAGAATTAGGCAGGAGCCAGAATTCCTGACAGTGGACTGAAATGCAAAGATTAAGTCAGTGGCATGTTTGCGGGGCATGTCAGGCCTCATGCGGTCTGTGGTAGGTTCGTAATTGTAATACATTCGCCTTCCATGATTACTCATTAATGTGAAACATATTGTAATTACATCCTACCGTCAAGATAAAGTCAGCAGCATACAAGAATCTCTTGGCACCTGGTTCACGTTAGTTTAAAGGTAACATGCAGCAGTTGGATTTGTGCAGTTGTGTCAGAGGTCTTTGGTTTTCTTTGCTGAACTCTGTGGCACAAGGGAGAGGAGCAAGAGAATGGCAGCTTGCCTGCAAGCGTGAATCAGTGGTGAGGGTGGGGTGTGCCATAAGGGGCAATGAGGAGTGAAAGAAAGATCCAAGGAAATAAAATGTGTGGTCAGTGGTATCAAGGAGTAGAAGGAAGGGTCTATTGTATTGGTTATGCTGGGGTGGTCAGTGGGGACAAGCTTGAAGGTGATAGGAGAAGCGGGAAGGGTAATAGATTTTATTACAGATCTTACAATGACCAGCTTCACAACGTCTCCAGAAGCACATACGGTGCCAGGCCTGGAGATGGAAGTGGGAGGACCAGTGCCAGTTTTGTTTGTGGACAATGGAAGATGTTGAAAATCTCAATACTCGTCCATTCCATGGATTTTTTCCATGGACATGTGCTCTCATTAAGTTTATCTGCCTGCTTCACACAGTTCAATTGCTAGAATATCAATGGCTGTCATGCACCCAATATTCCTACAACCTCAGGAGGAGAGGATGCAACAAAGGATGGCTCTTGCCGGTCAACAACAAAGTCTGCAACAACAGTAGCAGGCAGCACCAGCAGAGCAGCTGGTCGGGATGCGGCCATCCAAGGCAGGCATCATAGAAGACAGGTACTGGCATTTGGCAGCCAAGTTGTGGCTGTAATATAGAGCCTCTCCTTTTGTCCAGGAGGCTCTCTTGCAGCCTACCAGTAGCTGCAGCATTGTCTGCTGATGGTGGGTTTGACCAATGCAAAACTTCTCTCCCGTGTCCCATGCACACTACCAATGCTTAGGTTTATAATTAGAACCGTGTGGGAAATAAAGGCAAGAGAGCGGAAATGGCTCACAGTTGGGGTTACACCATCGGAAGCAGCACACCACAGTTAAAATTCCACCCTCCTGATGCAAACATCGTAGTTAAGGAGGAGGAGTGAGAAATATTGGATGGGATAAACATAGAGAGAGGAAATATTAAGGGGTGTAGCATCTTTGCATATATATGATTTGGCAGGCCCAGGTGAAATGCATTCCAAGCTGCTAAAAGAAGCAAGGAAGGAAATAATGTTGGGGGAGGAGGCTCTAACCACCATTTTCCAATTCTCTCTGGCTACAGCTACAGCTACATACCAGAGGGTTGCAAGGCCAGTAATGTTATACCATTGTTCAAAAAAAAAGGAAAGATAATGTTATAATTACAGAACAGTTTCCTTACCTCGGTGGACAAATTATTGGACAAACATCTGAGGGGCAGTATTAATCATCATTCAGCAGAGCATAGATTAATCAATGACAATTCACATGGATTTGTTAACAGAAGGCTGTGAGTGACTTGAATTTTTTTTGAGGAAGCAGGGTTGATGTAGGTGACGCGTTTGTTGTAGGGTACATAGATTTTGCAAGTTTGACCATTGGAAAAGGACTCAAACAGCAAACCGGTCAAAAAAGTAAAAATCCATGAATTCCAAGGGAAAGTGGAAAGTTGGATCAAATATTGTGCAATGGCAGGAAACAAAGGGTAATGGTTGATGAGTGATTTTTCTGACTGGAAGGTGGTTTCCAGTGGGATTCTGAAGGGTTCCATATTGGGTCCTAGATTTTTGTGGTATATACCAATGACTTAGATTAAATGAAGGAGTCATGTTTGAGAAGTTTGTTGATGATATTAAAAAATGGCACTGTGGTTGACAGCAAGGACAATCAATATAGATTGCTGGAGCTAAAGAGTGGCAAATGACAAGGCAATTTTGGAAAGAGAAGGCAAGAGAGTACACAATAAATAGTAGGATGCTGAGAAGTGTAGTGGAACAGGGGGACATTGGATTGCAAGTACACAGATCCCTGATTGTAGTGAGCCAGATAGATAAGGTGATTAAGGGAATACTTATATTCTGTGCCTTGGCTGATAAAGGTAAGAACAAAGATGTTACAGGAGCTGTGTAAAACACTAGTCAGGCCTCAGCTAGAATACTGAGTGCAGCTTTGATCATCTTATACAAGAAGAATGTGTTTACAAGAGAGTGAGCAAGATGGTAGAGAGGAGATTTACAAGAATGTTGCCAGGAATGATGAATTTTAGCTATGTGAAAAGATTAGGTAGGCTAGATTGTTTTCTTCGGTACAGAATAGGCCTCAGTTGTCTAGATAGAATGCTAAATTCTCTCAGCAGAGGAGTCATTAATCAAGGGCATAGCTTTAAAGAAGGATTAGAGGGGAGTTGAGGAGAAGCATTTTCACCCAGAGAGCCATCAGTGTTGAAGTTCAAAAACTGAAATGGTGTTAGTACAGAAACCCCATTGCATCCTAAAGAACTTGAGCATGCAGTTGAAGTCCTGTAACCTAAATGGCTATGGATTAAGAGGTGGAAAATAGGATGAAGCTAAAAGCTCTTGTTCAGCCATAGATACGATGGACCAAATGGCCTCTTGTTCTTTAAATTTTCTATGTTTAATCTTGGCTAAAACCACCCAGAACACTGTCATCAACAACACCTCATCCATTTCTGATTATCATAGTGCCTAGCGCACAGCCACTTAGCAGCTAAGACTCTTAAAAAGTTATAGTAGTTTGGGTGACTGGTGTCTGGAATTTTTAAAAAATAGAACCAGGATTGCACTGAATATGGTGCAGCTAATATCTTCTTTGACATTGAGGCCAGATTTTCATCATTCATATTTGTCTTTTAACAGGGTGCGTTTGAAAATGGCCAGTGCGTGAATAGAGGAGTTGTTACTTGGAAGCAGAATTTACTTCACAGATATCAAGGCCAAGATGACACACCTCGGAGCAGGTGCTATTTTGACGAGTATTCTATTTATGGTTGGTTGTTGTGCAATACCAAAGAGGATAGATACTTCTTTAGTAAATTGCTCAGGAATTGGCTATCCACTTTCTCATTGCATCCTGGTACCAGATGTAGAGATGTTGGACTTGTCTTATAACAACATGACAATAATTCAACAGCAGAGTTTCCAGAACCTTACCAAGCTGAAAAAACTTTTTCTTAAGTTCAATCACATCACTGTGATAGAACCTGGATCATTTTCAAAAAATTCAGAACTAAGGTATCTTGATCTTTCAAATAATTTTTTGCATGATATTTCAGCCTTGCCATTTAACCATCTCCAGTCACTAACACACCTTGATATCACCAACAACATGTTTGATACAGCTGACTTTGGAGCAGAAATCAACAAGCTACAGAACCTGCATTCTCTACACTTTGGAAACGCTCGCCTTTCTTCCTTGAAGTCCAATTCCTTATCTGCACTTCGTGGAATCCCACTTAAGGAGGTTTATTTAATTACAGGAGATTTGCAGGTATATGAACCCGGAACACTTAATGCCTTGCAAAATGTAGAAAAGCTTTCTTTTGATTTACAGTTTGGGCAGAAAGCACAATTACTGATCGATATCTTCAACGATATTCCAACAACAACCACTACACTGGAAATTCTAAATTCTGATTTCGTCAAATATGCAGGAGATGAAGATTTATTTTCTCCTTTGAAGAAATCAAAAATCACGACACTAGTTGCGCAGAATATTACCATTGATGATTCTTTGGCCACTCATTTGTTAAACTTTGTTCTCAGCTCAAAAATAAATGAATTATTTTTGAACACAATTAGAATGGATGGCATTGGCAAGTGGGAAATAATGCCTGTTCAATCTGATCAGATTAGTTTGCGTAAACTCCATATAATTAATGTAGATAATCCAAACTTCTACCGTTTTTACTCACTTGACTATCTTCTTGATGCATTTACAGAACTGACAGAGTTAACAATACATGAGGGAAATTTGTTTTATGTTCCATGTGAGGTATCAAAAGTAATGACTTATCTGAGATATTTGGACATATCCCAGAACGTGCTTCAAGAATCCACCTTCATTCCTAAAGATTGCACTGCTCCTTTCCCCAATCTTAAAACGCTCATTGTAATGAAGAACAAATTTTCAAATTTACCCAAGTTTAGTACATTATTATCTAAAATGGAGAACTTGTCTAGTATAAGTGCTTGTCACAATGGTCTTGTACTACAGGAGGGATCGGCCTGCAATTGGCCTCAGACTATGACGCACATAAATTTTTCACACAATAACCTGGAAAGCAGTGTGTTTGGCTGCTTACCAGAATCACTGGAATCACTAGACTTGAGTTACAATTCCATCACCACAGTCCCAAACCTCAAAGGGCTGAGAAACCTCCATGAAGTGTTTTTGACAGCAAACATCATAGTATCTTTTCCTGAGATTCCAGTGGGTCACTCACTGAAATTCTTGCACATTAATCACAATAAAATTCAGAACTTAAACATCCACTCATTACAGTCCTTAGATCTAGCTGAACTCAAATTCAGCAATAATCCTTTTGAGTGCTTCTGTGAAGTTCAGTCAATCTCTAATTATGTTCAGCAGACACAAACTTTGATACTTGATTGGCCAGACCAGTATCAATGCGACCGTCCACAACAATTCAAAGGTCAAGCTATCCAATTCCTGAAATTTTCTCCTATTGAGTGCAAAATTCCCTTATTCGTTGGGGTCCTTTTGGCATGTGTAGCACTTTTGTTAGCTGTGTGCATTATACTGTGTATCAAGTATAATGTTACCTGGTACATCCGAACACTCTGTCTCTGGCTTAAAGCTAAAAGAGGTCACGACGTCAATCTGGCTGAACACAGATTTGAGTACAATGCTTTCATTTCATACAGTGAACATGACGCATTATGGGTGAAGAACAAATTGTTGGTACAGTTAGAAAATAGTGACCCACCATTCCGTATCTGTATCCATGAAAGAGACTTCAAACCTGGAAAGTCAATAATTAACAATATCATTGACTGCATATCAAAAAGCTACAAAACCATATTCATCCTTTCAAAACACTTTGTGCAAAGTGAATGGTGCCACTATGAACTCTTCTTTGCCCACCAACAGGTATTTGATGACAAAAAGGACAGTCTTATCTTGCTCCTGCTGGAACCTATTCCAAAGCACTCCATCCCTGATCGTTTTTGCAAACTACGGAAACTGATGAATAGAAACACTTACTTGGAATGGCCTCAGAATGAGTTTCAACAGGGCTTCTTTTGGAAAAGGTTGAAAGCTGTCCTGAATTTGGATTTCCATTCATGCAATTCACAAGTAACCCAACAAGAGATTGTGCAAGGACCCGATTAGATCCCTGAGCATCATATATAGACAAACATACACAAAACTGGACATTGAGGCTGTAAAATCGAAGTTTTAGTAAAACATGTTAAAATAGGTTTCCTTTATATCTATATATCGGTGCTATTTATTTTTCCATTTAGATTTTCACCCAGCACTGATTAAGAAGTTAATGACGTTTAGATAAGTGAATAACGACTAAATGTCTGGTGCAGGGAATTTTGCGTAAAATATTGCTCTGCTGTACTTTTCCAAATTACACAACAGATGTAACGGCTTTTAACAGAACCCTCCTGGGAAAAAGAAGACAAAGTATATTTTACATAAGATAGTGTATTTTAATGTTCACCAGCTAGCAGCTTGAAGTTCTGCCCAACTTTCAACCAAATTTCAGGTTTGCATGTGGCACTCTCTCAATGCAGGAGTCTGTCCATACTGACCAGTAATAGCTCCTTCACACAATAATGTAACTTCATTCAGCTGCCCCTCAACAAAATAAAAGTAACCAACCAACTCTGCTCCAGTCAATAGACTGGATAATTTATTTATTTGGCCATGTGTATTAACATTAGTGCATCTGTAACATTAGCTTCATATATTATCACTGCCAACACAGTCAGAAAGACATGCTGGTTAGGTGCATTGACCATGCTAAATTCTCCCTCAGTGTACCCTAACAGGCACAAGGGGATTTTCACAGTAACTTCATTGCAGTGTTAATGTAAGCCTACTTGTGACAATAATAAATAAACTTTAAAATGTTACCATCTGGTGGCTGGTAATGCTATGCATTGTCCATGCCTAGGAATGCTTGCATCTTCTAAACTGTTGACACAGTGCATTCATTGTCTGAATGATGGGAGCATTAGCACTGTGCTGTGGGTGGGTTGTGCCTGCAGTGTCTCTATATATTGATAACCATCTCTGCAGAGCTTGAATTTTGATCTGCCTGCCCCCAGCCTTCTGCTAATGACTGGATCAAATTGCACATTCCAGGCAGCATTTATGACTGGTGTCCAGTTACACCTGTCTCTTTCCTACCTTGTCTAAAATCTATACACTGGAAGACACAATATTGCTCATAGAAGCATGCTTCATATTTCAATTCTTTGATTGTATTCACTGTTGCTGTAATTATGACCCATCTTAGGATGTGAGGGAAGGTAGATGATTAGAAAACATAGAAGATAGGAGCAGGGGGAGGCCATTTGGCCCTTCAAGCCTGCTCCACCATTCATTACAATCATGGCTGATCATCCAACTCAAGAGCCTAATCCTGCTTTCTCCCCATGACCTTTGATCCCATTTGCCCCAAGTGCTATATCCAGCCGTCTCTTGAATACATTCAATGTTTTGATATCAACCACTCCCTTTGGTAATGAATTCCACAGGCTCACCACTCTTTGGGTGAAGAAATGTCACCTCACCTCCGTCCTAAATGGTCTATCCTGAATTCTCAGACTGTGACCCCTGGTTCTGGACTCCCCCACCATCGGGAACATCCTCCCTGCATCTATCCTGTTCAGACCTGTTAAAACTTTATAAGTCTCTATGAGATCACCCCTTATTCGTCTGAACTCCAGCGAGAACAGTCCTAACCTAATCAATCTCTCCTTATACATCAGCCCCGCTATCCCCGGAATCAGCCTGCACTCCCTCGAGAGCAAGAACATCCTTCCTCAGAAAAGGAGACCAAAGCTGCACACAATACTCTAGGTGTGGCCTCACCAAGGCCCTGTATAGTTGCAACAATGTGGAGATGCCGGCGTTGGACTGGAGTAAACACAGTAAGAAGTTTAACAACACCAGGTTAAAGTCCAACAGGTTTATTTAGTAGCAAAAGCCACAAGCTTTCGGAGCCTTACGCCCCTTCTTCAGGTGAGTGGCTCACCTGAAGAAGGGGCTTAAGGCTCTGAAAGCTTGTGGCTTTTGCTACCAAATAAACCTGTTGGACTTTAACCTGGTGTTGTTAAACTTCTTACTGTAGTTGCAACAACACATCCCTGTTCCTGTACTCGAAACCTCTCGCAATGAATGCCAAACATGCCATTTGCCTTCTTTACTTCCTGCTGCACCTGCATGCTTACCTTTAGTGACTGGTGCACAAGGACACACAGGTCCCGCTGCACACTCCCCTCTCCCAATTTACAGCCATTCAGGTAGTAGTCTGCCGCCTTGTTTTTGCTTCCAAAGTGAATAACCTCGCACTTATTATGTTACACTACTGTATTATCCAGATCAAATAAAATGTTTAAATGACTCCCAATCAACTTTTCTCCCTTTCTTAGAGAGTACAAATTAGTTCAAATTTAGAAATTCCACCTTTTGGAGCTTTTTCAAGATCTGAGTGGAGGATTGCCTCTACTCATAATAGATAATACTCTGTAATGAAGATGATTGGTGAATAGTGAAAATTGCCCAACTATTGTAACCAACATCTGACTTTCAAGAGCCTACTTAGGATTCAGAAAAATAACTATAGATCGAATATCCTTTAACCATAAATCCGAAAAACACTTGCATCCAAAAACCCCACTTTTTTTTTAACCTCATTGACCTTTAGCGCAGACAGTCCCTGACCCAAGTCAACATAGCCTGAAACAACATGAACCTAGCAGATTGGACCCAACCTTTAGCGCAGCAAGTCCCTGACGTGAGCTGTCAGCACTCAAGCCAACATGAAGCTCGCTGGCGACACCCGATCTTTAATGCGGGAAATCTAGTTGTTTGTCTGTACATTGACACTCTGAACCCTCTCCTATCAGCAGAATCACAGATGGTGCCTCAGGTGGAGGTGGGAACTTATTGCAGATACCCTGTATTTATTACTCTGTTGTACATGTTACTTATCTAGCCATTTATTTACTTTAGGCTATAGCTCGCCCAGGATTTGGCCATTGTAATGTAAGTAGGTCTAAGCCTATATGCAGTATCCAAAAACCAAAATTATTTCAAATCTAAAGCAGTCGGCCCTGAGGATTTTGGATAAAGGATACTCAAGCTGTATATGCAGTATACAAGTAGTTAAGATGCTAAAAGTTATGGATGGGCAATAAATGCTGGCCTTGCCAGCAATGCCCAAATATAGAGTGAATTTTTAAAAGTATAAAGCTTTGGCAAATGAGCTTAGTAGAATTAATCTTCCACTTTACAACTATGGTTTACATTTCTCAATTTATTTTATGATAAATCTCTGACATTATCTTCATAATTATTTGGATTTAATTGTATTTTCTCCAATTTTAATTCATAGTAAACATACAGGTGTTACTGATTGATCTTGGAACATTTCTGAGCAGATTACTGTTTCTCCAGATCAGTTAGAAAACCAACTAAACCTTTATCAACAGTGTCACTAATCTACTCACATCTGCTCTAACTTTTCATCTTCTGTATCATCAATATGTTCTTCCCTCCTCCAGCCTGACTTTACAACTCATCTGTAAGTCGAAACTACCATAAACTCAAAATTCTAAAGATAGCATTAGTTCTCCTCACAAAAAACACTTGGATAACAGGTGCTACAGAGAATAATGTTAAACAGTTAGCTATGATATTCAGGATGAGCTAACTATGCCCTGCACTCAGCTTTGCAATAGCAAAGGGGCTTCCTCATTCTTAAAATAAATTTAAAATGTCTAAAGTCCATTTGGGTCTTATTCAAATTTCAGACTCCAGTTTGGTACAGCAAATGCCAGACTTAGTGTTAACAGAATGTGACAAATGTGCACAGGCTCAGGGATTATTAAAAAGAAATCTTACAAATCTGTATCAGTCATACCTCAATGTATTTCACTTCAAATGATCACTTGCATTAGGTTTGAGAGGGGTGGGCAGACCTGTCATTTTATCAAAAGAATGCATGATGTGATTAAGAAAAATATTTTTATGCAGACAGTGGCAGAAACCAAATATGAAATAAAGCAATAAATTGGATAAATATTTGCTGGGGGGTATGGTGGAAGTAAGAGTGTGTGGGGATGGGACTAATATTGATGATTCTGTGGGAATATTAGTGAAGAGTTTTCCAGCACAGATAGGACAAGCTGAATGGTAATTCTGTGATATGCGGTCTCTTTGATAGACAGCTCTATAGCCAGGCATTATCTCATTGTTGCCTTACTTGCACTCAATGCGAAGCTGGCAGAGACATGAGACTAGTTGAAAAAGTTCATACTATGGAACCAAAACCACTGCATTTCTAGCGTTTCCCTGGCTTTTAACGCAGGGGATTCATTTTTGTTATTGTAGTTACTGTAAATAAATGTTTAAGCTGAGTTCTGTTCTTTTATTTCATGCATGCTCAATAAATTGATCTCATGGTTGATAACATGACCAGTGTATGTTCTCGTGTTTACCAACTTCATGACAATCACTGTTATGGACCAGATGAAAAACTCCAAGGTATATTATGAAGTTAACCTAGACCCCAATTATTTTTGATTTTGGCATTAGTATGAGCATAAGGTGTTCCGCTCCAGGTGAGATTCTATTGACACAGTAGGAAGCTTTTATTAAAACAAACTTTATTTAACAACACAGTTAAAATATAACAAAAATAATTAGCATAGCTTTTACCAATTGAAATACTTAAACATGGCAAGATGTCATCCTTAACTGCTAGCTATTTCTATTGTTCCAATTTAGGCAATAATCCCACAGACGTAAATTCTCCTTCAGGATCAGTTAGCAAGACACACAGGCTTATGTGAATTCCCTTCAGCCCTCCAAGCCTGTGACCAATGGGTGTGGGAGGTGGGGTCTCATTCACAATTGCATGGTGTGCATGGTGGGGGGGGGTGGTGACAAGGTCTTTCCATGGTAGGGGGAGGATGCCCCTCTGTCTTGAGGGCTTGGTGATGCCTCTCTGGTCAGCAGGAGGGGCGGGTTGGGGGGCCCTCACCATTTCCAGAGATCACCAGCGCGGGTGCCCTTTTCAAATATGCCCCCATCTCTGTAAAACTGGGCTGGTGGGGGTGTTTCCCACTTTTGCATAAATTTGCATTAATCAGGCAGGAGAAACCCACCTCGCAGCTCCTGCTAACACCAGTGGAAAAGAGTCTGGTTTTTCCACAGACTTGGGCACTTAGAGCTGATTCGGATGAGTGAATCACGGCCATAATTTTTTAAAAACTCATTCTTGAATGTGTAAAGGCCCATAAACATTTGCCTATCTGTGTATCCTGTAGTGCCAAATGCACATAGGGCAACATCAGTCTCTTCACTTTTAACCTGTTAAGTTAGCTCCTACACCTGTTCTCAGGAGTATCAGCTTTCCGTTAACGCACATTCCACAAATTATTTTAAATCAAAAAAGATTGGTATTGAACACAGCGATTCTTGTGGAGGAATGTATAAATGACTGAAGTGCCTCTTCATTTCAATATTCTGCAATTTTCTCTTTTATGACTCTGTATTAAGCTCATCAAAAATTCAATAGGCAGCCTGATTCATGGGCCAGGGTTTTACATGAGGGTGGAGGGTTGACGTCGGAAAAAAGCAGAAGCACATGGGGTGCACACACCCAACATCCCCCCAACCCCTAATATACACATATTGGAACACCCAGGGGCAGTTCAGCATGGCCAATCCACCTAACCTGCACACCTTTGGACTGTGGGAGGAAACCGGAGCACCTGGAGTAAACCTCCCTAAGGCACTTCACAGGCTTTATTCCTTGGAATGTAGGAGAATGAGGGTTGACCTTATTGAGGTGCATAAAATCATGAGGGGGGTAGATAGGATGAACACACTGTTTTTTTTCCCAGGATACGGGAATTGAAAACTAGAGGGCACAGATTTAAGGTGAGAGGGGAAAGATTTAAAAGGGACCTGAGGGGCAACTTCTTCACGCAAAGGGTGGTGCATATATGGAAAGAGCTGCCAGAGAAAGTGTTGAGGCAGGTTCAATAGCAACTTTTTTTAAAAATTGAGTAAGTACATGGATGGGAAAGGATTAGAGGGATATGGGTCAAACATGGGCTGTTTGAGGATCTGATTAAAATGAAAAGGGAGGCGTACGTTAAGTCCAGGCAACAGAAAACAGATGGAGCTCTGGAGGAATACAGAGAGAGTAGGAAAGAACTCAAACGGGGAGTTAGAAGGGCAAAAAGAGGTCACGAGATGTTCTTGGCAGGCAGGATTAAGGAGAATCCTAAGGCATTCTATTCATACGTTAGGAACAAAAGAGTTATCAGGGAGAAAATCGGACCTCTCGGGGACAAAGGAGGGGAATTATGCTTAGAACCCAAGGGAATAGGGGAGATCCTAAATGAATACTTTGCATCGGTATTCACGAAGGAGAGGGGCGTGTTAACCGGGAGTGTCTCGGAGGGAGGTGTTGACCCGTTAGAGAAAATCTCCATTACAAGAGAGGAAGTGTTAGGTTTTTTAGGGAACATTAAAACTGACAAAGCCCCAGGGCCTGATGGCACCTATCCTCGACTGCTCAGGGAGACGAGAGATGAAATTGCTGGGCCTCTGACGGAAATCTTTGTCGCTTCTTTGGACACGGGTGAGGTCCCTGAGGATTGGAGGATAGCGAATGTGGTCCCGTTGTTTAAGAAGGGTAGCAGGGATAACCCAGGAAATTATAGGCCGGTGAGCTTGACGTCCGTGGTAGGGAAGTTATTGGAGAGGATTCTTAGAGACAGGATGTATGTGCATTTAGAACGGAACAATCTCATTAGTGACAGACAGCATGGTTTTGTAAGAGGGAGGTTGTGCCTTACAAATTTGGTGGAGCTTTTTGAGGAAGTGACAAAAACGGTTGATGAAGGAAGGGCCGTGGATGTCGTCTATATGATTTCAGTAAGGCATTTGACAAAGTCCCACATGGCAGGTTGGTTAAGAAGGTTAAGGCTCATGGGATACAAGGAGAAGTGGCTAGATGGGTGGAGAACTGGCTTGGCCATAGGAGACAGAGGGTAGTGATCGAAGGGTCTTTTTCCGGCTGGAGGTCTGTGACCAGTGGTGTTCCGCAGGGCTCTGTACTGGGACCTCTGCTATTTGTGATATATATAAATGATTTGGAAGAAGGTGTAACTGGTGTAATCAGCAAGTTTGCGGATGACACGAAGATGGCTGGACTTGCGGATAGCGAAGAGCATTGTCGGGCAATACAGCAGGATATAGATAGGCTGGAAAATTGGGCGGAGAGGTGGCAGATGGAGTTTAATCCGGATAAATGCGAAGTGATGCATTTTGGAAGAAATAATGTAGGGAGGAGTTATACAATAAATGGCAGAGTCATCAGGAGTATAGAAACACAGAGGGACCTAGGTGTGCAAGTCCACAAATCCTTGAAGGTGGCAACACAGGTGGAGAAGGTGGTGAAGAAGGCATATGGTATGCTTGCCTTTGTAGGACGGGGTATAGAGTATAAAAGCTGGAGTCTGATGATGCAGCTGTATAGAACGCTGGTTAGGCCACATTTGGAGTACTGCGTCCAGTTCTGGTCGCCGCACTACCAGAAGGACGTGGAGGCGTTAGAGAGAGTGCAGAGAAGGTTTACCAGGATGTTGCCTGGTATGGAGGGTCTTAGCTATGAGGAGAGATTGGGTAGACTGGGGTTGTTCTCCCTGGAAAGACGGAGAATGAGGGGAGATCTAATAGAGGTGTACAAGATTATGAAGGGGATAGATAGGGTGAACAGTGGGAAGCTTTTTCCCAGATCAGAAGTAACATTCACGAGGGGTCACAGGCTCAAGGTCAGAGGGGCGAAGTATAACTCAGATATTAGAGGGATGTTTTTTACACAGAGGGTGGTGGGGGCCTGGAATGCGCTGCCAAGTAGGGTGGTGGAGGCAGGCACGCTGACATCGTTTAAGACCTACCTGGATAGTCACATGAGCAGCCTGGGAATGGAGGGATACAAACGATTGGTCTAGTTGGAGGGCTGAAGGGCCTGTTTCCTGTGCTGTACTGTTCTTTGTTCTTTATTGGTAATAGCTGGGAGGGCACCATGGTTGGCATGAACTGGTTGGGCCGAAGGGTCTGTTTCCATGCTGTATTGCAGTCTGACTCTATGACAAAACCTGACACCGAATCGAAGAAGGAGACATGAACAGATGACCAAAAGTGTGGTCAATGAGGTAGGCAGGAGATAGAGTGATTCAGGGAGAGAATTCCTGGGTTTAGGCTCTAGGCAGCTGAAGGTATACAATCAATGGCAGGATGAAGGAAGTGGCATTTTTAGAAGTGGTTCGAAGAATACAAAGTTCTTGGGCGTGAGGGGTAGGGGGAGGGGGTTTGACTGGTGAAGCTTAACGAGTTAAAGAGGATTTTGAACTCAAAAGAATGAGAATTTAAAAAACAAGATATTGGTGAACTGGGAACGAAGTGAGCACAGGGGTGATGGGTGAATGGGCCATGGTGCAAATTCCTTTACTTCCAAAACTAGTTTGTCTGGTTAATTATTTTTCTAGTTAAACCCATTTGTAGTCACCAGCAAAGGGAGGAAAAACCAGCAAAGCTGGCAGCTCTAAAAAACAGGTTGGACAGTGAACAGTGGATCTAGGAGATAGGTTGCTAACTTATACAACAGATATACTGAGCATTCAATCATTTTTTGAATTATACAAAAGCACTTTTTCAGCAAGGAAGATGTAAAAATTATTGAAAGGAAGGTGCTTTACTCTATTCAGGAATACACCATTGACAAAAGAACTCCCTTTACATAATTACAATTGTTGACAACTTACAGCTGACTTCCATTTATGATCAAGAAAAGGAGGCAATTGTTTGAACAGTGGGTTAGAAATAAGTAGAATCATAGAATAGAATCCCTACAGTGCAGAAGACAGCCATTCAGCCCATCAAGCCTGCACCGACAACAATCTCACCCAGGCCCTATTCCCGTAACCCCTCATATTTACCCTACTAATCCCCCTGACACCAGAGTAAATTTAGCATGGCTAATCAACCTAACCCGCACATCTTTGGACTGTGGAAGGAAACCAGAGCACCCAAAGCAAACCCACGCAGACATGGGGAGAATGTGCAAACTCCACACAGACACTGACCCGAGGCCGGAATTGAACACTGATCTGTGGCGCTGTGAGGCAGCAGTGCTAACCATTGTGCCACCCCAAAGTACTTTCACCTCATAACCTTCCAGGTGACTGTGAGACAGATTGTGTTTTAGGAATATCGCACCAATATAAAACTGAAGGAAAACTGAGCATGTATTGATTATTATTCCAATTACACTAATCCATTCTATATGCTTTCGCAAGTTCAACAGATTCAGCCTTTTCAATCAGCATCAATTGTCATTTATAGCCTTCCGTGGTCGTTGGGCTATCAGCTGATCATTTTTACAGATTGAATTAAACTCGACTCACAGGATTTACCTGTTGACTATGGAGAATGTGTAAACTAGTCAGCCTTGTTTCAATTCCCCAACTTAACGGCGACAAGTACCAGTAGTCAACATCCTTCCGGCACATTCTAAGAACACAACTGATTGATGAGTGTGCAATAATGAATGGCCTTTAACATAGGTTTGCCAAATTGGAATAAATGAGTGGATCCAAGGGTAGTGTAATGTTAGTAAATTTCCATCTGTCTGGGTGTACGTGCTGTCAGCATAATGTCTGAACAGTTCTGATATTTGTAAATGTTCTAAGGATACCAATGAAAATAATTTTTCTGTGTGACTGTCTCTCTGAGTAATTGGTACTAATTTTTGAACAGAAGGTTCCAGGAGGTGTCTCAATATTTTGTAGACTGTGCTGAATGCTGAAAAAAACTGAGAGCTTCATCCGTCATGCACTTCCTTTCTCCCACAAGTAGACTGCAAATACACAAGTTAAAATTTAAAGTTACAATTCCCTGGATATCTGTGTGGCTGCACTTTTCTGCCTACAGCTTTTAGTAAAATCACCTCTCCCAGCTTTCTTCTATTCATTTCCAATTTATTTTCACTGAAACTTTTTATGCTTTAACTTTGCTATGTTATTCTCAACAGAGATTTTTATTTTATGACCAAGCTGGAGGCAGGAAGCCAGATGATGAAACCTACAGGAACACAGTCACCAAGAGCTGACAATCACACTTACTTCATCAATGTATGGGTAGTGAAGGCAAAATATGGGTCATATTGTGACTGCACAGGAAGGAGGTCGAGTAGTCTGAGATGCAAGAGCTAATTGCCAAAAGTAATTGGACTGAAGGGAAGTGCCAAACCTTCTGCATATGTCCTGAATATAGAAAAATGTCATTGTGAGAGCACAGTGACTGAGCAAGTCAATGTCTTAGCACATAGGATAACATTTTTAAATGGCTGAGTTTGGTGACACCACAACTGCAGAGAGCACACTTCTCAATACACAATTGCTGTGGCAGAAAAGTGACGTCCCAGGCAACTGCAACTGGGGCAGATGAAACTCGGCCAGGTAAAAATGCACCTTCAACTGGAAATTGCAAACAATATAATAATGTGCAAACCAGTACTGGCACCAGCTGACAGGTACACACCAATGATGCCAGCGGTGGAAGAAACTGTGCATAGATTGGCAGCCACTGTTCAAACAGAATGTACATACACAACTGTCCTTGGCCAATCAGCCTCAGGAACTTAAATAGTAGAACACTAAAAATATTTCAAAATAAAGAACAATATGTGAACTATGTAATTTAAAAAATAGGGGAAAAGGCTACAAACGATGTGAGGTATGAGAGTCATAACTAGCTGCCTTATTTTATGATTGTTATGGTTAACATGAACCTATCAGCAACTTTTCAGAAACTCTAATCATACATATTGCCATGCTACCAAAATGCAACTGTATATTCTTACAGACAGAAAAGTAGTTATATGATCAAATAAAAGAGAAATACTGTGGATGCTGGAAGGGTCATTTAGTTCCAAAATGTTAATTGTTTCTCTCCACAGATGCTGCCAGACCTGCTGAGTTTATCCAGCATTTTCCGTTTTAATTATATGATCACCATTTTTATACAAAAATGTACTTAAAAATTACACTGAGTTACTTCGTTAAGAAGATGTCCGCACAAAAAAGTTGAGATCCATTTTGGACAGGATGCATGATACTAAACTTCCAGTTTGAGAGAAAAGCATTGAGAAACTATAGTGCTAGTCTGTCAGATCCAGTCGTATTTAACTTATATTATTTTTATATTGTTTTAATTATTAATTCTGAAGTCGTATAGATGACCACTAATTAAACAACATTGTTTCTGGAAAATCTCTATTTCTGCTAAGAACCTCCTATCTATTAGAATGGCATTTACTGTAATATTTGGAAAACTGTGACTGTCTGAACCTAATCCAGCTCAACTTTGAAATGCGGTCAAGAACCATACTTCTATTTTAAGATGAACACCAACAAATAACACAAGAATGCAACAACAAAGAAAACCTCTTTCATTTCATCCAACACATTCTGTCTGAAGATTCAAAATGGATGTCACAATTTTGTCAATAATAGATCATTAGTTCTTTCCATATAGAAAAATTAAAGTTTATATACATGCCAGCCTCCATTTATTTAACATCACTACTCAAGTAAAGATCTAAAGATATGGTCGATACATCTTCTTATATCATTCCATAATTCATGAGTATTATCAGGTCCCATGAGAGTTTTCCCTTCAATTGAGATATCACTCCACGTGATATCAAGAAATGGTTGGAGCCACTGGATACAGCAAAGGCAATGGGCCCTGATAACATTCCAGCAATAGTACTGACGACTTGTGCTCAAGAAACTGCCGCTCTCCTAATCAAGCTCTTCCAGTACAGTTACAATACTGGCATCTAACATAAGAACATAAGAAATAAGAAGAAATAGGAGCAGGAGTAGGCCATCTAGCCCCTCGAGCCTGCCCCGCCATTCAATAAGATCATGGCTGATCTGTATCTAACAATATGGAAGATTGCCCAGGTATGTCTTGTGCACAAAAAGCAGGACAAATCCAACTCGGCCAATTACCGCCCAATCAGTCGACTCTCGATCACCAGTAAAATGGTGGAGGGGGTCATCATCAGTGCTATCAGGCAGCAGCTGCTCAGCAATAATCTGCTCAGTGATGCCCAGTTTGGATTTTGCCAGGCTCACTCAGTCCTGACCTCATCACAGCCTTGGTTCAAACATGGACAAAAGAGCTGAATTCCAGAGGTGAGGTGAGTGACAGCCCTTGACATCAAGGCCGCATTTGATCGAGTGTGGCATCAAGGAGCCCTAGTGAAACTGGAATCAATGGGTATCGGGGGCCAAACTTTCCGCTGGCGTCATACCTGGTACATAGGAAGATGGTTGTGGTTGTGGAGGGTCAGTCATCTCAGCTCCACAACATCTCTGCAGGAGTCCCCCAGGGTAGTGTCCTAGAACATAGAACAGTACAGCACAGAACAGGCCTTTCGGCCCACGATGTTGTGCCGAGCTTTATCTGAAACCAAGATCAAGCTATCCCACTCCCTATCATCCTGGTGTGCTCCATGTGCCTATCCAATAACCGCTTAAATGTTCCTAAAGTGTCTTGACTCCAGTATCACTGCAGGCAGTCCATTCCACACCCCAACCACTCTCTGCGTAAAGAACCTACCTCTGATATCTTTCCTATATCTCCCACCATGAACCCTATAGTTATGCCCCCTTGTAATAGCTCCATCCACCCGAGGAAATAGTCTCTGAACGTTCACTCTATCTATCCCCTTCATCATTTTATAAACCTCTATTAAGTCTCCCCTCAGCCTCCTCTGCTCCAGAGAGAACAGCCCTAGCTCCCTCAACCTTTCCTCATAAGACCTACCCTCCAAACCAGGCAGCATCCTGGTAAATCTCCTCTGCACTCTTTCCAGCGCTTCCACATCCTTCCTATAGTGAGGTGACCAGAACTGCACACAATATTCCAAATGTGGTCTCACCAAGGTCCTGTACAGTTGCAGCATAACCCCACGGCTCTTAAACTCCAACCCCCTGTTAATAAAAGCTAACACACTATAGGCCTTCTTCACAGCTCTATCCACTTGAGTGGCAACCTTCAGAGATCTGTGGATATGGACCCCAAGATCTCTCTGTTCCTCCACAGTCTTCAGAACCCTACCTTTGACCTTGTAATCCACATTTAAATTAGTCCTACCAAAATGAATCACCTCACATTTATCAGGGTTAAACTCCATTTGCCCTTTTTCAGCCCAGCTTTGCATCCTATCTATGTCGCTTTGCAGCCTACAACAGACCTCCACCTCATCCACTACTTCACCAATCTTGGTGTTATCAGCAAATTTACTGATCCATCCTTCAGCCCCCTCCTCCAAATCATTAATAAAAATCATAAAGAGCAGAGGACCAAGCACTGATCCCTGTGGCACTCCACTAGCAACCTGCCTCCAGTCCGAAAATTTTCCATCCACCACCACCCTCTGTCTTCGATCAGATAGCCAGTTACTTATCCAATCGGCCAACTTTCCCTCTATCCCACACCTCCTTACTTTCATCATAAGCCGACCATGGGGGACCTTATCAAACGCCTTACTAAAATCCATGTATATGACATCAACTGTCCTACCTTCATCAACACACTTAGTTACCTCCTCAAAACATTCAATCAAATTTGTGAGACACGACTTGCCCTTCACGAATCCGTGCTGACTATCCCGGATTAATCCGCATCTTTCTAAATGGTCGTAAATCCCATCCCGAAGGACCTTTTCCATCAATTTACCAACCACCGAAGTAAGACTAACCGGTCTATAATTACCAGGATCATTTCTATTCCCTTTCTTAAACAGAGGAACAACATTCGCCATTCTCCAGTCCTCTGGCACCATCCCCGTGGACAGCGAGGACCCAAAGATCAAAGCCAAAGGCTCTGCAATCTCATCCCTTGCCTCCCAAAGAATCCTAGGATACATTTCATCAGGCCCAGGGGACTTATCGACCTTCAGTTTATTCAAAACCGCCAGGACATCCTCCCTCTGAACATCTACTTCCTCCAGCCTATTAGCCTGTAACACCTTCTCTTCCTCAAAAACATGGCCCCTCTCCTTGGTGAACACTGAAGAAAAGTATTCATTCATCACCTCGCCTATCTCTACTGACTCCATACACAAGTTCCCACTACTGTCCTTGACCGGCCCTAACCTCACCCTGGTCATTCTTTTATTCCTCACATAAGAGTAAAAAGCCTTGGGGTTTTCCTTGATCCGACCCGCCAAGGACTTCTCGTGTCCCCTCCTAGCTCTCCTAAGCCCCTTTTTCAGCTCATTCCTTGCTAACTTGTAACCCTCAATCGAGCCATCTGAACCTTGTTTCCTCATCCCTACATAAGCTTCCCTCTTCCTTTTCACAAGACATTCCACCTCTTTTGTGAACCATAGTTCCCTCACTCGGCCATTTTCTCCCTGCCTGACAGGGACATACCTATCAAGGACACCCAGTATTTGTTCCTTGAAAAAGTTCCACTTTTCATTAGTGCCTTTCCCTGACAGTTTCTGTTCCCATCTTATGCCCCCTAATTCTTGCCTAATCGCATCATAATTACCTCTCCCCCAATTGTAAACCTTGCCCTGCCGTACGGCCCTATCCCTCTCCATTGCAATAACAAAAGACACCGAATTGTGGTCACTATCTCCAAAGTGCTCTCCCACAACCAAATCTAACACTTGGCCCGGTTCATTTTCCAGTACCAAATCCAATGTGGCCCCACCTCTTGTCAGCCTATCCACATATTGTGTCAGGAAACCCTCCTGCACACACTGCACAAAAACTGCCCCATCCGAACTATTTGACCTACAAAGGTTCCAATCAATATTTGGAAAGTTAAAGTCCCCCATGACAACTACCCTGTGACCCCCACACATATCCATAATCTGCTTAGCAATTTCTTCCTCCACATCTCTATTACTATTTGGGGCCAACAATCTTCAGCTGCTTCATCAATGACGTTCTCTCGTCATAAGGTCAGAAGTGGGGATGTTTGCCGATGATTGCATAATGTTCAGCACCGTTCGCAACTCCTCAGATACTGAAGCAGTCCATGTTCAAATGCAACAAGATCTGGACAATATCCAGGCTTGGGCTGACAAGTGGCAAGTAACATTCGCGCCACACAAATGCCAGGCAAAGACCAATAAGAGACACTTTAACCACCACCCCTTGACATTCATTGGTGTGACCATCACTGAATCCCCCACTGTCAACATCCTTGGGGTTACCATTGACCAAAAACTCAACTGGACTCACCATATAAACACAGTGGCTACAAGAGCAGGTCAGAGGCTAGGAATACTGTGGCGAGTAACTCACCTCCTGACCCCCCAGAGCCTAACCACCATCTACAAGGCACAAGTCAGGAGTGTGATGGAATACTCCCCACTTGCCTGGATGGGTGCAGCTCCAACAACACTCAAGAAGCTTGACACTATCCAGGACAAAGCAGGCCGCTTGATTGGCACCACATCTACAAACATCCACTCCCTCCACCACCGACACTCAGTAGCAGCAGTGGATTATCTACAAGATGCAGCAATTCACTACTGCAGCAATTCATCAAAGGTCCTTAGACAGGACCATCCAAACCCACGACCACTTCCATCTAGAAGGACAGGGGTAGCAGATATATGGGAACACCACCACCTGCAAGTTCCCCTTCAAGCCACTCACCATTCTGACTTGGAAAGATATCGCCGTTCCTTCATAGTCGCTGGGTCAAAATCCTGGAATTCCCTCCCTAACGGCATTGTGGATCAACCCACAGAACATGGACTGCAGCGATTCAAGAAAGAAGCTCACCACCACCTTCTCAAGAGCATCTAGAGATGGGCAATAAATGCTGGCCAGCCAGCGACACCCACGTCCCACGAATTAAAAAAAATTGAAAGGATGTCATATTTAGCCTATCTGAAGTTTTATGTGGGGGGCAATTCTCCAGCCCCATGCATACAGACACAGATTTTGCTGGGTTGTGCAGGGCTGGAGAATTGCGGGGGAGGGGCCACAGCGCGTTCAGTGCCGGGGAGAACCCACTTTAAAAATGGAACCCTGATCTTCAAGGAGCAGGCCTGGCTGGCATCCTTTCGTCCCACCACCGGCTTTTCTGACACCTTTAGTCTCACACCAAAAAAATTCTAATTTTGGGTGGTACACTGGTTCACACTGCTGCCTCACAGTACCAGGGCGGCATGGTAGCACAGTGGTTAGCACTGCTGCTTCACAGCTCCAGGGTCCCGGGTTCGATTCCCGGCTCGGGTCACTGTCTGTGTGGAGTTTGCACATTCTCCTCGTGTCTGCGTGGGTTTCCTCCGGGTGCTCCGGTTTCCTCCCACAGTCCAAAGATGTGCGGGTTAGGTTGATTGGCTAGGTTAAAAAAATTGCCCCTTAGAGTCCTGGGATGCGTAGGTTAGAGGGATTAGCGGGTAAAATATGTGGGGGTAGGGCCTGGGTGGGATTGTGGTCGGTGCAGACTCGATGGGCCGAATGGCCTCCTTCTGCACTGTAGGGTTTCTTTCTATGATTTCTATGGACCTGGGTTCAATTCCAGCCTTGGGTGACTGTGTGGAGTTTGCACATTCTCCCCGTGGGTTTCATCTGGGTACTCCAGTTTCCTCCCACAATCCAAATATGTGCAGGTTAGGTGGATTGGCCATACTAAATTGCCCCTACATGTCCAAAGACGTATAGGTTAGGGGAATTCCCAGGTAAATATGTGGGGCTATGGAGATAGGGCCTGGTTGAGATACTCTGTCAGAGAGTCAGTGCAGACTCAATGGGCCTAATGGCCTCCTTCTGCACTGTAGGGATTCTCTGAGAAAGTGGGAGAGTTCAGTGAGGATCTCCATTGGCTCCAAAAAATTTCCAAGTGTGGTTGAATTGTGAACTGAATCGCACCAGCCCTCCCAGCGGGAATGGGCAGCATGGTGCACAGTGGTTAGCACTGTTTCCCCACAGCGCAGGGTCCTGAGTTCGATTCCAGCCTTGGGTTAGTGTGTGGAGTTTGCACATTCTCCCCATCTCTGCGTGGGTTTCCACCGGGTGCTCCAGTTTCCTCTGACAGTCCAAAGATGGTAAGAACACCATGTTAAAGTCCAACAGCTTTATTTGGCAGCACTAGCTTTCGGAACACTGCTCCTTCATCAGGTGAGTGAGGACTTGTGCTCACAAACAGGGCATATACAGACACAAACTCAATTTACAAGATAATGGTTGGAATGCAAGTCTTTACAGGTAATCAAGTCTTAAAGGTACAGACAATGTGAGTGGAGAGAGGGCCAAGCACAGGTTAAAGAGATGTGTATTGTCTCCAGCCAGGACAGTTAGTGAGATTTTTCAAGCCCAGGCAAGTCATGGGGGTTACAGATAGTGTGACATGAACCCAAGATCCCGGTTGAGGCGGTCGACATGTGTGCGGAACTTGGCTATCAGTTTCTGCTCAGCGACTCTGCGTTGTCATGTGTCATGAAGGCCATCTTGGAGAATGCTTATCCAAAGATCAGAGGCTGAATGCCTGTGACTGCTGAAGTGCTCCCCGACTGGAAGGGAACGCTCTTGCCTGGTGATTGTCGAGCGGCGTTCATTCATCCGTTGTCGTAGCGTCTGCATGGTCTCCCCAATGTACCATGTCTCGGGACATCCTTTCCTTTTCACAAACAGGGCATATACAGACACAAACAGTCATGGAGTCCAAAGATGTGCAGGTTAAGTGTATTGGCCATGGTAAATGCACGGGGTTACAGATTTAGGATGGTGGGGAGGGCCTGAGTGGGATGTACTTTTGGAGAATCGGTGTAAACTCAATGGGCCAGATGGCCTCTTTCTGCACAGTAGAGATTCTATGATTCTCATCGGTTTTCCTGTTGAGGACAACACTTAGAAATTTTTGGGGCAAATTGCACCCATGGTGTAATGCTCTGAACACATGCTCAGTGTTTTGATTACCAGTAGGTGTCATGTTTGCAATGAAAGTGAATTAATTTCTGCTCTTAATGGTTGCAATAATGTTGGGATTGAGCTAATACTCACAACCATGAAATAGAGATTTGTGCTTTCATCTAATTTTAAGTAGTTCTCTGTAGTGAACTAAAAGATCAGAATAATTAAATGAAAAAACATTTCACAATCAAATTGACAAGAAAGAAATAGTTATAAAACTCCGTTTTCTGAATTACAGCTGCATAACTTATTAAATAGCTTTCTTTTCTTGCATCAAAAATGGAGAAAGGGATAGGCTGAGTAATTATCTGCTAATCAGTCTAACTTCGATGGTAGACAAATTATTGAAAAAAATGTTCTTGGGGAACCATACAAATCGTCATTTAGGAAGGCAAAAATTAATCAAGGGCAATCAGCATGGATTTATTAAAGAAAACTCAAGTCCAACTAACAAGTGTATTTTATGAGGAGGTAAGAAGGAGATTCAATAAAGGGAGCACATTTAATGCGACCTACATAGATTTTAGCAAGGCTGTTGACAATATCCCACATGTCAGACTGGTCAACTAAAGACTGAGTTCAAAGAGAAAGTGGCAAGTTGGATACAAAATTGGCTAAGTGATAGGAAGTTAAGGGTAATGGTTGAGTTGATGGATGTTTTTGACCAGAAGGCTGTTTCCAGTGGGGTTTCTCAAGGCTCAGTACTGGGTCCCTTGCTTTTGGTTCATGCTATTTATCAATGATTTAGACTTAAATTTAGGTCACAATTAATAATTTTGCAGATGATACAAAAACTCTTGATAGGAAGAAAATTGTAGACTGAAGGAAGATATCAATGGACTAGTCAGTGGAACAGTGGCAAATTGAAATTCAATCCAAAGAAGTGTGTAGTTTTATGATGCTGTTAGCCAGAGACATGTTAAGATCTAAACATGGAAATAGCTCCTTACCTCTACTTTTACTGTATATATGTACAAAATTACAAGTTGTTAATAAAAACTTACTGCTGGTAACATACTGAAGACTATGAAGACCTCCTTAATGGACATGTTCTGGAACCAACACCATTACAACATGTTGGCAACTGAAGATCAAACTCAACTTCACAAGAATGCTGAAAAATTAAGAAAAGTAAAATAATCAATGGATTCTGAACTGAGAGATTCCTAGCTGAACCTACAGATGCAAAGAAAATTCACCAGATAAAACTCCAGACAGAAAAGCCTGAAGGTAAAGGCAGAAGCCTTACTTGAGCAAAATCGTAGAAACCCTACAGTGCAGAAGGCTGCCATTTGGCCCATCAAGCCTGCATTGGCAACAATCCCTCCCATGTCCTATCTACATAGTCATAGAGATTTACAGCATGGAAACAGGCCCTTTGGCCCAACTTGTCCATGCCGCCCTTTTTATTAAAACCCCTAAGCTAGTCCCAATTGCCCGCATTTGGCCCATATTCTTCTTTACCCATCTTACCCATGTAACTGTCTAAACGCTTTTTAAAAGACAAAATTGTACCAGCCTCTACTACTACCTCTGGCAGCTAGTTCCAGACACTCACCACCCTCTGTGTGAAAAAACTGACCGTCTGGATCCTTTTGTATCTCTCCCCCCTCACCTTAAACCTATGCCCTCTAGTTTTAGACTCCCCTACCTTTGGGAAAAGATATTGACTATCTAGCTGATCAATGCCACTCATTATTTGATAGACCTCTATAAGGTCACCCCTCAGCCTCCTACGCTCCAGGGAAAAAAGTCCCAGTCTATCCAGCCTCTCCTTATAACTCAAACCATCAAGTCCCGGTAGCATCCTAGTAAATCTCTTCTGTACTCTTTCTAGTTTAATAATATCCTTTCTGTAATAGGGTGACCAGAATTGTACACAGTATATCCCCACATAACCCTACTTATTTACCCTGTTAGTCCCCCCCACACTAAGGGGTAATTTAGCATGGCCAATTCACCGAACCTGCACATTTTTGGACTGTGGGAGGAAACCAGAACACCTGGAGGAAAACCACGCAGACGTGGGGAGAATGTGCAAACTCCACACAGACAGTGACCTGAGGCCGGAATTGAACCCAAGTTCCTGGTGCTCTGTGGCAGCAGTGCTAACCACTGTGCCACCATACTGTCCTAAGGCTCTATAGATTCTTGTTGGAAGTCCAGCTTCAGCACACAGCCTGCAAGGGTGAACTAAATCTTTTTAACTTCCAGGATTCAGCCAGTCCTAAGGCGGCCTTTTTATTAATTTAGTCAGAAGCACCACTTGAACAAAACCCAATCAAACCCCAATCCCCAGATCCAACCTTCAATACATGGCCTCTGAAATGAAAAACAAAAAAAAACTCTCAGATCCTCACAACCCTCCAAATCTTTAAACAGCTAACCAGTGGTTAATTTAAATGCCACACTACTTGCAATGCTACATCGCTGAATAAATCAAGTTGGCAGACAGACGACCCATGCAGCCATTGTTAAACATTCTTCCATAAGCACACCATCATCATTTTGTGAAGCTTGCCTAAGCCAACAAACACAAGGACTCCATTGGTCTGCAGTGAATGGCAACATCATCTTGGAAGCTTGGAAGCTCTTAAAGCTGTGCCCACATTTTTAGAATTTCAACATAGATCACAATTTCACAGGGAGCCACCCAAGGCCCAGACCAGTCAAAAAAAATGGAGGAAAAGATTTTAAGATACAGTATTGTTTCAGGTTTAAGTAAAAATATCAGAAGAGACAAGTTGTGCAATTCTTTACTCAGTAGGGCTAATACAGATGACATAATTGCACAACAGGATATTGATGAGTCATCCACCAAGTTTGAGCTGGTTTTAAAATCCTTTGATGTTTATTTCAACTTGAGCTAAATTCAATAAGAATCCAACTGTCTGGGGAACCTGTCAATTTCTTCACAAACGATCTCTACATAATGGCAGCAGGGTGTGAACATGGAGCTCATTCGAGACAGAATTGTGGTGGGTGGTGCAGTGATTCACTGTCTGATTTCCTACAAGCTAAAGATGATCTTATCCTAGCCATGGCAATCCAGCTGGTCCAGCTCATGAGCAACACAGGACCATTCTAAAGAACACAACATGGGACAACAAGTCTTAGTCCAATTTATCAGGTCACAAAGTTGTAGGGACAATCCAAGTCAGGGAAAGCAATGCCTGTGTCACCCTGGATCTCCTCCAGATGGCAGAGGATGTCAAAGACTACCATCGTCATTTGCCAGCCAGAACTGCAAAGCCCTGAGTACTCAAACACTAAAGAGTATTCAGACTGGGATTTCACCTTCGATTTCAATTTGGAGAGAAATTTGTCCATTATCATCCCAGGTTCTGGAAAGTGCCCAATGATCAGACCAACCTTCCACCCACAAAATTACCATCACACTTCCAGGGAAAGTGGTACCAGAAAATGATCAGCTGCCTGAGAAGTCTTTAACATCAACCAAGATGATAGTACAGCTGAGTGACACAGCAACCACTGTGCACACACTGCAATTTCCTGCCAGTATGCCACAACTACAAGGGATGCTGGAATCTGGCACCAGTCTGTCACCACCAACAACAAAATACAGAGGTGTGCATACAACTAAACCTTCTTTGCACCACAGGAATGTTCTTTCTCAGCCTCAGAGGGTTTTGAGATGGCCCCCATGGAGAAAGAAGAAGAAAAAGCAATGCCAAGGAGACAACACCATGCCCGTCCACCCTGGAAGAAACAATCGAGAGGAACAGCATCCATGGATCAATGCAATAGACAAACTAACCAGCTTTGGGTTACCATTAAGCAATGGAAAAAAAGAATGAAAGCATACCCAAATGGCAGTCCAAGCTCCAAGCCAACAAGAATCAGAACCAATAGATCTTCCGACAGAACAGCAAATGAGGTGTGGATGGGTTATAAGCCTAACTACCTAAGCCTCTAATTTCAAAGACTAGAAGGGGAAGATGGGATACTGAGAATGTTGATAGTATTAATATTGTAATAGCAATACTGTTAGAATAGCATTAGGTTGTGACAGTAGGGTAACAATGTAAGACCTGAAATAAACTAATGTAACTATATCCAGGGGATAGACTTGGGGGAAAGTGTGGTATAAGGGTCTGATATATACAGGGTTAGTGTGGAACTGAGTGCAATACCACCCACTGTGAAGTAAAAAGGCACATAACCAAGAGCTAGGGTCAGTGTGGTGTTGGCCAGAGATGTGGGAAGACCTCGGAGGCAAATAGCTCTTCCCTTTATTATGTATATGAATATAGTTACAAATAGTTAATAAGGACTTGCTCTTAACATAAAGGCTAACGAAGACTTCTTTCACAGACACGTCCTGTAACCTACACTATTACAACGGTATGGTGACCTTTCTCCCCTCCCCCCCTCCTCCTCCTCTCTCCGCCGCCCCCCCCCTCCTCCTCCTCTCTCCGCCGCCCCCCCCCCCCCTAAAAAGCAAGATGTTTTGGATGACCACACAAAGTATCAGTGGAGAACACATTCCCATCAGTCCTGGCTGCCCTACGGCCATTTAATGCTCCAAGGAGTGTTAATTGACTGGAAATTGGACTTCTGCCCTCAGAGCACTGTCAGCCAGTCTGATTGACTGGCAGCTTAGTAGACCCAGCAGCACCATTACCACAGTAGCCATGGCTGGGACTACATGCAGTCTGCAGATTCTAAGTCCCGGAATCCAGGAGCAGGTTAAGTGTGCGTGTTTTTACAGCAGGAAGGGAAGGGGAGGCCTGAGGGGGTGCCGTGGGGGACTAATAAAGAGGCCAGGAGGCATGAGAGCACCCACATTAATGAGAGCACCTTGCATTGGTGGGGCGGGTAGGTGTCCAATGTGAAAGAGAAGGCCATTGAAAGAGGAGTGTCTTTCAACTTTCTGACCCAAGGCCTGAGCAAGGTGACTTTGTGTGTTTCATCCCTGCTCCTCCTCCCTCCCATCAGCCTGGGGAAGTTGTTTTTTGTTTATCTCCGTCTGTGTTTGTCTCAGTGAGGGGCCTCTTGTGAATGAGGGTAGTTTTGTATTCAATATGGAGTCTTTCAGAGTTGCAACTTCTTTGCATGCCTTTTCTGCCTGCCGCTTTGCTTGGCTGTATGTCTGGTTGAGTCTTTTTTAAACTCCCACCTTGAGTTTCAAATTGTGGAGTTTAGGCTCATTATTTAAACCTGCCAGCTTTGTGTCATCTCTGAAATTTGTTTGTTAACATCTCACACAGCTTTGTTCATTGAAGACTTCAGTTTATCGTGTGTGTGTGTCCAAAGGTATATACTCAGCTCAAATCAAATCTTGCACTTCAAAACTCCCAGGTCAGCTCTGATGTGAACACTTTCCTGTAAAACTATTTCATTTACCTCCAGCTCATGCATTTCCTTGCACTGTCATCGGCAACCATCTTTTGGTTTACTTGAATATCGTCTTCCTTTCTCTGGAGTTTTTTGTTTCCTTTTTTAAAAATTCATTCATGGGACATGGGCATCGCTGGCTGGCCAGCATTTATTGCCCATCCCTAGTTGCCCTTGAGAAGGCGGTGCCTTCTTCAAACGCTGCAGTGTACATGCTGTGTGGGCTGACCCATAGTGCTGTTAGGAAGGAAATTCCAGGATTTTGACCCAGCAACTGCAAAGGAACAGCGATATATTTCCAAGTCCCCTTGGAGGAGAATTTGCAGGTGTGGTGTTCCCATATATTTGCTGCTCTTGTTCTTCTAAATGGAAGTGGTTATGGGTTTGGAAGGTGCTGTCTAAGGATCTTCGGTGAATTTCTGCAGTGCATCTTGTTGCTACTGAGTGCCAGTGGTGGGGAGAGTGAACGTGATGCCAATCAAGTGGGCTGCTTTGTCCTCTGGGTTTTTTGCTGCCCTTGCTCTGGAATATTTTTTGCCCTTTCGCTATTAGCACATTTAGGGTTACCAGCACAAGCTTTAGACTTATTAGCTGAGATGAATGACCGTTGCATCCCATCTATGATCTAGATCTTCCTTCTTGCCATTGCATTGGGTGCTCAGATGAATTTGTCTTCTCGGTATGGGTATTGTGCTATTATCTAGTCTCAACCTTACTTTTGAGGGCTTCATTTTTGATTCACCATTTTCCATAGATCTGTGAAGGTCTGTATGTTGCATGATGCACCAGTGTCTATCTGATATTTCTTGTTTGCTTGATACTCTCCCTCTGTGATCATTATAACAGTCACAAACCATTCATTGCCTACAGATTTGACAGAACCAACCTGTAGCATTATGTATAGTTCTTCATCACACTCATCTATTGATATCTCTTCAGTGGCCATCTGTATTGGTTTATTTTGTTTCTTTCTAGCCAAACACTTGTGTGCAAAATGTTTTGGCTTCTTCCAATTAAAACACTGCTTTCCATGCCTTCTTTTCTTTTATATGATGTCCTTTGCAGTATTTAAATTCTACCTTTGTCTACAGTTATTCAGCTCTTTAGGCCTGGAATGTCTCTCAGTATAAGGCATCTCTTGATCTGCTCTCTCATACATATGCTCAAGTTTCACAACTTCCACATGTCAACATGTCTATTGCCTTCTTTATCATCAGTTTCTCGTCTTTCAGTAGACTTGCTCTCACCGAGGGGTCTTGCATACCCAAGACTAATCCATCTTGAATCAGATCATTTTTAGCTGTCCAAATTCACATGATGCAGCAAACTGCATTAGTGCCGTCACATACGGTTCCATAATCTCCTGTGCACTTTGAGCTTTCATGTTGAATACATAGCATTCATATAGAACATCCACTTGGGGTTTTAAGCATCTGTTCAAGGCTTTCAATATCTCTGCCATCTTTTGACTTTGCTCAGTTAGATTTAGAATGGTATACACTTTGTAGCAGTCCCTCTCCAGCTGTGTTTAGTGTGGCTACTCTCATCAGCTCCCACTTATTATGCTATTCTGTTGCTAGCTCATAGTTTTGCCATTACAAGTGGAAAAACTGCCAATTCTGCCATGTATTGTCTTTCATTTCTACTGGAGCTGGGATCGGAAATTTTGCTATGTTCACACATTCAGTATTTACTAGCCGCCTTCGATATGTTTTTCTGTACCTCAGTCCTTTTTCAGCAGCTTTAATTGCAGATTTAAATACTTGTGTTTATACCTGTCTGAGCTGTTTTTGATAACATTTTTAGGATTCAAAAATATGTCTTATCTCCACTTCCTAAAACAATGTTCAAGTGCAACTGTGCCTGTTTCAGCGATAGAGCTGTTTAAGATGTCTGCATCCAGAGAAACTGCCTCATAGTATAGTCACATGACTATGGAAAGTCAGGTGTAGCATCAGACTGATTACATTTCAAAACCTAGAGACTAAGCATCAAATGGCTCCTAAATGGTCATTTGTTGCCCACTTAAGTATCTTATTTGGGGCTGGCCTATGCTTCACCCATTCCAGCATATAATTGTGGACAGGTCAGGGCAGGCAGGAGAATGGTGGGAAGGCCAACCAGGCAATTTTACCATGCCCTCCACCCCTGCCTACCAGCCCACCGGAAGGAGAGCATAAAATTCAGCCCTAAAGAACACTTGTATGAAATGCAATTTTCAGCTTCCACATCTGCAAGACTTCAAAAATCTTCACAGAGTGAACTGCAGAGTGAAGACTTTACAACAACTGCCCCACTTAATTTTACATCGACAACAAACTTAGATATACTGTACTCTGTTCCTTCATTTAATTATTAAGTTAGATTGTGAAAAGCTGAAATACAAGAACTGATTTCCTCATAGCAGTTACATCCTGCCATCTCAAAAATTATGTGGAGATGCCGGCGTTGGACTGGGGTAAACACAGTAAGAAGTTTAACAACACCAGGTTAAAGTCCAACAGGTTTATTTGGTAGCAAAAGCCACACAAGCTTTCGGAGCTCTAAGCCCTAAAATTCAGCCCTAAAGAACACTTGTATAAAATGTAATTTTCAGCTTCCACATCTGAAAGACTTCAAAAATCTTCACAGAGTGAACTGCAGAGTGAAGACTTTAAAACAACTGCCCCACTTGATGCTCTCTCCACTCACATTGTTTTGTTTCTTAAAGACTTGATTAGTTGTAAGTATTCGCATTCCAACCATTATTCATGTAAATTGAGTTTGTGTCTTTATATGCTCTGTTTGTGAACAGAATTCCCACTCACCTGAAGAAGGGGCTTAGAGCTCCGAAAGCTTGTGTGGCTTTTGCTACCAAATAAACCTGTTGGACTTTAACCTGGTGTTGTTAAACTTCTTACTATCTCAAAAATTACCCATTTATTCCACTCTGTTTTTTGTCCATTAACCAATTCTCAATAACATATCATAAACGCACAAATTCTAATTGGGTAAAAACCTCTCGTGTGGCACCTTCTCAAAATGCCTTCTAAAATCTAAATCGACTACATCCACTGATCTATCTAGTTACACCCTTACAAAAGTTCTAATAAATTTGCCTTTCATGATACTGTGTAGATTCTGCCCAATCATATTGTAGTTTTATTATTGGCATTACACTTTGCAGCTTTTTCATCTGGTGGGGCAGAGCAGACAGGTCTGGCAGATGACCTTCCAGATATCTTCTCTCAGTAGCAAAGAGACATTATGTTACTTGATGATCTTTTTCACTAGACAAGTTGGTTAACCACAAATTACTTCTTTACTTGAATCCGCCTGATACATTGGTGCATTAGCAAAAAAAAAACTTTGCTGGCATGGTTTCACTTTGGAACATTTTAGTAACGAGACTCAGGTCAAACATCAGCTGCCTTTAGACATCTCCTTCCTGCTATACACAATTCATAAGGGTTTGGTCAGGAACGATCTGCAAAACAAACTTCTAAATTTAGAATGTTTTCTAATCAAAGACTAAATGCTTCCATAACCATGTGTGTCATTCTGGAATATTGCCCCTAACTTTTTATCCTAGTAAATCATCCCCAAGACAGCAAAATTAGATGACAGGTAGTAACATGTAGAAACATGGAAACCTGTGTGTATGTGTTGGTGATTTCAGCAGAGAATAACATAAAAATCATAAAACTGAAATTTAGAAATCATAGAAACCCTACAGCGCAGAAAGAGGCCATTCGGCCCATCGAGTCCGCACCGACCACAATCGCACCCAGGCCCTACTCCCATATCCCTACACATTTACCCCGCTAATCCCCCTAACCCATGCATCTTAGGACACCAAGGGGCAATTTTAGCATGGCCAATCAACCTAACCCGCACATCTTTGGACTGTGGGAGGAAACCAGAGCACCCAGAGGAAACCCACGCAGACACGAGGAGAATGTGCAAACTCCACACAGACAGTGACCCAAGCCGGGAATCAAACCCAGGTCCGTGGAGCTGTGAAGCAGCAGTGCTAACCACTGTGCTACCGTGCGGAACCCTTTGAAGGTTAAGTGCAGGAAAGTGGTACCAATAAATGAGAAAGAATGAGAGTTATTGAAATATTACAGCATTGGCCAGGTGAGTAAATATATAGAACATTAGGGCAAAGAACTATCAACTTTAAGTGAACAGACAGACAATTGGCACATCATTGGAAAATATTGCTTGCACATCCTGGGGCACGTGGGAGATCCAGGGCATTGCATGTTCCTTGGAAAATCATGCCCCGAATTTTCACCGGGACAAAGGAGATCTCTGGTGTAACTAAAATGGTGCCTAAGCCCACCCCATCCCAGCATCCACCATTTTGCCAGGTGGTGGGTTGTAGTTTTCACATCTGTTGTTCACAGAGGTAGATGATCATGTAAAAGTGCAGCTGTCTGCAGTTAGATGTAATTTCATCACTCAGATTACTGAAATAGGATTTGGGTGCTTTACACAACTGGAGTTCTTTGGAAAGGCAAGATACCTTTTAGGCATGGGATCCTTTTGAATAGGTCTAGGGACCACTTTGAGGTCAAATGTCCTTTGTGAAAGGTCAAGTGCTCTACTGGATTGTTAAAAGTAGACATGAATGCGCATAAAAAGTTGATAAACTCATTGGAACAGTTGCTCAGGCATTTAAATCCCATTAGATTAATCAAGCTCTCAAGGCATTTAAATCTCCTGCCTTTTAAATTTAAAAGAGAACAATCTGCAGCTTAAGAAAATCAGTGATTACACTTACACTTTTTTTGCTGACATAACCTGTGGGCTATCATAGGATTTATACTATATCATTGATTTTGCAACCTATTGTTACAGTAGGGTGCCTATCAATTAGCAGGTCCTGACAACATCCCAGCAATAGTACTGAAGACTTGTGCCCCAGAACTTGCCACACCTTTTGTCAAACTTTTCCTGAACAGCCACAACACTGACATCTATCTAGCACTGTGAAAAACTGTCCAGGAAGTGTGGAAAAGCAGTTGCGACATGGATTTTATTAGGCAGGAAATAGACAGGAAACTGTTGATTTGTTCCCACTTTGGCATGTTGGTGCATTGGTAATGTTATGAAACAGGTGAAGAACATTCTGCAAGGTTTGGAGGAAGGCAACAGGCAGACATTGTGGTCCATGTTGGAACCAATGACATTGGAAAGAAAGTTAAGGACATACAGAATGTTTCAGGAGCTAGGGAAGAGACCAGAAAGTAGCTATCAAAGGTGATAATCTCTCAATTACCCTGAGTACCATGCAGGTAAGTACAGGAACAGCAAAATAAAGAAGGTTAATGTGAGAGTGGAGGATTTACAATTCATAGGTCATTGTGACCAGCTCCAGGTCAGGAAAAATGTGTACAACTTGGTCAGATTGCACTTCAACAGACCAGAGATTAATGCTCACACGGGGAGGTTAACAAGTGTTCACAGAGCGTTTAAACTAATTTGGCAAGGGAAGGGGGCCTTTCTGAAGTATCAGAAAGGAAAAAATGCATAGTTGATAGGAGGGACAAGCAGCATTAGAGTAAAAGTAATTGAGAAAGAAGGATCAGATAGGAAAGAAATGCAGATGTTGGAGTGTGTGTGTGTGTATAAATGCATTGAGCGCTATGAATAAGGTTGGCTCAAATTGGAACTGAACATTCCAGGCTACAATATATCCAGGATAGGGAAACATATTTCATTCATGGGATGGGAGAATTGTTGCCATTATTAGCAAATATTATCCGTCAGTAATTGCCCTTGAGAAAATGCTGATGAGCCACTTCCTTGAATCTCCGTGGTGCATGTGAAGAAGGTTCTCCACAGTGAGGCTCAGGAGGGATTTTGATTCAACAACCATCAAGGAAGTGATATATTTCCAAGTCAGGATGATGTATGGTATCAAGGGGAACTTGCAAGAGGTGGTGTTCCCATGCACTTGCTACCTTTGTCCCTCAAGGTGGTAGGAAGTGCAGGTTGGGAGGTGCTGTTGAAGAAGCCTTGGTGATTTGCTACAGTATGTCTTGTGGAAAGGTGATACACATTGCACACAAGGTGCATTGGTGGTGGAGGGAGTGAAGGTTGGAGGTGGCAGATAGGGTGTCAATCAATGAGGCTGTTATAACCTGGATGGTGTCAACTTTTCTGAGTGGTGTTGGTGCTCGACCCCACCCCCAGGCAAATTGAGAGTACTCTATCAAACCCCTGACCTGTACTTTGTGTGGTGGACAAGCTTTAGGGAGCAAGAACATGAGTTGCTCATCACAGGATACCAGCCTTTGATCATGCTTTTAGAGCCACAGTATTTCTGTAGCTGGTTAAGTTTCAGGTCAATGGTCATCCCAAAGATATTAAAGTGAGGCATTCAATGATGGTAATGTCACTGAATGTCAAGGGAAGGTGGTTGGACTCGCCTGTTGAAGATGGTCAGAACGTTATTTATTTTTTAATCACCAAAATATTTTGAAGCTTTCTGATCAAAGCTCTGTAGTTCTGTCATATCCAGTCATGAATGGTAGTGAACAATTAAACAACTAACAGGAGGAAGAAACTCCATAAATATTCATTCTCATTGATGATGGAGTTCAGCATGAATGCAAAATAACAAAGCTAAACCACTTGTTTGATTTGACTTATTGCAACATATATTGAAATACAGTGAAAAGTATTGTTTCTTGCACGCTACAGACAGAGCTTACCGTTCATAGAGTACATCGGGGAGAAGGAAAGGAGAGAGCACAGAATGTAGTGTTACAGTCATAACTAGGGTGTACAGAAAGATCAACTTAATATCAGGTAGGTCCATTCAAAAGTCTGATGGCAGCAGGGAAGAAGCTGTTCTCGAATCAGTTGGTGCACAATCTCAGACTTTTGTATCTTTTCTCCAATGGAAGAATGTGGAAAAGAGTATGTCCAGGGTGCGTGGGGTCCTTGATTATGCTGGCTGCTTTTCTGAGGCAGCGGGAAGTGTAGACGGAGTCAGTGGATGGGAGGCTGGTTTGCGTGATGGACTGGGCTACGTTCACAACCCTTTGTAGTTTCTTGCGGTCTTGGTCAGAGCAGGAACCATACCAAGCTGTGATGCACCATAGAAAGCATCCGTTCCAGATGTATCTGTAAAAATTGGTGAGAATCGTAGTGGACATGCCAAATTTCCTTAGCCTCCTGAGAAAGTAGAGACGTTGTTGGGCTTTCCTAACTATAGCATCAGCATGGAGGGACCAGGACACGTTGTTGGTGGTCTCTTCACCTCGAAACTTGAAGCTCTCAACCATTTCCACTTTATCCCCATTGATGAAGACAAGGGCATGTCCTCCACTACATTTCCTGAAGTCAATGACTATCTCCTTTGTTTGTTAGATGTGCGAAAAGTATGACCTCCTCCTGAAATCTCTACCATCACAGCAGCTAAGGTTTAGCAAGTTTGATTCACTCCATGTGATAAGAAACAGTGAAGTACATTGGATATAGCAAAGGATACATACCCTAACAAAATGATGACTTGTGCCTTGTAGGCAGTGGACAGGCTTTGGGAGTCAGGTGATGAGTTATTTTCTGCAGAATTTCCAGCTTTTGGTCTGTTCTTGTAACCATAGAATTTATATAGTTTGGTTCAGTTAAGTTTCTGTAAATGGTAACCCCCCAGAATATTGGTAATGGAGGATTTAGAGATAGTAATACTGTTGAATGTCAAGAGAGATAGTTAGATTTTCTCTTGTGGGAGATGGTCATTGCTTGGTACCTGTATGATGCAAAATGTTATTTACCATTTATCAGTTTAAGCCTGAATATTGTCCTGGTTCTTGCTGCATGTGGACATAGGAGTCTCAAATGGTATGAAACACTCAGCAAACATCCCCAATTTTGATCTCGTAAAGCAGCTGAAGATGGTTGGGTTTAAGACACTGCCCTGAAGAACTTCTGCAGTGATGTTGTGGGACTGACTATGATAATTACCAACAACCATGACCTCTTATTTTATGCTAGCTATGATTACAACCAGTGGAAAGTTTTCCCCCAATTCCTATTGACTGCAATTCCTTCATGGCTGACCACAAATCCCAGTTATTAGAGCAGCCATTGGACTTCAAACTTCGGTCTAACGAAAGCTCATCGTGAATCGAAACTTTGGCTCTATTCTCTCTCTTACAGATGCTGTCAGACCTGTTGAGATTTTCCAGCATTTTCTGTTTTTGTTTCAAACTTACTTAATTGACTATAAAGTACTTTGGGACATTCTGAAGTCTTAAACGGTATTACATAATGCAAGTCTTTGATTTTTAGAGGAAACAATTAAATAGTGCAGGAGGAACCGGAAAAGAAAGTACGAGGGGTTAAAAAAGGAAATAAGCAAAGACTAGTGCGTAATAAAAGGAAACATTGTAATATGTATAGTAGGATCATTGAGATGTCGGGGGCAGGAATCCCTTCCCCTTTACAAGTCACTCCAGGCATAGACATGGGTCCAATACTTCCGCTGTTTCAGTTGTGTCAGTATCTCAGATAAACATTTGTATTCTGCCAAAATTGACTAGGAGACTGAAATCAGAGAATAGTGATGAACGGTTATTTTCAGAGAGCAGGGAAAGATACCAAAGTGTTTCTCAAAGGTCAGTTTTGGGACCACTGCAAGGTATTATATATGCAATGTCTGAAAGGTTGTTAGAAGCAGATTCAACAATAATTGTCAAAAATAAATTGGATATCTACTCGAGAAGGAAAGATTTTCAGCACTACGGGGAAAGAGCAGGGGAGTAGCTTAACTGTGAACTTTAGTTCAGAGAGTTAGCACATGTCTAATGCATTGAATGACCTCCTCCTGTGTTGTATGATCCTAAGCGAGGAAAAAATGATTGGAGCATGAATGACAATCTTCTCTTTCTGTTGACTGTAAGGATCCACCACAAAGGGAGTTTGGACAGTTACACCCATCCATGAATTTTCATAGCAACTCTTCAGTGCATGGTTTCCAGAAAATTTGTATATCCTCTTCAAAATAGCATGAGCAAACAATACAGTAAGTGAAATTCAGCCCTTAATCTTGAAGAATCAGGTTCATTCTTGACGAAGGACAGAAGGAAAGGTTGGTGCTAAATATTATTGGTGTTCAAAAACTTGGAAGAATCAAAATATTCAAAGAATATCTTCATAATTGACAATCCAATCCAAGCCACTCAACAAACATAGTTTGAGGACCAGTGATGTGAAACAGCAAAATGTAAAATGGTATTTCATGACTCATTGAAGTTGTAGTTAGCAATTTGTGGGACAGTTTACCTGGTTCAATTTTCTGAATGCAGATTATTAGTCAAGTACTTAATTAACTGAAGAGCAACATTCCAGAAGCTGAGAAATTTTAAAATTCAACACTTACTTTACAGGAAAAGAATAATGCTTTTGTCTACTGGGTGTGTAATAGTACCATCTGTAGTTGAGATTTAAGACCATTTACTTCATGCTTTGCCAATTTACATTTCAAATTAATCTGAATAACACCAAGGAATGCTCACTGAGCAAATGGAACTTGGATTTAAATTTCTACATATTACTTGTACTGCCAAATTCACCTGATTGACTCCTATGAATGGTCACTGACTGAATGGAACTTTCTTTTAAACTTCAACGCCTAGTTTCATATGATTCATTCAGACCTTGAACTGAAGTCATGTCTGAACGTCGAATGGGGAAATGTCCAATTTTCAATCTTATTTTATATTGATAGTGAACAATTCAAGACATAATGGACTTGCAAATGATTTAGCTCTTCATTTTGAAAACATTAACAAAATTAAAAATGGAATTCACAAGTTTTGAAGATTTTTTGGTATTACCATCGCTGAATCCCCCACTGTCAGCATTGACCAAAAATTGAACTGAACCAGCCATATAAATACAATGGCTGCAGGAGCAGTGTAGTATAAAGGGCTAGACAATTGGCTGTGCTAATGTTTGAAGTAGATGATGCTGAACAACTCACACCAGTCAGTCTTGTGT
The DNA here is from genome assembly GCF_964213995.1 of Mustelus asterias. Lineage (NCBI taxonomy): Eukaryota > Metazoa > Chordata > Chondrichthyes > Carcharhiniformes > Triakidae > Mustelus > Mustelus asterias. Next base: position 79,453,569 of record NC_135808.1, read on the forward strand.
TAGAGTTTCTTTCTCTCTCTATTTCTCAAGAGAGATAGTGAGCGGTGTTAGACTTGAGAGAGGGGGAGAGATTGTAACCTGTTTTGACGTGGTACTAATAAACAAGTGTTAAGCAGACAGCAGAGTATGCCTACAGTCTGGCTAACAACCAAGGCTTAGAGTCCAAGACAGAAGGACCCAATCTCAAAACATGCAGGTCACAGGCTGGGAAATCTATATCAAATAGCTCACCTCCTGACTCTCCAAAGTCTTTCCGTTATCTAAAAGGTACAAGTCAGGAGTGTGATGGAATACTCTCCACTCACCTGGATCAGTGCAGATCCAATAACACAAGAAGCTTGACACCATCCAGGAAAAAGCAGCCAGTTTAATTGGTATCCCATCTTCCAACTTAAACTTTTACTCTCACCACCACTGACGCAGTGGCAGCAGTGTTCAGAATCTACAAGATGCACTGCAGGGACTCACCAAGGCTTTCAACAGCACCTTCCAAACTTGCAACCTCTACTACCCTGAAAAACCAAGGACAGCAGATGTATAAGGACACTTTTTACCTGATTGTAACAGTAGCCTCTTGCCATGGGGTATTATTTCTTCACTACAACCAAATGAGCTGATGTTTGCCAGCTGCTGTTTTTCAAGTGGCGCCATTTAACTTTTGGACATTTGAATTCAAATAGGACAATTTAAAGTGGTATGGTCACAATAGATATCGCTTAACCCAAAATTATTTCCCCTAAACGTACTATTACTGAAGTACCTGAAAGACTCAGGTTATTAGGACACTGTAGAGCTTTTTAGTTCAACTTAAAGATCCAATGCCTGAACCATTAATAGTTATATGCAATATAATCTCCTCTAATTGACCATAATAAGATCCGAGAAAAACTGAAAAAGCAGAAATGTAGTTAGGCATGATCGGGGAGATGGTGATCTGGGGCAGCACGGTGGCACAATGGTTAGCATTACTGCCTCACAGTGCCTGGGACCCAGGTTCAATTCTCAGCTTGGGTCATTGTCTGTGTGGAGTTTGTACATTCTCCCTGTGTCTGCGTGGATTTCCTCTGACAGCCCAAAGATCTGCAGGTCAGGTGAATTGGCCATGCCAAATTCTTCCTTAGTGTACCCGAAAAGCGCTGGAATGTGGCGACTAGGGGATTTTCACAGTAACTTCATTGCAGTGTGAATGCAAGCCTACTTGTGACTAATAAATAAACTTTTTAGTGGTACTGTTACTGGACTAATAATCCAGAAACCCAGGTTAATGCTCTGGGGAAACATGGATTTCAATCCCACCAGGACAGCTAATGGACTTGGAATTCAATTTTTTTTAAATTCTGGAATTGAAAGATAGTTTTATGGTCACCATTACTGAGATCATCAGCAGTTGCCATAAAAACGCACCTGGTTCACTAACGCCCTTCAGGGAAGGAAATTTACCATCCTTGCCTAGTCTGGCCTACATGTGACTCCAGATACACAGTAATGTGGTTGATTCTTAAATGCTCTCTGAAATGTTCGAGCAAGCCACTCAGTTCAAGGGCAATTAGCGATGGGAAATAAATGCTGGCCTTTTGCGTCACCCAAAGAAAGAATTTAAGGCGGCATGAATTTTGTATTGTAATGAGCAAAGATTTTCAGACACTGAGACAAGATCAATTTTTTGGAACATTTCAGGTTGACATTGTTAAAAATGTGAAGGTACTTATTGTTTTGCATAAAATGCCAAAATTAAGTCTCAATAGCATGTTGTTTTGGAACATATACACAGGTCAAGTGGTTCATAATAAACAACACAAGACCACATGTGGGGCAGAATCTTCTGCCCCTGCAGGAGATGAGGAAGGAGGTCAAGAAAATTAGATCAGTTGGCATTGGGACAGACACTCAGCACCTTCCTGCTCCCATTGGAAGTTAGTTCTTGGCAGGAAGGCCCATGGTCAACCTTTGCTCTATCTTATGAATTAACAACCACTTAAGGGCTTGTTCCCACCTCCGCTGCAAGTTTCTTAGCTCCAGGCAGATCGGCCAACATGCAGCCCCCATGACTGGTTAAACTGCATGGCATCCCCCCACCTCCCTCCATCACTGCTCACTCCCAAGGCCACACCCCCATGACTGATATTCCACGAGATCCCCACAAAAGCACTTGCCTCTCTCCTGGGTCAGTTTGTGATCTTAGGACTCTGGGGTGTGCTGTTCTGACAGAAGCCATGGCCTCCTCCAAGAGTGTAAGAGCTACTGGTTTCTAATTGGCCAGCAGTTCCAGGCAGGAGGGATGTTATATCCTGTGGTTCTTGGTTAGGAGGAAGACCTACCACGCAATAGATGCCCATTCACCCATTTCACACTATCGAGAACCAATTAACCCTATTATGACAATAGGATGTATTAAAAAGCTTAAAAAGTCATTCATTGATAAATTTCCACTTTAAAACAAAACTCATTTTTACTACAAGCTAATAGAAGTGTCAATCATCCAGACAATTAAAAGAATAGCAGAAACTGCAAGCACCTGAAACTTCTTTAGCTTGTGTAAATTTTTTAAAAGTACAATTGCCAGCATAGATCAAAGAGCCAGAGCATTCACTGTGTATTCTTGGCTGAAAGTCCAGACTTGCATTACAGTACTGAAATATCTGAGTCCAAGGGAAAACATTGCTTGATTGACAGCTCTGACTCTAATATAGGCTATCTTCTAGTCATTTGTTAGAGTAAAAGTTTTAAAATGTGAAATCCTGACATGTCATTCTTTCAGCTGTTAACTGAAAGTTTGAATTTCTCTTTAAAGATTATCGGTCTCTCCAGAGATCATAAGAATGCTACTGTGTTGTCCTTTGATATATCTTGAAAATTGGGGTGCTCAAGAGGCCAAAATTAGAGGAGAATAATTATTGCAGAGGCTTGTGGGGCTACAGAAGATTGCAGAGATAGAGAGCAAGGTCATGGAGGGATTCAAAAACAGGAATGAGAACGGAACAGAAAATTTATGCTGTAAAGTACTGTCCTTTCCTCAGTAATAGTTATTTTAGCTTTCAGTTCCAAAGCTTAAATATGGGATACAAGTTCTACAATGACTGTAGTTCATATGTGCACATTTTTCATTTTGCTTTTTCCTTTACAGTCAAATAATTATATATAACATAAGCATAAAGACTAACATCTATTTTAATTGGCAAAGAGAAATTTCAGATGTGCATATTAAACATTCAGGTGACAATCCTTCCTGATATTTTAAGGGTTAAAGAGCCTCTAGGGTGGCCAAAAGAGAATCTTAAGCTGAAGTGCCAGTTTAGCACAAGACAACATCTTGGTAAAAAGAAAGAGTTGAAGCCTGTGCTTGGAACAATTGTCCCAAAGCTTGCTAAAGAGTTAACTGCCACTGAAAATGACCATAAATGTTAATTAAAAAGGCAACGCTTGACCGGACACCCTATAACAATAACCGACTGATTGGGAATAACTTAGTTAGTGCAGAGGATTTCAAGTGTTACTAAAAGCCTTGTACTGTTCATTCGGTGGAGGTTCAATAGGATCTTTAGAAACATATCTGGACACTTCCAGGGATATTTCATCAAGGCTCATCAGTACTATCATGATTTATTCCAGACATTTTCTTAGTGCTAAGTCTAGAAAAAATGTATGCACTCTGCTACCCCATCGTATAGGAATCACCAGGTGAAAGTGAGTGCTTGGTTATCAGCAACATCCTAGGCGTTACCTTTTGATCTGCAGGACAAATGGTAGGAGAACAGGAGGCCAAAGAGAGCAATACCAACCGGTGCAGGAGAGAAAGTCATGAGTGTGAGGTGGGCTCCTCCCCCCACCCGCCTCCCACCATTGTGGATCAGCTATCTTACTCTGCATGATCAGTGCAAGTGGGTGACTGGAGCCTACAAAAACTGGAATTTTCCAACTCCTCTTGGGTGAGTTTTCACGAGGCAGAGGTGGTGGGCTATTGGCCACTGGTGCGTACTTCCGGTCCTGCCGAAGTCAATGGCAACTTGCATTGCTCGGAGACCAACCACCAGGAGTGGGGGCAATTTGGTGGGACCAGAACATTTTGCAGCTGAGATGGGCTGGAAAGTACTGCCCTTCAAACTTGCACCTAATCACCTATGTGCTAAACCTGAGTTATCAGTTTTAGTGCCTCAGGGCAAGCTCAGGTGATGATGATCAGCAATTAATACCAAAATTATGTACTCGAGGTCCTGTGGTTCAGCTGGTAGCACACCTGTTTCTGAGCCAGAAAGCTCCAGGCTCAAGTCCCATTCCAGGACTTAATGTCCATGGAAGGCTGTTATTCAGCCTGCAAATCCTTCCAAATATTTCACACTATTCACCATAGAAAAGATTGTGTAAAAGAAACAAACCAAGCTTTCAAACAGGCATGTCTTATTAGCACAGCACCTACTTAGCACCCATGTTTGCCCTTTCACCAGAAATAACTCCCTCATTCTCTATATGTTAGAATGTAAATTTAGGGCCTTTGGCCTTGATTTTCAATTGCAAGTGGGATTAGGACCAAGTGCAGGCACAATTTTTAAAAAGCGTGCAATTTTCAAAGTGAAGGCAGAGGAGTAAACAGGAAGCCCATTTGCCTCCAATTAATGACCCAGTAAGCTTCTTTAAGAGTCTATTAAATGGACCAGGGATGTCGGCACCAACACCACAATTTTTAGTGAAGGTTTTGTCAAACCCAAACAGACTGGTGCTTATTAGAGCAAAGCTGTGGGGAGACGGAATTTTTTTTTTTAGTTATCAAACCCCCGGGTATCCTCAGCTGGATTGTGCTCACTTCCTCAGTTTTGCCATTTTGCATTCCGTTTCTATGCTGCTAGCTCTTCGAGCAGTTGCATGCTTTCTTCAGCAATGCAGGGAAGGGCCCAGCATGGCAACCACCTGCTTATGCCACTGGTGTCAGGCAGGTATCGCCCACCATCTCCTGGAGATGCTGAGCACCACCAACTGGATACCGTGATCACCTTCAGCCCAATTGAGACACTTGCATTTAATAATAGTCTCACGTGAACATTGAGGCATGATATCAAAACCCAGGATTCATCCAGCTGTCAGGTTGCCAATCTTGTTTTGATACTGTGACCTTTTGTTTTTTTTAAACCCTCACTTATCTTGATGTACTCTTAGATTCTCAGACAAAGTAGCTGATTCAAACACCAAGTGACACCCTTAAGAAAAAGGAATTGGTTGATTATTGGTTCAGAGGGGGTGAAAGTTATACAATTACTTTATTTGTTTTCCAGAAGACCAAGGAATCCATCTAATAGCCTTCAAATAAATGGGGAAATGATACATGGCAGTGATAGTGCAAGTGGAGGAATTCATGGCAGGTTAATTTCAAATGGCACAGGCTTGTTGATCTAAAAGGTTTGTTCTTGTTGCAGAGAATATATTCCTACTAATGGAATTAAGTTGGCTCTAAGATGATATGCCCAGCAACGGAAGTTCACAATCAAGATAACCCTCTTTGATTGGCTAAAGAGAAAGATCCACAGCGCATGAAGGCACCATTCATTAAGCAGCCAGTTTGGCTCACTGATTTCAACTAAAAGAATATAATATTATATGATACATCTTGCCAATTTCTACACAAAAGCAATGTTGTTTAAATACTACAACTTTTAGAAAACTCCCAGAATCAATGAGTAAGCTGGTCTTAATATAAATGACCATATTGTATTCAGCAACACAGAATGCATTGGGACACATTAATCTATACGATCCTCAAAGTTTGCATTACAGAAATGATCTCTTATATTAGAGTCGTTTTTCCTTTTATTATAGGCCCACTGATTTTTCTCCCTGTCTCTTCAAAATTGATCATGCAGTTTGGTACTCTCCCAACAGCAATGCATGTCCAATTGTCTTTCAGAAGTTCCAGTAGGGTCTGCTTCTACACCTCTTTCATCTAGTGCATTGAGACCATGACAACATTTCATGTAAAAAAAATTCTCCCAAGTGCCCTTGGAGTTCTTTTGCAATTATTTTATATCTATGACTTTGGTCACCAATCCACTTGACAAATGAAACAGCTTTTCTGCACTTGTTCTATCAAAATCCCCCATCAGTTTGAGGTATTCTAACAGGTCTCCCTTTAACCTGCACAGCTCTAAGGAGAAGAGTTCCAGCTTCTCCTATCTTGTGCACAAAACTGAAGTGTCTCACCACTGGTGACATCCTGGTAAGCATCCACTGTAGCCTCCCCAAGTCCCTGACATCCTTTCCAAATTGTGGAGCGCAGAATTGAACTTAATTCTTGGGGATCACACTGCATATTTATAGCCAGCCAGAAAAACTCTGCCTCATATCCCTCAACCAATTATGTAACCAAGTCCCTTTAATCCCATGTCTTTCAATTTTCCAAATAAGTCTGTTACGAGGTGCTTCATCAAATGCTTTTTGGAAGTCAATTTATAACACCCACCACTCTACCTTCACTGTCACTTCACAGAACTCAAAATTAGACAGATATAGCACCTCTCCCATATCCATGAGGATTGCAAGATTGTGCGCAGAGCTTATGCCATCTCCATTCTTGCTTCTCTTGACAATCTAGAATGCAACCATTCTGGACCAGGTAATTTGTCAACTTTGAGTAATGCCAACCTATTTAGCACTTCCTTTCTACCTCTTTTCAGGGAATGAACCTAGGATCCCCAACCCATCCCACCCCTAACACACGCATACCTTGGATCTCTATGGCTCAATTTCACATTGGACATCAAAATTTCCAGTTGAGTCATTAAAGAGCATCTTAGCTTTTCATAAACTCAGAGTTTTGGTTTCTGATTATTAGCAATAAAGCAAATTGTTTATCACTTTACTTTAACTTGCTCTAGACATTTCATTTTGAGTCAATATTATTCAAATAAGGAAATGAATTTTTGACACTTGTTTGGTGTGTGATTTGCAGATCAAATCCATTTCCAGCAATATTCAATATTAACCTTACTGGAAACCACAGTTTCTCTTAGAAAAAATACTAATTTCCCAATGTTTATGGAGAAAACTTGCTTTCATTGGCAGGATATTACATTTACTCTGCTCAGACTGGGTTTGGTATGAAACTTCAACAAATCAGATCTTGCTGGGCCACTCCCACTAATATCACAAACACTATAAAAAAGCGGAGGACTTGAAAATCACATTTATAAAATTGCTGAGATTGGACTTCACGTATGGTGAGTACTTAATGAACTGCACCAGAAAAATATGCATGTAATTTTGTTGATTCAAACACTTTAGTTTATTAGCATAACATTTAGTTGTTCAAGATAAAATGTTAATTTTGTATTTCATTATGAGATCACCTTGGTGACAAGAAATTAATCCAAATTCCACAGATCAGTTGTGTAACATTATAATTGCATTTGAAACTGTACGCTCTGTGGGTAATTTTTAGCACAATCTTAAGCAGTCTTTATGGTTGCATTATAAAAGATGAACAGAGATAATGGTCATAAATGTACCCGTACTTACAATCCTGCTACATAACAAAGCAATTCATATCAGGAATATCAATACTAAAGTGATTTAAAATTAAAAATATTTTCTAACTACAACTACAGTTAATTGTAAACAAATACATTGATTGAATTAATTATATGGGATTCATTGCCTTTTTTTTAATTCCTCAACTGAACAGTTGTTTTCAATTGAGCCTTTTTTCACATTATTCCTATTAACACAAATCGCTGGACACTTAATGCTATATCTATAAAACAATTATACATTCATGTTTTGGTACATAAAATTCAATTGATTCTGTCACCATCAGAATACAATTAAGATAAAGATATACATTTTAATAATTAGGAATTGATATTAATATATATTATTTATGACATAATATATATTAGGGTCGGATAGCTATCCACCTTAATGGTAAGGGCAAGAGTTTATTAGCACAATGAATGACATTCATTATAATCATTTTGGAATGTACAAAGAAACACTTTAGGGAATACAGAAGCAGATTGCAGGTTTCAACTAAAGATTATCCAAAGTACAAGAGACTCAGATTTTGATAGGGAATGGATTAAACGTCTGTGAAATGTGTTTCAAATCCATGTCAATTAACACGTAGTTACAAATCCCCTCTCTTCAAATGTCAGTTAAGTTTCCCAAATGAAATAAAATGGGAAATTTCCAAACTAATAGCCAGGGGACATGACCTCAAATTTAAAACTCCTTTGGCAATATATTTTTTAATTAACAATCCTGATGACTAGCCAATGTCACGATGTAGAATACTATTAACGTTGCAAAGAGGAGGGAAGATGTGAGAAATTAAGTAGTGATCATTTGGTGACACTTGGATTGCAAAAGCTTGCAGAGTCTGGAAGTGGATAGAAAGATTAATACTTTTAATGGTTCGGCAAAGACACATTAGGCTAGGAAACACTGAAAATGGTCTTGTTTACAACACAGAAAGAAAGCAAGAACAGAAAGTAATGCAAATGATTGCTTTAAGAAGTGGGATTGTAATGCTGATTTTTTAGGCAATGCTCCTTTAGTCTTGGCCTTGGACACAGTCGGTAACATTTATCACCTGAGTCAGAAGATTTGGGCTTCAAGTGCCACTCCTACAACTTGAGCATAAAATCTTAGCTCTCATACCAGCATGATACTGCACTCTCAAAGGCGTCGTCTTCTGGATGAGACATTAAACTAAGGCCCTGCATGCTCTCTCAAGTGGATGTAGAAGACCCTCTGACATTATTGAAAAAAAAACAGGAGAATTTTCCCTGCTGACCTAACCAATATTTATCCCTCATCAACATCATTTAATCAGATTATTAAATCATTACCTTATTGTTGTTATGGGTTATGCTGTGGGTAAATTGACTTGATGTGGAGATGCCGGCGTTGGACTGGGGTAAGCACAGTAAGAAGTCTCACAACACCAGGTTAAAGTTCAACAGGTTTATTTGGCAGCACAAGCTTTCGGAGTCTCAGGTTCCTCCTTCAGGTGAGTGAAGAGTTGTGTAGGGCCTGGGTGGGATTGTGGTCGGTGCAGACTCGATGGGCCGAATGGCCTCTTTCTGCACTGTAGGGTTCTATGATACCATCTATGAGGAACTCTGAATATCATTAAATCCACGCTGTTCTTGAATAGCAAGGACTTAATGGTATTACAGCATACAAAAAGGAAATTATTTCATTTATCCCAGCACTGCTATCCTCACAGTAAGTTTTAAATAGACAGTGCTTTAATTAAAATTATGCTTTGATTAATCTTTCCAAATTATTTACATGCTGCTAGGTTGTACAATATTTAATTGCTGCAACAAACAAGTGGATTGTAATCTAAAGAACAAAAATAATTTTAATGTTTTATTTTCATTAGTTTATTTTATTGAAGCTTCAAATGACATATAAACATACATACGAATTAGGAGCAGGAGTAGGCCACTCAGCCTCTGCTCCACAATTTAATAAAACCACAACAGATCTGATCATTACCTCCTGCCAATCTCCAATAATCTTCCACCCCCTTGTTTATCAAGAATCTACCTGCATCTGGGTTAAAAATATTCAAAGATTCTGGTTCCACTGCCTTTTGAGGAATTCCAAAACCTCACTACCCTCTAAGAGAGTCTGTTTTGAATAGGTGACCCCTTAAAGGTGATCCCTAATTTTTAACCATTGACCCCTAGTTCCAGATTCTCCCACAAAATGAAACACCCTCTCCACATCCACCCTGTCAGGACCCCTCAGGATCTTATATGTTTCAATAAAGTTGCCGCTTATTCTTCTATATGCCAATGGATACAAGCCGGGCCTGTCCAACCTTTCCTCATCAGGCAATCCCCCTATTTCTAATATTAGTTTAATAAACCTTCTCGGAACTGCTTCCAATGTATTTACATACTTCCTTAAAGAAGAAGACCAATACTGTACACAATACTCCAGATGTGGCCTCACCAGTGTCCTGTACAACTGAAGCAGAATCTCCCTACTTTTACATGCAATCCCCCTCATAATAAATTTAACATTCGATTGCCTTTCCTAAATTACTTGCTGTAGCTGCATACTAGCTGTTTGTGATTCATGCACAAGGATAAGCTTCTTCCTTATTCTTGCTGCTAAAATGGAGAATTGCACATTTACCCACATTATACTCCAGTTGTCACTCATTTAACCCATGTCTTTTTGTCTCTTCCGGATGTCCACTTCATAGCTTACTTTCCTACCTATCTTTGTTTCATCAGCAAATTTAGCAACCACACCTTCATTCAAGTCATTTATATAAATAAATTGTAGAAATTAAGTATTAAAAACATCAGTATCTGATATTTGTAAAAATTAGTTTAAGCACCCAAAATCCTAATCAAACAGTCAATCTTTAAAGAGTGTTATTTGCTTTTTACGCAGTGGAACTCAGAAGTGCAACATAGCAGGAACATTGTAGCAGTAACGCTGTTAGTGGATAAGATAAAGAAATCTTTCCATTTTCCCCAACATTGCTACCATCACCTCAAACATGAAATAGGGTATTAGTGAGGCTGCTGCAATTCCCTTGATAAGCAAATTAATAATCAATTAGAATTCCTACTCATCATTGATACCTAATGACTGCCCCTGAAAAGTGAAAATCTTCATATATTGGGTTGGACTGCAATACCCTCCAAAGAGCCCATTAAATCTGTGTTATTTAAAAATAAAACGATTGAGATGGATAGGTTTTCTGCCCCAGTAGAGACCTTCAAATATTCTGATCTTCATTTTGGGACTGGGGCACTGGGAGTGTGGGATGGATGTTGGATCAGCCAACCCTGGTAGCCGCAGTCTGCCTCAGTTCTCTAGGACTTTGTCCATGTTATATTAAAGCCTATTAGGCACTCTAGCCCTCACTTCATGCTTCCTCATCCTTACACATTCCCCATGCCACCTCCACGCACCCCCCCCCCCCAACCCAACACAGCCAATGTCCCTTATAGCCTCATACCAACCCCCTGCCTTTTGCCCATTCACCCATACGCACTATGTGCAGAATCAATGAGCCAGATAGTAACAGTGGCAAGTGTGGAACAGAAAGCAGAACAAAAACACCCATTCATAATTTTTTTTTGCAAAAGATGCTGTTCCTATAAAAGAGTCAGACAAATCATTAAGAGTATCAATAACAGATGAGGCTTCAAACATAGTAATCTTGTACAAATAAACATGTGTAATGAGGCCATCCAGTTCTACTGGAAGAGTTCTTGCATCTGTTCTCAATATGCATTGCTTTGTTGAGAGTCCAGACTCATAAGTATTATTAACGTACAGGTTGCTTTGAAAACTGAAGAAAAATGTTGATTTTGCTTTATTGACATTTCAGTAGTTAGAATGGATGTTCTTTCCGTGATCTCTTTTGGCAATGTCTCTGAAAAATTGGGGCAGGAATCACAGAATCATGTTATACTCACTGTTTTGAAATAGTTCTAGAATCATTCCAACTCTGTAAAAATCCAGGTCTCATTGTCCAGAATGATAACCAAAGTGCAAAGACCACGGTGTACTGCAATTATCTGCTGTGATGGCTGATTGAGTAAAAGTCATCATTATACAGGTCCTGAGGGTCACTGTCTGATGTTATATTGAGACATACAGATGCTAAATAAAGTTCATCCATGGCCTGTGTTGTTAGTTCATCTTAAACAGGGGCAAAATAAGGTTGCTGCAATTGGCTTGGATAAGCAGGCTAATAATCAACTAGGATCCCCGCACCACATCACTATCTACAGAGTCCCCATGTCTCTAGAAAGTGCAAGTCTTCACATGTTGCGCTGTGATGCCTTCGACGTTAAAATATCGATAGCCCATTGAGACTCACTGCTCAGACTGGGCATATGGACAAGGGTCTATGGAACTATTCCTTTAGGAGAGGAAGGGAGAAATTTATCCTATCTTTTGGATGGGACATTAAACCAGGCCCTATCTGACTTCTTAGGTGGATATAAAAGATTCTACGCTACAATTCAGAAGAGCAACAGTGTCTTGGCCAACACTCATACCTGAATCAACATCAGTATTGGAAAACATTATTTGGTCTTTTATCTCAATGTCTGCTGTGTTTACTATATTGTAATAGTGGCTACACTACAAAGGTGCTCGATTGGCTGTAAAGCACCTGAGACTATCCTGAGGACATGAAAGACACCAAATGTAAATCTTCCTTACTTTAGCTCTCATCTATACTTGGTAGCTGGTGGAGAGGGCAGGGGAAAAAAAAGAGAAAAAGAGGAGAGATATGGGTGGGTGGTACAGTCCATTTTCAAACATATTGCCTGCTTCGTACATAGGAACAGTAAACAACAATTTCGCCCTTCAAGCCTGTCCGGCTATTCAGTGAGATCATGTTGGATATGCAACCTAGCTTCATAGACCCATAGCCCTTAATATTTTTAGATAACAAAAATCTACCAATTTCAGATTTGAAAATATCTAATCTAGCATCAATTGCTACTTGTGGAACAGAATTCCAACCTTCTATCACCCTTTGTGTAGTGAAATGTTTCCTAATTTCACTCCAAAGAGGTCTGGGCTCAATTTATACACTATGCCTCCGACTCTTCAACCAGCAGAAACATTTCTTCTTCATCTACCTCATATGTTCCTCTAAATATCTTGAAAAGTTTGATCAAATTATTTCTTAATGTTTTCATTCCAAGGAGAACAACCCTAGTTTGTGTAATCCCTCCCAATAATTTCATCCTTGAAGTCTGGATATCATTCTCTTGGTAAATCTGGCTGCAATCTCTCCAAGGCCAACACATCCTTCCTTAACGGTGGTTCCCAGATTGCTCACAACACTCAGATGTAGTTGAACTGGCTTTGTATAATCGAAACATAACTTTTATATATAGCACTAGAGCAAGAAATAGTAAACAATTTGGTGGGGTCAGACTAAGAGGGAATGCACAAAGCGTGGTACATAAGGTTGGTGAACTGCAGACACAAAAGCCACATGAAATATAGTGTCATGGCAAAACAAAGACCTGGCTCAAAGGCAGCACTGGACACTAAAAATTCCTGTATACAAAGTGTAATAAGTCTTTGGAGGCAGACGCCTCTTCACCAAAATCCTTTTATTTACAATTCCACAGGGTGCTATCAGTCAGCACTCTACCTTCAGGAGTGCCAGAGGAACTGACACTCCTGGTTAAAAACAAGGAAAAGACTCCCTGATTGGCCCATCAATTGACTGCTTAATCAGGGATATCTTTTATTACAAAACACAAATGCAAGTTACACTATGCAACATTACTGACGGTTAACGCCATCACTTTACCAATAACCACCTTTCATTAAGGAAGGGTTGGTTGTAGGTTATTTTCCATGGCATTGCCCCACTTAATACGCCCCATAAATTAAGTAACATTAGCACACTATAACAAACTAACTCTATAAACTAGAAATAAACATGAGAGCTTATCTGTTGCCCTCCGGAGGTACTTATGCCCAGGGGTTACACCTTATGGATGTTCCTGGGGTGGGGGTAGAAAAGAGGAAGAGAGGGAGGAGCTATCTCGGACTTACTCTGTCTGGATTTTTCGGTCGGGATGGTGCTCTCTGGGGTATTCAGTCCGGGCACTCCCTCCACCTCCACCTCCACCACCACCGGCCCCCCCCCCCTCCACCACCACCAGGCCCCCCCCCCCCCCCAAAAGAGAACGGGGAAGGTGTTACTATGTACTCACCACCAAGAACTCTCCCCAACAGAATGTTACCCCCCAGGGTTACTCTATCCAGGGGGGGGATGCCGCCACACCCCGCCAGGCCACAAATAATGCAAGGGAGAAAAGGGAAAGAAAGAAAGTGGGGGGGGAACCAACAAATTAATACAATACCAAAGGCCTCATGATACAATAATGGACAGTCCTTTAACAACAACAAAGTCTTTGAGTGTTCCGGGGGCTTCACCTTTCAGAGCTTTCACCTGTCAAGGTTACACCTTCCGAAGTTACAGAGTTCACCTAAATTCTTCCAAGGTCCACCCCTCTGGGCCAGATCTTCCGAGTTTACACCTGCTCGGCTTACACCTTTCGGGGCTGAACCTTCCTGAATCACAGTTTCCTGGGCACTCATTCCTGGGTTGAGTCTTCTGGGGTTGCACCTTCCTGGGCCACGCCTTTCAGGGCACATGAGTCTCAGCTGGAACATCACCTCTCTCATAAGTCCCAGCTGGGACAAAAGTTCTTACACGAGTCCCAAACAAGGCAGATGGAAACACTCTTTGTCCCTCCAGCAGGAATCAAAGGAAAGCTGAGAAGAAGGAATTGACTGAGGCCTAGAGCTGGCTTTGACTCTGTTTCATGGAGCACCCTAGGCAGAGAAAACAATGGAGACAGGGCTGGAAACATAGGTCCCAGGCTTCAGGCCACAGCAACAACCAGCCCCAACACCCTGTTTAGTTGTTGGAGTCAGCAGTCGTTCCCCAAGAGAGTACTGTAATAGAACAGCATACAGAGTGCTGTCAGTCAGCAGTCTACCTTCAGGAGATGGACCAGAGGAACTAATGATCCCGGTTAAAAACAAGGAAAAAACTCCCTGATTGGCCCATCAATTGATTCCTTAATCAAAGGCGTTCATATTCCAATAGGCCAACCTCAATGGCCTGATTGAAGTCATTACACAACACATTCAGGAAAGAAATGAAAAGGGGTAGCAGCATTGATTAAGGAGAATGTTACAGCATTGGAGAGAGAAAGAGACTTCAAAACAAGGAAGTTCTATTGATCTTTTATAAACATTGGTTCGGCCTCAGCTGGAATGTGTCCAAATCTGGGCACTGCATCTTGAGAGAGATGTGAAGGCATTAAAGAGGGTGCAGAAAAGATGTACAATAACCATTCCAGGGTAGATTATTCCTGGTGGTGGGGAAGTCCAGGGGTCATAGTTTGAGGATAAGGTGTAAACCTTTCAGGACTGAGGGGAGGAGAAATTTCTTTATCCAGAGTGTGGTGAATCTGTGTAATTCACTACCACAGAAAGTGGTTGAGGCCAAATCATTTGTGCGAGTTCAAGAAGAAATTCGTTATAGCTCTCGGGGATAAAGGGATCAAGGGATATTTGGGAGGGTGCAGGATCCGGATATTGAATATGATCAGCAATGTCCAAATGAATGACAAAACAGGCTCAAAGGGCTGAATGGCCTACTCCTGTTTTCTATATTCCTATGAGAGATTTCAACTATGTGAACAGATTTAGGAGAGCTAGGTCTGTTCTAATTAGGGAAGGTTGAGAGGAGATTTGGTAATGAGAGGTCTATTAGATGGAGAGAGACATTGGCATTGTTGGAGAGATCAAGAACCACAGGACCCAGATTTAAAGTGATTGATAAAAGAATCATAGGCACATGGGGAAACGTTATATTTTGCACAGTGGTTATGGGGTCTGGATGTACTGCCTTAACGAGTGATGAAGGCAGATTCAATCATGACATTCAAAAGGAAAAAAAATCATCAAATAGCCTCCATCAGCATTGTAACCATTCTATGATTTTACTACTTTATATTCTAGTTCTCTAGATATCTATGTCAGCAGCTTTCCATTAGCCATTTTGATTATTTTTTGTGCTTGCTCATGACAGTTTAACGATGCGTTAAGTCTCTTTGGATCTCCACTGTTTCTCACTTTCACCACCTAAATGATTTGATAATTGTAATAAATTATTTCCAGCAGTTAACAGAAGAAAATGACCAACCCGCAATTTCTCATGGCATGGAGTGCAATTCTTTTAATATCTTCCTTTAACTTGCCAAAAGAGATCTCAGCTCAAGGTTAGTGATGTCAATTAAATAAAATCATAAACCAAAATTATTTCATTAACTTTCATGATTGTACAAGGGGCACAATGTTTCTACAATTGACCTGCATTGCCCTGAATAAGTAGATTAATAATAAGTCACAATTCCTACTCCGATTGATTAGTTACTGACCTCTGCTGGAAAATTGGCGTCTGACTGAGTTCTATGATGATGTATGATGAGTTCTATAGCTGTTGCTCTTACATCAAAATAAAACACTGGTGGGCTCAAGCTCCCCATCCAGGAATTGTACATTTGATGCAAACTAATACTCCAGTGGGGTTGGCGGAATTGCTGCATTGTCAGAGATGCCATTCTGTGGTAAAGACATCAAACAGAGAGATTATCAGCAAGTTCAATGGCTCAAGTGAATGTTAAAGATTCAGTAGCACAGTAGGTGAGTTTTCCTGCACCCATTTCTGATGTGCTGGTCATTCCGTAGACATGCAAAAAAGTACTGTTGTGATTTCTTTTGTACCAGCTGTCACTGTATTTGAAATACTTCAAGATGTTATATCCATAAAGGCAACAACTTCCCCATTCCATTGGAAATTGAAAACTATTATAGATTCATTAACTTAGCAGATCCAGAATCTGTTTACAGTCCTGTGCAAACATAAATCCTCTATACTCATAAGCATGAAAGGAATAAGCTCATGTCCCTCTTCTATCCTATCACAAAATGTGCATCTTTAATGTGTTATTTTCCCTGAAACTGAAGCAAAGTGGCCTGAATTTTACCCTTCAGGTATGTGCACTCAATGGGCCTGGAAGCTGGCATGAAACATGTTTGCAGTCAGCACCGGTGTGCAATTTCACACTCGCTGCCTAATTAACAGGTAGCCAACATGATGATGGGAAGAGGGTGGTCACTGAGGAGAGGGGAGGGATGCAGGCTGACATTGCTAGTGTTCTCCCTCAGGGGACAGCTACTGCAGAGCTGTCTCAGGGAACTGCAGATCTCCATTTTAAAAAATTGCAATGGAAAAGCTATGCAAAAGGTGTTTAGGAGCACATTGAAACACGAAACTCAGTCCCCAGACATCTTTTTCAATTTTATTTCAGCCCAGACAATCCGCCCTGGATTGAGGTTGAAGCTTGAATGTAAAGGCCTCCAGGCCAATCAGCACATCTACCAACCGTAAATACAGATGGGTTAAATAAAATTGCTTTCAATTGACCCCTTAATTGGTTAAATTTCCAATCTGATTGTTGGCGGGCATGCTTCCAAATCCCACATCTGCCAGCCAACTGAAATATTGCACAAGTGCACAATGATGTCAGGATGCATGCCCAATGTCTTTTGACATGATTTCATGCACTTCCAGCTTGGACACTCAGCCATCCAAGCAATGTAAAATTCAGGCCAGTAGTTTGCTTGTAGACTATAAATATCCAGTTTGTTCTATTCTATCTTCTGTCTGTTTTAACCATTTTGTTCCTTATTAATCCTGCATTAGCTCAAAGTGCAAAAAGAAGTTAATAATTAAACATCCTGTATATACCTTTCATAAATGTCAATTTAGACCAAGAAATATCATATCAAGGCATCATAATCACAGAGCATCAGATATGTGTGGGGCAAAATTTCATGACTGGAGAATTAGATTGCATCAAATGTACAATTCCTGGAGAAGGGGCTAAAGTCCATCAGCATTTTATTTTGACATGAGTGTGCTACAAACTGAGCCAAGCTCATATACTAACTTCATGAGAAGTTCTGTTATTCTCAGTAAATGTCTGGTGGCATTAATCATGATAGCGCCAACAGACCAAATTTTCACACACAAGAGGCAGACATTCTGGTGTCTTCCATTAACAGTCCATCGCCCACCACAGTCCAGCCTCCGGGTTATTTTTTATTTGTGGCAGAAACAGTGGAGATGTTTGTTTCCCATTCAGCCATTCTCCATACACTGAGTCACAGTCAAGGAATGGAGGTGGCCGCCCAGCAGCAGACACAGGTCTGTGCAGCAGGCCAATGCTCCATCCATTTAGTGCACCCACCCCCACACCTGCCACAGCCATCAGACCAGAGCTTGGGCCTTTTTAATGTGGAAAGCTTTAAAAAAGACCTCTTCAGAGAGCCTCCATCTTGAGTGACCCTTTTGTTTTCCCCCTACAGGCAGCTACTATCTCTGATGGTAGCACTATAAGCATTTCTTTTAAAAATTCTTTCATGGGATGTTAACATTGCTGGCAAGGCCAGCATTTGTTACCCATCCCTAATTGCCCTTGAACTGAGTGGCAGTTGCTGTGGATCTAGAGTTACATGTAGGCCAGACCAGGTAAGGATGGCAGATTTCCTTCCCTAAAAGGACATTACTGAACCAGATGGGTCTTTACCGATAATGGTTTCATGGTCATCGTTGGACTTTTAATTCAAGTGTCAGCATATGCTGGAGTGGGATTCAAACCTTGCTCCCCAGAGCATTACCCTGGATCTCTGGATTAATAGTCCAGTGACAATACCAATACCCTTTAGAGATCCTTCTATTGATTTTCCAAACATCAGAACTGGCTGCAGTCCTTAGCTGGATGATGAAAGCACATCCTGGCCACTAATTGGCTCACATTAAAAATAGCATGGAGGGAGGTTTTGTGGCACTTTGGGAGGTGTCCCTGCTCCTGAGCCAGAAGTTCAGGGTCAGAGACCTACTTAATGGCCAAAGAAGGGGTGTTTATAATATGGTCAAACAGGTCAAGAATCAATCTGCAAATCATTCTAATACACACCAATGGCAGGTGGTAAGAGATTCCTAGCCAGCCATGTGATGGAAAAAAAGTTGGAGCCTCTACCATCGCTACCCATAGCTCCAGACTACAACGTGTAAAAAGTATCCGTTTCCAATGCAACTCTGACTCCCCAAGTGGACTGTAATAGACAATCATCTAAGCAACCTGGCTTGATAATGTGACCCTTTAAAAAGTCATATGGGTGTCAGGTGTCTACATGATGCTGGGTATATATTGTTCAATGGTTTGTTTCATCCATGTTTGATTATGCTAGCACGATAAGCAATCATGCAATTGTGCAAGGATTAGTTAAGTGTGTGTTGGAGCTAGTGAATTAAGTACTGTCACCACAAGAGAATGTTCTAGAAAGGATCAAACAAAGAATGTGTGTTGGAAATTTTCAGATGTTCTATGTTCTGTGAATAAACAACTTGGATTTAGAACCAGTCATCTCGGCATTGTTCCGAGATAAATAATGGCTGGGAGACCCACCCCATGTCATGTATGCAATGGTCTCTCTTGCTCATGCGTTTGCATTTTGAACAATGAGATGGCATTTTCCATAGGCCTTGCAAGTGGCTCAGGGGCAAATGTTTCCTGCAAACTATCAGACCTCCAAATGCTGGCTTGCTTGGAAGTTCTTACCTCCACCCGATGTACAACAGCAGCTATGTGGTGCCCATCAGCCTCAGAAGCTTGTCTGCTAACAGGTTCCACCGAGGTGCCTCTGGGTTGGTGGATGGTACTGTTGAAAGCAGTGATGACAAATTGGGGTCCTGCCCAGAGCTGTAGTCTTGGCTGCTCTGATGGGTCAGACAGGGAGGCCCAGACTGCTCGGCCTCATCCGATCGGGATCCTGGAAGAGCGAGAACTTGGGGTCAGTGTTAGGGAATATCAAGGGTGTGGGAAATGATTAACTTACGAAAGTGGTCATGTGGATAAAAGGTACATTGGATTCTCACTTCCTTGGAGCTTTCCAACCTGGTGTTGTGCCACAGTTTGCTCCAGGGCCTCCCCTGAGAATTCCAGTGCCCTCTCCTCAAAAGGGGCTGAGGACATACCCTTGCCCATCTTCTGCTGTTCCCCCCTATTATGGGCTATTTTCTCCTACAGATACAATGAAGGCATTATGAGATGGTGGCATAGTGAGTTTGACCACTGGTTGCATGTATGGGCACTGCACCTAGCCTATCAGGGTTTATGATGGGAATTGCTAGGGAGGGGTCTGAGGGAGAAGAGGATAGTTTGGATGTTTAAAGGTTGTAAGGGTTTAAGGTGGGATGCTAGAGACTAGGGATGGGAGTGATGCCAGAAGCAGGCAAGTGAGTACTCACCCTTGCAACTTAGAGGAGATCATTCATCTTCTTGCAGAATTAAATCATAGAATTCTTACAGTGAAAGCCATTCAGCCCATCAAGTCTGCACCAACTCTCCAATAGAGGATTCTACCCAGACCCAGCCCATCCCCCTAACCTATCCTTGTAACCCCACATTTGCCCTACATATCCTGGTACACCAAGGGGCAATTTAGCAAGGCCAATCGCCCTGACCTGCACATCTTTTGACTGTGGGAGGAAATTGGATCACCTGGAGGAAACCCATGCCGACAGGGAGAGAACGTCTGTGTGGAGTTTGCACAGTCACCCAAGGCTGGAATTGAGCCCAGGTACATGGCGCTGTGAGGCAGCAGTGTCAGTCACTGTGCCACCCCAAAGTGAAGTCCTCCTGGTGATGCTGAAATGAAGTGCAACCCTCCTGAGATGCTGCTGGAGCTGAATGCCTGCCATCGCAGCCCAGGCTTCTGCCTACCCAGGGAAAGAGGGTGGTGTTCCTCTCCTCCACAGCATCTAACATCTGGTCCACGTTAGTGTCCAGCAATCTTGGAGCAGCTCTTCTGGCAGCCATGGTGTGGCTGAAAGGAGGTTCGGTGCTGCAGGAAGTGCTTAAATGTTGCTCCCACTTGTTAGGACTGAGCACTGATTCTCAACTCCAGTGAACCAGGCTCCACTGGAGACAGGAAATCTGGAAGATTTCAGGGTGGGGGCTGGCCCGTTAGAATAGAATGAATGGGGCCTGCTAATGCCAGCAGGAAGCACTCTGCTTTTCCTGCTGGTGTGGGCACTAATTTGGGAGAATCGTGGCCAAGGTCTTTAGTTAAAAGAGGGGAAAGATGTAGTGTTCAATGGTTTGTTTCATTTGTGATTAATTATACCAGGTTGGCAACTGATCCTTGTGCCCTTGCTCACTTAAACCCAAGGTGGAGCTAGTGAGTTAAGCACCGATACCACACAGGAAATATACCAGAAAGGATCTGGGATCTCGCAAAGACCATAGGTGGGATTTTCCATCCTCCCTCCTGAGCATAGCTTACCTGCCCCATCACTTGGGAACCTGCTGAGAAGCATTGCTTTCAGCAGGAGGGGCTGAAAATCCTTTCCCACGTGTGAGAAATTCTGAGGTTATCTAAAGTTGATAAATAAGATATACAAAAAAACGGCAAAAATACATAATGGGGTGGGGAACTCAAATACACCTGACATTGTGGTCTCAATCCCAGAATAAAAATTCAACCCATGTTCTCTTTCTTAGTATTCTCCTCATGTTACTCTTTATCTCTCTTGCTTTCTTCATCCAGTTTTATATGTTTTTCCTCTATGTTTTTTTTCCTTTTGATGGGGGGGGGGGGGGTGCTGTGGCTGAGAAAGGAGTCATCAATAGCTGCTTTTTTGAGGGTTGCAGGAAAACATTCAGTTGCCTTTGAATCCTCTATCCCAATTACCGGTTCTTCACCCAAACAACTTCCTCCCTTCACCATCCCACTGCCCTCATGCTCACATAAGAATATTATTTTCTTTTCTTTTGAATTAGCTGCTTAACTATTTTATCTTCTCTCCTTGCTCTTCTGTCACTCACCCTTAACCTTCCATTCATTCCTCAGCAGGTTTAAACTTCTCTTTCCCCTCACCCGGCATCTCTTCCCTCCCACTTTCTTATTTTGTTTCCCCCTCAAAGACTTTGCTTGCTTTTAGATTAAAATGAGTGAAGAATTTGCCTTACCATTCCTCTCTCACCTCTGCTGTGGTATTGACAAAGTTGGAACTGAAGTCAATGAGTTTTTAAATGTATATTTAAGAAACACATCAAACCCCAACTGCAGCCTCACATATGTTAGAACTGAGAGGCTGTGCTTCACATGTGGAAGGTGTTATCATTAACCTTTGCTAACTGCCATAAGACACAGCTGTGGCAATTAGCAGGCTCCAACATCAGCTGGAGAGTTTTTAAGTTGAAGTAACATTGCACAAAATAAATCAAATCTTTTCACCCCTCACACCTTGTTCAGTCTGCCCAATGCCAATTTCTTTCTTCTTTTCCTTGGACAACTGAGATTGTATTGGGATGCCCTAGAGACAAATATTTTAAAAACCTTGAATCATATAAACTTAACAAAGCCATTTGACCTGGCACCTGTGTTTAGTCCCACAGCCCAAATTATATCTGTAATATTGTTAAGTTCCTTATCTTTAAGAACCTGTCTAATTCCCTTTCAAAATTATTTATGGAAACCATTTCTCCCACATTTTCAGGGAGAATTTTCAAGATCCCAACAACTTGCAGTCAAAAAAAAATTTCTTCATCTCGTCTCAAAATCGTTTTCCAACTATTTTGTATCTCCGACCTTTAATTATTGACCCACTCACCAGAAGTAACATATTTTCTCTATTTTCATTCTATCGAAACCTTTCATCATCTTGAAAGTACAGCAGGCAATTAGGAAGACAAATGTTATATTAGCTTTTGTACAAAGGTACTGGCATATAAGAGTAAAGAAATCTTACTACAATAATGCAGGGAATTGGTGAGGGCATTTATGCATAGTTTTATGTCAAATTCTTGCTGCCATTTACACTGACAGGATATTATGGTCCCACCAATAGTGCACTCCTGCCGCGGGTTTCCAGTGGCGAAGGGTGCAATCAACAGGGAACCCTGCTGACAATGGCAGGACCATGTGATCCCGCTGCCAGCGTGTTACGCATCACCTCCCATTGCCACAAAACAAACCACGGAGGGGGAGGAAAATTCGGCCCTTAGTCTCCCTACCAGAAGAAAGACACATTCGCCGGAATTTTACTGCCTTGCTCACCACAGGAATTGGGGCAGACAATGGGAAAGTCTGTTGACCTCAGGCGGGATTTTATGGTTTTGGGACGAGCGAGGCTGTAAAACCCTACCCACTGAGTCTGGATGGAGTACAGCAAAACTTCACTAGAGAGGTTACTAGGATGGGCAGATTGTCCTTTGAGGAGATATTGAGTAGACTAGACCTAGATTACCTGCAGTTCAGAAGGATAAAAGATAATCTAATTGATACATATAAAACCATCTTAAGGTAAACCATGACAAGGTATAGTCGTTGAAAAAAATCCACTGGCTGAGGGATCTGGTACACAGAGTCACAGCTTCAGAATAAAGATCTGCCATTTAGGATTGAGATGAAGAATCATAGAATCCCTACAGTACAGAAGGAGACCATTCACCCTATCTAGTCTACACCAACACTCCAACAGAGCATCTTACCCAAGCTCTATCCCTGTACCCTTCTGTATTTATCCCTAACCTACTCATCTTGGAACACTAAGGGGCAATTTACCATGGCCAATCCACCTAACATGCAGTTTATAAGTTGTATTTCATATATAGCTTGTCAATCTTCCATTTCATAGCACTTAGTTTTGACTCCCTGTGATCACTGTCCACTTATGTTTCCCTACTTATACTTGATCAACCTTATTCCCCAGATCCAGCAATACTTCCTTCCTCATTGAATCAGAAAGATACTGACCTAGATAATTCTCCTGTACACACTTCAGAAATGCTTCCTCATCACTGTCCTTTACACTATTACTATTCCAGACTATATTAGGACAATTAAAGTCCCCCATTATAATTACTCTGTGGTTTTCACACTTTTCTGTAATATCCTTTCAAATTTGTTCTTCTATATCTGTCCCACTAGTTGCTGATCTATGTAATATATCCACAAATGTAATGATATCTCTATTGTTTCTTAGATCTAACCAAATAGATTCTGTCCTTGACCTCTCGAGGACACACACTCTCTGTAGCACTGTAATATTCTCCTTAATTAATGCTGCTCCCTCTTCTACTTTCTTTCCTTCCTTCCCCCCCTACCTTTCCTGAAAACCTTGTATGCAGGAACATTTAGTACCCAGGGCTCCATTATCACCACAACATCATATTCCCACCTGGCTATTTGCGACCACAGCTCACCAACTCTACGTAGCACACTCCATGCATTCACATAAATGCACAGTAAATATGATTTAGACTATTGCATTGCCTCTTAGTCTGACTATTTCTTACTCTGTTATTTTCTCTCCCAATTCTTGTGCAGTCTGGAAAAGTTACTTAAAATAACAAGAGCATAAACTATTAAAAGGCAAATTTAGAGTGTTCATCAAAGAGGTATTCTTCACACCTGAATGCTTTATTTATTTATGTTCATTTTGTATTCATAAAATGAAGACAGCTGCAGAGGAAGATGTGGTAACAAGTACGAACGAGGCTACAAATGCCAGTGTGATACTGAGTGCCTTCGCTATAATGAATGCTGCAAAGATTATAAAGCTCTCTGTACATCAGGTAAACAAAACAGATATAAGCTACTGCATTTTTTAAAAAGTTACTTATTTGTAAGGAGGACCGATATCATTTTTTTGCTTGTTCATAAATAAAATCCCCTGCTATGATTTCAAACTTTGGTAACTTTAAACCTCGATTAGTACATATAAACTTTAAAATGTATTTTCTGGGCCTTTAAATACATGTATCTTATTAAAGTAGACTCTGCTGATCAGTTACTATCTTATTAATCTTGTAATTAATTCATTTTTAATTGACGTTCAAAATGAACAGTTCTGCAATCAAATTTCTCCTTCACTCTACAGTATTGACTCATGTTGAGGTACAATTCCATGGGTCTCAGACACCCTTGCATACCTCAGCCAAGTTACCATTCTTTAAGTAAGTAATAAAGGCTATAGAAGAGTCATATGGACTCGAAATGTTAACTCTGTTTCCCTCGCCACAGATGCTTCCAGACCTGTTGAGCTTATCCAGCATTTTCTTTTTACTCTTTAAGTAAACCTAGTTTAAGCAGGGTTTGAGAGTATTGGGTAGCTTTGCTACCAAGTCTGATCCTATCCTCACCTAAAGTGCCTGTGTCCACACTTCTCTGCAAGAGTCAGTGAATTGTGATCATGAGAAAGAACTATGAAGGACTCACCAACCTCCAATAGTATCCCAGCGAAGAACAGCTAGTTCAACACAGATTGAGATCTTACTGGTCTGTGTTGCTCAATAATATACTCTACATGTGATCAGCCTGCAGAAAGTGCACTTTGTATTAGTCCCTTCTACTGCATCTTATTGTAAAGCACATCTGTTTTGACTTTCTACAGAAACCTCATGTTCTGGACGCTGTTTTGAGACGCATGAGCGTGGTCAGAAGTGTCACTGTGATTCCAAGTGCATGGAATACAATGAATGCTGCCCTGACTATGTTGCAAATTGTGAAAAAGGTAGGAAAAAGTTAGCAGCCAGTGCACTTCGTGTGTTTTTTTCCCATTTCTTTCCGTACATTCGGTGCGGCAACAGCATATCAAAGCCAGAGACAACAGTATCAAGAATGGGTAACTCAAACAGATTTGATTTGATTCTTGTCACATATATTAGTACACAGTGAAAAGTATTGTTTCTTGTGTGCTAAGGATGACAGATTTCCTTCCATAAAGGACATGAGTGGACCAGATGGGTTTTTACGACAATCAACAATGGTTTCATGGTCATCGTTATATTTTTAATTCCAGATTTTTTATTGAATTCAAATTCACCATCTGCCGTGGTGTCAATTTGAACCCGTTCCCCAGATCTTGCTCTGGGTCTCTGGACTACTAGTCCAGTCATGATGTGGAGATGCTGGCGTTGGACTGGGATGAACACAGTAAGAAGTCTCACAACACCAGGTTAAAGTCCAACAGGTTTATTTGGTAGCAAACACCATAAGCTTTCGGAGCGCTGCTCCTTCGTCAGATGGAGTGGAACTGTGCACATTTCCACTCCATCTGACGAAGGAGCAGCGCTCCGAAAGCTTGTGGTGTTTGCTACCAAATAAACCTGTTGGACTTTAACCTAGTGTTGTGAGACTTCTTACTACTAGTCCATTGACAGTGCCACTATGCCACTACCTCCCCCATGAGGCATACACAAAAGGTTAATTTATTTTCTATCAACTAACTTAGTTCTATAAAATTCAGGAATCTCCCCCCTTTTCACTCTAGTATTAAAAACATAGTTAAGAAGGCCCATTCCATCCAGATCCAAAAATATCTATAGTTCCCCATAGAGCATCCAGCTGTTTTCTAGCAAATTCCAAACATTTTGCTCATGGCTTGTCAGGATTTATGGATGTGCTTACTTCAGAATAACTACTTTGTTAAAAGCTAACTTCATCGTCATGTTGGTACTGCGAGTATCAGACATGACTTGGAATTGAAACTTAATGCTTTCCTTTTATTGTTCTTCTGTTGGCAGAAGCTGTATTTTGATTATGTAAACCTTTGAAATGAAACTTGAGGACAAAGATGTCAAGCTTCACTTAACAGATTTTTTAAAAATCTCAGATTCATCGAAAAATCCAACAACAGTCTTACCAACTACCAGATCAACATCATTACCTGCTGGCTTTACATGGAAGCCATCAACAGCAAAGCGACCTGAGTTTATCAGCCACTCAGTGATTCAACAAGACTCTGCCAACCACTTGAGTGAAGAAACTAAAATCATGATTGAACCTACAAAGCCAAGTATGAAGCCGTAGTGAAAGACAGGAATATAGTCAAAGCGAGACATTTAGTCACCTGAATGTATTGTTCTTTAGTGAAGATTTTCTAAATGCTGATATTTAATGTGTAGATGAGTGTGGTTTTATTGTTTTGAGGTTTCTATAGATTAATTTTTTTATTTTTTAAACATCAAAATGGATTAAATGTATTGAAGTGTTTCAGAGTAAATAATAATTTACACTATTTTCCCCTGTGCTCAGACTCCGTAACTTCCATTACAAGGGGAACACTTTACATAAAGCCAATGACAGTGGGCCATTATGATAGACAGATAATCACATATATTTACAGTAATTTGTTTTCCTGAATTGTTAAAACTTAGCTCTAAGAAGCACTAAAGAAAGAGGAAAGTTATATTAACAAAGATCTTGAAATGGTTGTGGGAAATGGGAATTAACAGGTAATGACTAAACTTCCACATGGACCAGAGAAAAACATAAGTTTTAAGGGAAGATACTGACCTTGTTTGTCAAAGAACCACTTTGCCAGACAGGGAAACAGTTAAAAAATCCCTGTAGAACAAGAAGGTTTAATGGAAGGAGCAGGAAGATCTATGAATGCACAGACCGGAGGTAACTTTGTCTTTAATGTCTAATGTCAACATTATGAACATAGAAATAAAAGGCATATCCTGCTCTCTCACAAAAAAAAGAGGAATCCATAAGAGTCGGGGGGAGTGAAATGGTGTGACAACCTGACAAAGTCAACCAGCAGGTCAGGCTCTACTGAGGCACAGCAGAATCAGCTGGTAAAAAAGATTGATAGAGAGATGAATGGAATTGTATCCACAATCTGGAAACAAAATGTGTTTTAACACTTGCCATGGTATAAGACATACATAAAAGACCATCTTAATTAAAACATGCAAAGGCCAGTCAGCCCATCCACACTTCAAATTGTTGAACAGTATCAAGGTGGGCGGCACGGTGGCACTGCTGCCTCACAGCGCCAGGGACCTGGATTCGATTCCCGGCTTGGGTCATTGTCTGTGTGGAGTCTGCACCACATTCTCCCCGTGTCTGCGTGGGTTTCCTTCGGGTGCTCCAGTTTCCTCCCACAGTCCGAAAGATGTGCTGGTTAAGTGCATTGACCCGAACAGGTGCCGGAGTGTGGCAACTCGGGGAATTTCACAGTAACTTCATTGCAGTGTTAATGTAAGCTTTATTTATGACTAATAAATAAACTTTAAAAAGGTGGGATGGGTGGGGAGGAAGCTCAGGATGGCAAGTCATTATTACATCTGAGCATTTTGTCTAGACTCAAGATGCAATATATATCAACTGTCAGGGGTTTCAGTGGGAGGTACGGGTGAGATTACTACAAGAAAATAAAGAAGGTATGACCAGATAGTGAATTATCATTTTTTCTAATTTGTCACATATTACTTTTTCAGGAAATGAAAGTTTTGAGATATTTATGCCTGAAGAGTCAAATACCATGGATCCGAACTTAGAAATAGCTGAAAGCAAAAAACCCAATATCCCTGAAGAACTTGCTTCTGGAAGAATAAAAGATGGATCTACACAGCCTACTTTCCGTGATGAATCAGTTAACCCAAGCAGCTTAGATAAAGAAGGAACAGAGGCCACCATTCCTGAAAAAAACATGTATCCTGAAATTTCACAGAAGTTTGTTTCAAGTCATGCTCCTACTGTGAATCCTGACAACTTTGATAATGCAGCAACAATAGAACCCATTACTCCTGAAAATGTTGAAACAATTCTCCCAAACTTGAACAAAAAAGGAATAACAGGACCAACTGCTCCTGAGGATACTACCACAGATTATAAAGTTGTGAACAAAGAAAGAATGACAATAGCCACCATTTCTGAAGGTGGCTCCACAGATTCTAATTTCTTGGACACTGACAGAATGACAATGTCCCCTGTTGATAAAGATGGTACGATAAATTCTAAATCATTGGATGAAGAAGTAATGACAGAACCCACTATTCCAGATGAAGCTGATACAATGGATTCTAACAGCTTGGATAAAGAAAAAGGAACAATAAAGCCCACTGCTCCTAATGGATCTGCAACCATGGATCCAGCTAACGTAAACAAAGAGGAAACACAGAGCACAGTTCCTACAATGTATGCTATCACATACCCTGAAATTGCACTCTCCTCTGCTCCAAATAAAGCTACTTTGGTGAATCTTGACAACTTGGACGATACAGCAACAACACAACTTATTCCTCCTGAAGGAGCTGCAACAATCCACCCAAACTGGGACAAAGAAGGCACAACAGAGTCTACTGTTTCTGAAGATGGCACCATGAACTCGAAACCTACTGACAATGAGAAAACACAGACCACTGTACCTAAAGGATCTGAAACCGTGAGTCCTAAAATTTCACAGTCTTTTGCTCCAACCAAATCTAAAAATCTGGATGCTGATAAATTTGACACTCCAACAACAAGTCAACCCATTCCACCCAGGAAGCTGTAACAAGGTTCCTTTTGCGGGTTTTGATGTCAGCCTTTTAATTGATCACAACTTTACCCTTCGAGTAACCAGACAAATAACAGAGTTCTTAAACATTGTTTTAATACAAGCTATAGCAAGGACGCTGGGAAGCTACAGTGCACATCCCTGTAGCTGGCCAGAGTGATGTATTCCAAGATACAAGGGCAATTAATGTTTTCAAAATCGATTACAAGTAATTAGCATAAACCAATCACAATCACTTTACCCTTGCTTCATTATAATATCGAATCAGCATGAAAACTTCATAGCATAACTCATTTTTTTGTATCTGTGGATCACTCCCATCTTCCAGTTATAGAAGTCTGATTTATGTGCTTTGCCAGAGTCTGTCTGTGAAGGCTCTTTTAAGAAGGCCTTTGTTTTTCAGCCTGCATGATTTTTAAACTTGTGTGACTATTAACCCTTTCAATCCCCACTTTGGCCATTGGATGGCCACCCAAAAAGGCCAGTATGATGTTGAGAATATTGTTCCCAATCCTTCGGGTGGCCAGCGATCCAGATGTTGAGAGACATCCCAAACTATTCTGCTGTAAATTTCAGCTTTTAACTTCTCCCCATGCTTTTATTCAGGATGATGTGGAGATGCCGGCGTTGGACTGGGATAAACACAGTAAGAAGTCTCATGACACCAGGTTAAAGTCCAACAGGTTTATTTGGTAGCACAAGCCACTAGTTTTCGGAGCGCTGCCCCTTCATCAGGTGAGTGGGATTTCAGTTCACAAACAGGGCATATAAAGACACAAACTCAATTTACAAAATAATGGTTGGAATGCGAGTCTTTACAGGTAATCAAATCTTAAAGGTACAGACAATGTGAGTGGAGAGAGGGTTAAGCACAAGTTAAAGAGATGTGTATTGTCTCCAGCCAGGACAGTTAGTGAGATTTTGCAAGCCCAGGCAAGTCATGGGGGCTACAGATAGTGTGACATGAACCCAAGATCCCGGTTGAGGCCGTCCTCATGTGTGCGGAACTTGGCTATCAGTCTCTGCTCAGCGACTCTGCGTTGTCGTGTGTCGTGAAGGCCGCCTTGGAGAACACTTACTCGAAGATCAGAGGCCGAATGCCCGTGACCGCTAAAGTGTTCCCCAACAGAAAGGGAAGACTCTTGCCTGGTGATTGTCGAGCGGTATTCATTCATCCGTTGTTGTAGCGTCTGCATGGTCTCCCCAATGTACCATGCCTCGGGACATCCTTAGTGATAAGACTTGATTACCTGTAAAAACTCGCATTCCAACCATTATTTTGTAAATTGAGTTTTGTGTCTTTCTATGCCCTGTTTGCGAACAGAACTCCCACTCACCTGATGAAGGGACAGCGCTCCGAAAGCTAGTGGCTTGTGCTACCAAATAAACCTGTTGGACTTTAACCTGGTGTTGTGAGACTTCTTACTTTATTCAGGATGCCATGGGAACACTACCCCTATCTCGACAGTCATCCCCGTCTTGATTATTTCTCACCAATTGGTTAGGCGGATCCCTGAACAAATACATTCCACCAATGGTGTGTTCCTGATCGAATCAGTCTGTTGGCAGTCTGGGGTGGCTAAGTTTGTCTGTTTACGTCCCTTATGGGTCTGTCCTTTGAAGCGCCTGACATATTCATGGGTAATTTCCATAGCCTCTCTCATGGCCTGTCAGACCACTTTCTCCAATGTCTCGTCAGTGTACAATGAATCATTCCACCAGGCACCAAATGTGTATTCCGTTGATTTTCCCGGCAAGTGGAACCCTCCCACAGTCAATGAGTCTGTCACTTGCAGTCAAAAACTGAGATTACTTTCATAAAATCAACGCCCCTGATATAATCTCTGTTTCTGGGGTGATTATGCATCACTGTGTAGGGCCCACCAGCACTGCTTTAAATGCCTCCTTCATTGGTAAGATATCAACGATTATCTTGCTTGTGTTCCCTCGAGGCTTGAGGGTCCGACAAGCACACATTATGTAATGCTATGATTCTGAACAGCATTCTGTCATGCTCACATATGCCAGGCCCTCCTTATGGGTCATGTATCCTTTTAAATTTGACTCAGTGAACCTAGGTTCTTCTGTCCCTAGGGTTTGATTCGAAACTGCAGCTATCCTTAAAGATCTCATTGGATGTGCTTTCCTATGCTGCTGCCATAATGAATATTATAGCACCCTTCACCGGATCTCTCTTGGTCGAGAGACTACTCATTCATGTCTGTCCCATGAAAGTTGAGAAAGTTTATTTTTATACAGGCAGGCAAATAAATGTCGGGGGAATGGTTCCAAATCTCAAATGTCAGACCTAACCTCACCTATCAGATCTCTGGTGAGATTATTACATGCCCACCTTTGTCTTGGGCCTCAGTGATCTTAATTATCCCTTCAATTATGTGATTAAATGTTTCTGGGAGTCCCTCAATCTTGTAGGCCTATTAAGATGAGTGCATACTAGGTTCCATAGGCTCATACTGAAAGGGTTAATATTCACACAAGTTTAAAAATCACACGGGCTGAAAAACAAAGGTCTTCTTCTAAAAGCCTTCACAGACAGACAACAAGGCCATTAGTCTGGCAAAGCACACAAATCAGACATCTGTAACTGGAAGATGGGAGTGACACACAGATACACAGATCCCTATACAACTTCTGTGGCAATCCAGGATGAATAGCTATTCAGTTCAGACAGTTGTACTGAATTAACTACGAGTGTGCACTCCAAACAATCCCCCGATACCTCCCAGTATTCTCCTTTATCTCGTATTCATGGTTCAGGGGTAATTCTGTAAGTATAATCATCAATGATTCCCTGCAGCTGCACTTCCGTCCATTTAATGGCATTAGGATGATCGTGGTATGTTGAAATGTGATATTGCTAATAACCCGAAACATTGTAAGTTTACCCTAGAGATACCATTGTCACACCATGTAGTAAAGTTTAGCTTTCCCCATCCTAACTAACCTGTCTGGGGGGCTCTATCATGTTTGGACATTGGGTAGGTTTCTGATATCCACAGATATTAAGCTGGTAACATCTAATATCTCTATAATCAAGTCTTATCTATTACATGTTTACATAGTTCTTGACAATACAGGCCTACAAAGCAATGTGACATTGAATAAATATTTCCACATACCCAATATTTGAATTGTATGTCTGTTAAATACCCAAATTGCCCTCTGTGAGTCTTTTTCATCTTTGAGTCCCATCTCAGACTATCCACAGACTGTATCAGTGATTCAGTGATTCTTGTGCCTTTCGCCAGGCACAAGAACCTTGGATATCCAGATGTTGGGTTTCTTTATCCACTCTCCTGTTCCTCTGATGGGTAGCTGATGTACACGATTCCATGACAGTCATCAGAGTAAATAGGAACCTGTGAAAACGTTAATGTTGGCCCCCACCAATCAAGTGGTTATCAGGTTTGTTAGGGTCCACGTACATTTTTAGTGGAGTATAATGCTTCCACCCATCCCTGTCCTTGGATTTACAAGTGCGCATGTATCACCTGTGATAATTACCTCATATGGTCCATGCCATCGCAGTTGGAGGCCACTGCACTCCAGTTCCACCTTTACCATCACCCTGTGGCCCATTTGTGGTACTCTTGATTTTTCAACTTGCTGACCTCTCTCCAGGTCCTGCATTGCCTATCAGTCTCTAACTTCTTTCTTAACCAAATTGTTCACTCAATTCTCTAACCTACCTTCAGATCCTGCCTCCATATGTCACTGCATTGGTTCCCCCCTCGATGATTTGTTAAAATGGAGTAATCTCTAGTGTGAAATGCTTCCACCCACCTAGTAAATTGATCCATAATTATTAGGCAATATTGCTTTTCTTTTTCATGGGGTAACGAACTTATAAAATCAAACTATATCTGTTCCCAAGGTCCTCTGAGAAGAGGCTGGTGATGTAATTTTATTTTATTGCTTTTCCAGGGTGGTACTGGGCACATGTAGTGCGCTGCTGGCAAAATTGTGCAGTTTTTCTTCCCATTCCCTTTCACCACCATTAATATCCAATCAGCATGAAAATTTCATAATACAGCTCATTTCTGTATCTGTGCATCACTCCCATCTTCCAGTTACAGATGTCTGATTTATGTGCTTTGCCAGACTAATGGCCTTGTTGTCTGTCTGTGAAGGCTTTTGGAAGATGACCTTTGTTTTTCAGCCTGTGTGATTTTTAAACTTGTGTGAATATTAACCCTTTCAGTTCCCAAACCTGGACAAAGATGTAACAAAGCACACTGTTCCTGAAGGCAGGACACCAGGTTCTAAAATCTTCGACAAAGAAGGGACAACAAAGCTGGCTGTTCCAGAAGAAGATCATGGCACAGATTCTAAAATCTTGGATAAAGGAGGAATAACAAAGCCCACTATTACTGAGGAAAGTACTGTGAACTCTGAATACTTGGACGTTGAAGATATGCAACCCACTGTTCCTGAAAGATCTGCAATCATGCATCCTGAAACTTCACACTCCTTTGCTCAGAATAGAGCCATTACTGTCGATCCCAATAACTGGGACACTACAGCAACAAAAAAACCCATTCCTCCTGAGGAAGCTGAAACCATCCTTCCAAACCTGGGAAAAGTGGGAACAACAAGGCCCACTGTCCCTGAAGATGGTACCACAGATTTTAAAAGCTTGGATAAAGAAGGACAAACAGAGCCCTCTGCATCTGAAGAGCGTACCAAAGATTCTAAATCATTGGATAAAGAAGCAACTACAACACCCATTATTCATGAAGATAGTACCACAGATTCTAAAATAGTGGACAAAGAAGAAATGACAATGCTTCCTGTTAATGAAGATGGCACCAAGGATTCTAAATCTGTGTGGAAAGAAGGAAGGACTGAGTCTACTGATCCTCTAAATGATGCCACAGATTCTAAAGTCTTGGATGAAGAAAGAACAATGAAGCCCACTATTGCTGAGGAGGGCACAGTGAACTCTGGATCCCTGAACAATGAAGATACGCAGACCACTGTCCCTAAAGAA
Source organism: Mustelus asterias (assembly GCF_964213995.1). Lineage (NCBI taxonomy): Eukaryota > Metazoa > Chordata > Chondrichthyes > Carcharhiniformes > Triakidae > Mustelus > Mustelus asterias. The sequence continues at coordinate 79,487,516 of NC_135808.1, forward strand.
CCTGTAACCGGGTATCCTGGAATTTCACAGACCTTTGCTCCAAACAGAGCTATTACCGTGGATCCCAATAATTTGGACAATTCAGCAACAGTAATGCCCATTCCTCCTGAGGAAGCAGTAACAATTCTCCCAATCATGACCAAAGAAGGGTCAACAAAGACATCTACTCCTGAAGAACATACTGTGCATTCTAAATCATTGGATAAAGAAGCAACAACAATACCCACTGTTTCTGAAGATAGAACCACAGATTCTAAAATCTTGGCTAAAGAAGAGGCAATGAACCCCACTGTTCCAGACAACAATAAAACCACATATTCTAACATTTTGAAGGAAGAAGGAACAGCAAATCCCACTATTGCCGAGGAAGGCACCATGAACACTGACTACCTGGGCAATGAAGATAAACAAGCCATCACTCCCAAAGAATATAAAACCATGCATCCTGAAATTTCACAGTCCTTTGCTCCAAAAAGAACCATTACTGTGGATCCTGACAACTTAGATAATGCAGCAACAATACAATCTATTCCTTCTGAAGACACTGCAACAATGTTCCCAAATCTAGACAAAGAGGAGACAACTATTCCTCATGCTAACGTAAATGGTACAATGGATTCTCAATCTGTGGATAAAGAAGGAACAACAAAACACACTGTTCCAGGAGAAGAGGGTGCCACAGATTCTGAAATATTTGATATAGAAGGAACAACAAAGCCCAAAATTGCTGAGGATGGCACCATGAACTCCGAGTCCTTAGACAATGAAGGTACACAAACCACTGTTACTGAAGAATCTACAACCATGCATCCTGAAATTACACAGTCCTTTGCTCCAAACAGAACTATTACTGTGGATCCTGATAGCTTGGATGATGCAGCAACAATGGAAGACATTCTTCCTGAGGAAGCTACAACAATGCTCTTGAACAGGGAAGGAACAACAAAATCTACTGTTCCTCAAGATGGTACTGTGGATTCTACGTCCTTGGATAAAGAAGGAACAACGAAGTCCACTACTTCTCTGCGATCTGCAACCATCAATTCAGATAACATCGACAAAGAAGAAATACAGACCACTCTTGCTGAAAAATATGTTACCACGTATCCTGAAATTTCACAGGGCTTTGCTCCAAACAGAGCTATTTCTGCGGATCCTGGTAACATCGACATTTTAGCAATAAAGCAACCCATTACTCCTGAGGAAGCAGTCACAATCCTCCAAAACCTGACCAATAATGGAGCAACAAAGCCCTCTCCTCCTGAAGATCACACTGTGGATTCTAAATCATTGGATAAAAAAGCAAAAACACCCACTGTTTCTGAAGATAGTATCACAGATTCTAAAATCCTGGATAAAGAAGGAGTGACAACACCTCCTGTTAGTAAAGATGTTGCAATTGATTCTAGATCCTTGGATAAAGAAGGGACAATGAAGCCCAGTGCTCCAAAAGAGGGTAATATGACAGATTCTAAAATCATGGATAAAGAAGGAACAGAAAAGCCCACAATTCCTGAGGATGGCATCATGAACACTGAATCCTTGGACAATGAATATACACAGACCACTTTTTCAGAAGAATCCACAACCATGCATCCTAAAATTGCACAGTCCTTTTCTCCAAAGAGAGCTATTACTGTGGATCCTGATAACTTAAACAATGCAGTAACAATACAATCTATTCCTCCTGAAGATGCTGAAACAACATTCCCAAACCTTGATGAAGAAAGAACAACAAAACGCACAGTCCCTGAAGAACCTGCGACCATGTATTCTGATAAACTAGAAGAAGAATCGCAGCCCACAGTTCCTGAAAAAGTTGCAACCATGTTTCATGACATTTCACGGTATATTGCACCAAACAGAGCAACTACTCTGGGTCCTGATAACTTGGATAATACAGCAACAATAAAACCCATTCCTCCTGAAGAAGGTGAAACAATGCTCCCAAACATGGACACAGTAGAATCAGTGAAACACACTGTTCCTGAAGATAATAGCACAGATTCTAAAGTCTTGGACAAAGAAGGAATGACAATATCCACTGTTCTAAAAGATGGTGCCACACATACTAAAGTCTTGGACAAAGAAGGAATGACAATACCCACTGTTCTAAAAGATGGTGCCACACATACTAAAGTCTTGGACAAAGAAGGAATGACAATACCCACTGTTCTAAAAGATGGTGCCACACATACTAAAGTCTTGGACAAAGAACCAACAACAAAGCCCATTATTCCTGAAGATAGTATCACAGATTCGGAATCATTGCATAAAGAAGGAATAACGAAGCCCTCTGTTACTGAAGATCGGACCACTCATCCTAAATCAATCAAAGCCTTGGACAAAGAAGAAACAACAATTCCTCCTCTTAATGAAAATGGTACAATGGATTCTCAATCTGAGGATAAAGAAGGAACAACAAAACACACTGTTCCAGGAGAAGAGGGTGCCACAGATTCTGAAATATTTGATATAGAAGGAACAACAAAGCCCACAATTGCTGAGGATGACACAATGAACACTGAATCCTTGGACAATGAAGATACACAAACCACTGCTGAAGAATTTACAACAACAAAGCATCCTGAAATTACACAGTCCTTTGCTTCAAAGAGCGCTATTACTGTGGATCCTGATAGCTTGGATGATGCAGCAACAATAGAAGCCATTCTTCCTGAGGAAGCTATAACAATGCTCTCGAACAGGGAAGGAACATCAAAATCCACTGTTCCTCAAGATGGTACTGTGGATTCTACGTCCTTGGATAAAGAAGGAACAACAAAATCCACTACTTCTCTGCGATCTGCAACCATGGATTCAGATAACATCGACAAAGAAGAAATACGGACCACTCTTGCTGAAAAATATGTTACCACGTATTCTGAAATTTCACAGAGCTTTGCTCCAAACAGAGCTATTTCTGTGGATCCTGATAACATGGACAATTTAGCAATAAAGCAACCCATTACTCTTGAGGCAACAGTAACAATCCTCCAAAACCTGACCAATAATGGAGCAATAAAGCCCTCTCCTCCTGAAGATCATACTGTGGATTCTAAATCATTGAATAAAGAAGCAACAACAACACCCATTGTTTCTGAAGATAGTATCATAGATTCTAAAATCCTGGATAAAGGAGTGACAACACCCCCTGTTAGTAAAGATGCTGCGATTGATTCTAAATCCTTGGATAAAGAAAAGACAATGAAGCCCAGTGTTCCAGAAGAGGATGATACCACTGATTCTAAAATCATGGATAAAGAAGGAACAGCAAAGCCCACAATTCCTGAGGATGGCATCATGAACACTGAATCCTTGGACAATGAAAATACACTGACCACTTTTCCAGAAGAATCTACAACCATGCATCATGAAATTTCACAGTCTTTTTCTCCAACGAGAGCTATTACTGTGGATTCTGATAACATGGACAATGCAGTAACAATACAATCTATTCCTCCTAAAGATGCTGAAACAACATTCCCAAACATCGAAGAAAGAACAACAAAGCACATAGTTCCTGAGGAACCTGCAACCATGTATTCTATTAAAGTAATTGAAGAAGAAAGGCAAACCACAATTTTTGAAAAAGTTGCAACCATGTTTCCTGACATTTCATGGTCCTTTGCATCAATCAGAGCAGCTACTCTGGGTCCTGATAACTTGGACAACACAGCAACAATAAAACCCATTCCCCCTGAAGAAGTTAAAACAATGCTCCCAAACATGGACAAAGTAGAATCGATAAATCCCACTGTTTCTGAAGATAATATCACAGATTCTCAAGTCTTGGACAAAGAAGGAATGACAATACCCACTATTCTAAAAGATGGTACCACAGATACTAAAGTCTTGGACAAAGAAGAAGCAAGAAAGCCCATGACTGCTGCGGATTGGACCATGAACTCTTTATTTTTCGACAATGAAGAAACAAAGCCCACAGTTCCTGAAAATAGTACCATGGATTCAAAAACCTTGGACAGTGAAGGATTGACAACAGCCTCTGGTCCTCAATATGGTAGCATCGATTCTCAATCATTGGACAAAGAAGCAACAACAAAGTCCATTATTCCTGAGGATAGTACCACAGATTCGGAATCATTGCATAAAGAAGGAATAACGAAGCCCTCTGTTACTGAAGATCGTACCACACGTTCTAAATCAATCAAAGCCTTGGACAAAGAAGAAACAACAATTCCTCCTCTTAATAAAAGTGGTACAATGGATTCTCAATCTGTGGATAAAGAAGGAACAACAAAACACACTGTTCCAGGAGATGATGATGCCACAGATTCTGAAATATTTGATATAGAAGGAACAACAAAGCCCACAATTACTGAGGATGACACCATGAACTCTGAATCCTTGGACAATGAAGATACCCAAACCACTGTTGCTAAAGAATCTACAACAAAGCATCCTGAAATTACACAGTCCTTTGCTCCAAACAGAGCTATTACTGTGGATCCTGATAGCTTGGACAATGCAGCAACAATGGAAGACATTCTTCCTGAGGAAGCTACAACAATGCTCTTGAACAGGGAAGGAACAACAAAATCTACTGTTCCTCAAGATGGTACTGTGGATTCTACGTCCTTGGATAAAGAAGGAACAACAAAGTCCACTACTTCTCTGCAATCTGCAACCATGGATTCAGATAACTTCGACAAAGAAGAAATACAGACCACTCTTGCTGAAAAATATATTACCATGTATCCTGAAATTTCACAGGGCTTTGCTCCAAACAGAGCTATTTCTGTGGATCCTGATAACATGGACAATTTAGCAATAAAGCAACACATTACTCCTGAGGAAGCAATAACAATCCTCCAAAACCTGACCAATAATGGAGCAACAAAGCCCTCTCCTCCTGAAGACCATACTGTGGATTCTAAATCATTGGATAAAGAAGCAACAGCACCCACTGTTTCTGAAGATAGTATCACAGGTTCTAAAATCCTGGATAAAGGAGTAACAACACCTCCTGTTAGTGAAGATGTTGCAATTGATTCTAAATCCTTGGATAAAGAAAAGACAATGAAGCCCAGTGCTCCAAAAGAGGATAATACGACAGATTCTAAAATCATGGATAAAGAAGGAACAGAAAAGCCCACAATTCCTGAGGATGGCATCATGAACACCGAATCCTGGCATAATGAAATTACACGGACCACCTTTCCAGAAGAATCCACAACCATGCATCCTAGAATTGCACAGTCCTTTTCTCCAAGTAGAGTTATTAATATGAAACGTGATAACTTAGACAATGCAGTAACAGTACAATCTATTCCTCCTGACGCCGCTGCAACAATATTCTCAAACCTACATATAGAAAGAACAACAAAACACACAGTTCCTGAAGAACCTGCAACCAAGTATTCTGATAAAGTAGATGAAGAAGAAAGGCAAACCACAGTTCGTGAAAAAGTTGCAACCATGTTTCCTGACATTTCATGGTCCTTTGCATCCATCAGAGCAACTACTCTGGGTCCTGATAACTTGGACAATGCAGCAACAATAAAACCCATTCCTCCTGAAGCTGAAACAATGCAGCACATGGACAAAATAGAATCAATAAAACCCACTGTTCCTGAAGATAATAGCACAGATTCTAAAGCCTTGGACAAAGAAGGAATGACAATACCCACTGTTCTAAAAGATCATACCACTGGTACTAAAGTCTTGGACAAAGAAGAAACAAGAAAGCCCATGACTGCTGCGGATTGGACCATGAACTCTTTATTGTTTAACAATGAAGAAACAAAACCCACATTTCCTGAGAATAGTACCACGGATTCTAAATCCTTGAACAGTGAAGAGTTGACAACAGTCTCTGGTCCTCAATATGGCACCATGGATTTACAATCATTGGACAAAGAAGCAACAACAAAGCCCATTATTCCTGAGGATAGTACCATAGATTCGGAATCATTGCATAAAGAAGGAATAACGAAGCCCTCTGTTACTGAAGATCATACCACACGTCCTAAATCAATCAAAGCCTTGGACGAAAAAGAAACAACAATTCCTTCTCTTAATAAAAATGGTACAGTGGATTCTCAATCTGTGGATAAAGAAGGAACAACAAAACACACTGTTCCAGGAGAAGATGGTGCCACAGATTCTGAAATATTCGATATAGAAGGAACAACAAAACCCACAATTGCTGAGGATGACGCCGTGAATCCTGAATCCTTGGACCATGAAGATACACAAACCACTGTTGCTAAAGAATCTACAACAAAGCATCCTAAAACTGCACAGTCCTTTGCTCCAAAGAGAGCTATTACTGTGGATCCTGATAGTGTGGATAAAGCATCAACAATAGAAGCCATTCTTCCTGAGGAAGCTATAAAAATGCTCTCACACTTGAACAGGGAAGGAACAACAAAATCTACTGTTCCTCAAGATGGTACTGTGGATTCTATGGATTCTAAGTCCTTGGATAAAGAAGGAACAACAAAGTCCACTACTTCTCTGCAATCTGCAACCATGGATTCAGATAACATCGACAAAGAAGAAATACAGACCACTCTTGCTGAAAAATATATTACCATGTATCCTGAAATTTCACAGGGCTTTGCTCCAAACAGAGCTATTTCTGTGGATCCTGATAACATGGACAATTTAGCAATAAAGCAACCCATTACTCCTGAGGAAGCAATAACAATCCTCCAAAACCTGACCAATAATGGAGCAACAAAGCCCTCTCCTCCTGAAGACCATACTGTGGATTCTAAATCATTGGATAAAGAAGCAACAGCACCCACTGTTTCTGAAGATAGTATCACAGGTTCTAAAATCCTGGATAAAGGAGTAACAACACCTCCTGTTAGTGAAGATGTTGCAATTGATTCTAAATCCTTGGATAAAGAAAAGACAATGAAGCCCAGTGCTCCAAAAGAGGATAATACGACAGATTCTAAAATCATGGATAAAGAAAGAACCGAAAAGCCCACAATTCCTGAGGATGGCATCATGAACACCGAATCCTGGCATAATGAAATTACACGGACCACTTTTCCAGAAGAATCCACAACCATGCATCCTAGAATTGCACAGTCCTTTTCTCCAAGTAGAGTTATTAATATGAAACGTGATAACTTAGACAATGCAGTAACAGTACAATCTATTCCTCCTGACGCCGCTGCAACAATATTCTCAAACCTACATATAGAAAGAACAACAAAACACACAGTTCCTGAAGAACCTGCAACCAAGTATTCTGATAAAGTAGATGAAGAAGAAAGGCAAACCACAGTTCGTGAAAAAGTTGCAACCATGTTTCCTGACATTTCATGGTCCTTTGCATCCATCAGAGCAACTACTCTGGGTCCTGATAACTTGGACAATGCAGCAACAATAAAACCCATTCCTCCTGAAGCTGAAACAATGCAGCACATGGACAAAATAGAATCAATAAAACCCACTGTTCCTGAAGATAATAGCACAGATTCTAAAGCCTTGGACAAAGAAGGAATGACAATACCCACTGTTCTAAAAGATCATACCACTGGTACTAAAGTCTTGGACAAAGAAGAAACAAGAAAGCCCATGACTGCTGCGGATTGGACCATGAACTCTTTATTGTTTAACAATGAAGAAACAAAACCCACATTTCCTGAGAATAGTACCACGGATTCTAAATCCTTGAACAGTGAAGAGTTGACAACAGTCTCTGGTCCTCAATATGGCACCATGGATTTACAATCATTGGACAAAGAAGCAACAACAAAGCCCATTATTCCTGAGGATAGTACCATAGATTCGGAATCATTGCATAAAGAAGGAATAACGAAGCCCTCTGTTACTGAAGATCGTACCACACGTCCTAAATCAATCAAAGCCTTGGACGAAAAAGAAACAACAATTCCTTCTCTTAATAAAAATGGTACAGTGGATTCTCAATCTGTGGATAAAGAAGGAACAACAAAACACACTGTTCCAGGAGAAGATGGTGCCACAGATTCTGAAATATTCGATATAGAAGGAACAACAAAACCCACAATTGCTGAGGATGACGCCGTGAATCCTGAATCCTTGGACCATGAAGATACACAAACCACTGTTGCTGAAGAATCTACAACAAAGCATCCTAAAACTGCACAGTCCTTTGCTCCAAAGAGAGCTATTACTGTGGATCCTGATAGTGTGGATAAAGCATCAACAATAGAAGCCATTCTTCCTGAGGAAGCTATAAAAATGCTCTCACACTTGAACAGGGAAGGAACAACAAAATCTACTGTTCCTCAAGATGGTACTGTGGATTCTATGGATTCTAAGTCCTTGGATAAAGAAGGAACAACAAAGTCCACTACTTCTCTGCAATCTGCAACCATGGATTCAGATAACATCGACAAAGAAGAAATACAGACCACTCTTGCTGAAAAATATATTACCATGTATCCTGAAATTTCACAGGGCTTTGCTCCAAACAGAGCTATTTCTGTGGATCCTGATAACATGGACAATTTAGCAATAAAGCAACCCATTACTCCTGAGGAAGCAATAACAATCCTCCAAAACCTGACCAATAATGGAGCAACAAAGCCCTCTCCTCCTGAAGACCATACTGTGGATTCTAAATCATTGGATAAAGAAGCAACAGCACCCACTGTTTCTGAAGATAGTATCACAGGTTCTAAAATCCTGGATAAAGGAGTAACAACACCTCCTGTTAGTGAAGATGTTGCAATTGATTCTAAATCCTTGGATAAAGAAAAGACAATGAAGCCCAGTGCTCCAAAAGAGGATAATACGACAGATTCTAAAATCATGGATAAAGAAAGAACCGAAAAGCCCACAATTCCTGAGGATGGCATCATGAACACCGAATCCTGGCATAATGAAATTACACGGACCACTTTTCCAGAAGAATCCACAACCATGCATCCTAGAATTGCACAGTCCTTTTCTCCAAGTAGAGTTATTAATATGAAACGTGATAACTTAGACAATGCAGTAACAGTACAATCTATTCCTCCTGACGCCGCTGCAACAATATTCTCAAACCTACATATAGAAAGAACAACAAAACACACAGTTCCTGAAGAACCTGCAACCAAGTATTCTGGTAAAGTAGATGAAGAAGAAAGGCAAACCACAGTTCTTGGAAAAGTTGCAACCATGTTTCCTGACATTTCATGGTCCTTTGCATCCATCAGAGCAACTACTCTGGGTCCTGATAACTTGGACAATGCAGCAACAATAAAGTCCAATCCTCCTGAAGATGCTTCTTCAGTGCTCTCAAACATAGACAAAGAAAGAACAATAAATCTAATTGTTCCTCAATACAGTACTATAGATACTAAATCATTGGATAAAGAAGGAACATCAAAGCCCTCTGTTACTAAGGGTGGCACCACACATTCTAAATTCTTTGATAGAGAGCAAACAACTAAGGCCACCATTTCTGGTGATGGTATTGTGGATTCTAATTCCTTGGAAAAAGCAGAAACAACAAAATCCACTGCTTCTCCTGGATCTGGAACCATGGATTCAGATAATGTTGACAAAGAAGAAATACAGACCACTTTTGCTGGAAAATATGTTACCAGATATCCTGAAATTTCACACAGCTTTGTTCCAGACAGAGCTATTTCTGTGGGTCATGATAACTTGGACAATTCAGCAACAATGCAACCCATTACTCCTGAAGATGCTGTAGCAATGGTCCCAAACCTAGGCAAAGAAGGAACATCAAAACCTATTGCTTCTGAAGATAAAATCATGGATAAAGAAGGAACAACATGGCCCACTGTTGCTGAGGATGGTACTGTGACCCCTGAATCCTTGGAAAAAACAGAGACAACTGTTCCTGAAGGATCTGCAACCATGTATCCTGATGTTTCAAAGTCTATTCCTCCAAATAGTGCTATAAATGTGGATCCTGACAACTTGCATAATGCAGCAACAGTACAGCCTATCCCTCCCAAGAAAATGTCAACCATCTTCCAATACTTGGACAAAGTACGAACAACAAAGTCTACCGCTCCTGAAGGTGGTACCCTTGATTCTAAATCTTTGGGCAAAGAAGGAACAACAAAGCCAACTGCCTTGCAAGAAAGTGGTACTCTTCATCTCAACAACTTACACAACATTGGACAAGCCCAGCCTACTTTTCATGAAGGTCCCTTCACTGAACCAGACTTCAGCAAAGAGAGGATGACGAAGTATACTGCAGCTGCAGGACCTGTTACTACAGCTCCAACATTAAACAAAGCAAGCAAGTCACAGCCCAATGTTTTGGAAAGAACTGTGACTGTGAAACCTGCCAACTTAGACGTTGAAGGAATGGTCAATAGCAAAGAATCGATCACAATGGATTTGAGTTTGGAAACTGAAACTGTAAAGCCTATCATTCCAGATAAATATACAGAAAAAGATCTGAATGTAAGTAAAAAAGAACAGTAATGCACCAATTCTTTTAAGAAATAATGCACTCGCCTCAATACAAATGATATATTTTCCAACAAACATTCAACAAGGTTTCACACAAAATGTTAACACGTCAGAGAAGGGCCTGTAGAGTATTATAGAAAGAGGGTTGGTCAATGGACAGGGAGGAGACAGTAGGGATAGGCAGGGCATTTTCAAGGTGATAAGCTGTAACCAGTGAGGTGCTGCACGGATCAATGCTGGGACCTCAGCTATTTACAATTTCTGTTCAAAACAGACAGAGCGATTGGGAGGAATAGATGTATCTAAGTTTGCTGATGACACAAAGCTAGAGAACATAAGTTGTGAGGAGAATACAGAAAGGCTACAAAGAGATATAGACAGGTTAAATTGAATGGGCTTTTAAGGTGGCAGGTGCAGTACGAGGCAGGGATGTGTGAGGATATTCACTTTGCTACTAAGAATAAAAAAAGCAGAATGATTTTAAAAGGCGTGAAACATGTAAATGTTGGTATTTTAAGTTAAGTTTATTTATTAGTGTCACAAGTAGGCTTACATTAGCACTGCAATGAAGTCACTGTGAAAATCCCCTGCTCAGAAATACTTAGGTATACTTGTACAAGGAATACAAAGGCCTGGATTTTCATGGTCCCAATCAGGAAAATGCTCCCCCCCTACCCTCATAATATAAATCTTGTCCGATTTTCTTTGTCTTCAACTCTGATGAAGGGTCATTCTGACTTGAAACATTGGCTCTCTCTACAGATGCTGTCAGACCTGCTGAGTTTTTCCATTATTTTCTGTTTTTGTTTCCAATTCCAGCATTAGCAGCTTTGCCTTTACAAGAAGAAGGCAGGGCAGGAAAAAAATTGAATTCCATAGAACCATAGCATCCCTGCCGTGCAGAAAGAGGCCCTCCCATCGAGTCTGCACCAACTCTCCAAAAGAGCATCCCACCCAGGTCCTCCCCTCTACCCTATCCCTGTAACCACAAGCATTTATTATGGTTAATCCACCTAACCTACAAATTTTTGGAGTGTGGGGGGAAACTGGAGCACAGAAAACCCACATAGACAAGGGAAGAACCTGCAAACTCTACACCACAGGTCTCCAAACTACGGCCCACGGGCCACATCCGGCCCACAGCGGGCCAGAATCAACCCAGGTCCCTGGGACTGTGAGGCAGCAGTGTTAGCCACCGTGCCATCCTGTTTCCATCTCCATTTCCACCCTCAGCCATTTTCACAAGGGCAGGGGTGGGAGCAGGCCCTGGAACCTGCCAACTTCTATGAAGGAGGCAATTGACAATGGGCTCACTGAGAGCTGGTCCCATTACGTTTTTAATTTTGATGGAGATGTGCAGACTTAGTAGCTGTTGGGTATTACACCAGCTTCATGAAGGAATAAACCATGGATTGGAGGCAGGAAGTGTTTATAAGGTAAGTAATGTGGTTTTGCCTCCTTTACAATTCATTATGAGTTGTATCTGTGTTCATTAAGGTGACTCTTGATGGTGCTGTGATTGGAAGATGTAACAACTCTTAATAAGTTTGCCAGAAAGTTATTTCTGCCAAATGTCAATATGTCAAGTAAATGATCAACATTGTAAATGTGGAAACATCTTCAGATGAGTTTTTAAATAGTTCATCTAATGGATAAAAAAAACTACATTTCACATTGTGGGAAGGATAGCCTTGTATAATAACAGTGTAAATGTTTAATCTTTTTCCATTGTTATGTAGTCAGACTAGACACCTATTAAGATAGCATTTTTGAAGTTTGGGGAGTTTTATGGGCTCTTGCCAACAGTCCAACAGCTCAATTATTTAACAAGTATTTGACTTTGTTTACACAGATGGTCTGAAGTGTCTGTTTATTCAAGGGGTTTTGTCTGAAATCCAAGTGCCTAATCATTTTGCAATCCCCTAGTCGCCACCTTCTGGCGCCTGTTCAGGTACACTGAGGGTGAATTTAGGCCAATGCATGTAACCAGCATGTCTTTTGCACTGGTGGGGGGGGGGGGGGGGGGGGGGGACGGACCCACGCAGACATAGAGAGAATGTGCAGACTCCACACAGACAGTGACCGAAGCCAGGAATCAAACCCAGGTCCGTGGCGCTGTGAGGCACCAGTGTTAACCATTGTGCCGCTGTGAACTTCCCGGCAGTGGTGTTCCCATGTGTCTGCTACCCTTATCCTTCTAGATAATAGTATTCATGGGTCTAAGGAGGCTTGGTGAGTTCCTGCAGTGCATCTTGTAGATAATACACATTGCTGCCACCCTGCATTGGTAGTAGAGGGGGGATGAATGCTTATGGATGGGATGTCAATCAAGTGGCTGCTTTGTCCTGGATGGTGTCAAGCTTGAGTACTGATGGAGTTGCACTCTTCCAGGCAAATGAAGCGTATTTCATCACACTCCTGACTTGTGCCTTGTAGATTGTGGACAGGTGCTGGGGGGCAGGAGGTGAGATCGTTGCTGCAGGAATCCAAGCCTCTCACCTGCTCATGTAACCACAACAATCCAGTTCAGTTTCTGACCAATTGTAACCTCCAGGATGTTGATATGGGGGACTCAATGATGTTTCAATTGAAAGTCAAGAGTCAATGGTTAGATTCACTCTCGTTGGAGATGGTCATTGCCTGGCACTTGTGTGGCACAAATGTTACTTGCCACTTTTCAGCCCAAGCCACGATATTACTGCATTTGGATATGGACTCTCTCCAAGAATGGTTTCAACCAAGACGTAATGAGGTCAGGAGTGAAGTGGCCCTGGCAGAACCCAAACTGAGCATCAGTGAGCATGTTATTGTTAAGCAAGGACCACTTCAGAGCACTATTGATGCCCCTTATCACCACTTTGCACAGGGTATTGGTACGACTAAACTTGGATTAGTTTGTGTAGTTTTGGTCTCCCTATTTAAGGAAGGAAACTGCATTGAAGGTCATAAATCAAAGGTTCATTTGATTTTTTTTCCTGAGATGAGAGAGTTGTCCTTGAAGCTGAGTCAAACTGGACTTATACTCTCTGGAGTTTAGAAGAATAAGTGAGCTCATTGAAACATATAAGACACTGAAGAGGCTTGACAGGGAGATTGTTTCCCCTGGCTGGGGAATCGAGAACACAAGAGCATTGTCTCAAGATAAGGGGTCAGTCATTTAAGACTAAGATGGGGAGAAATCCCTTTAATCAGAGGGCTGTGAATCATTGGCATTGTCTACCCAGAAGATTGTGGATGCTCCATCATTGAGTATATTCAAGACTGGGATAGATTTATGGTCTCTCAAGGAATCACGGGATATAGGGAGTCAGCTCAAGAGTTAAGACGGAACATCAACCACACTCAATTGAATGATGGAGCAGGTTCAAGGGGCTGTAAGGTCGACTCTTGCTCCTGTTCCTTATGTTATGTTCTGACGTTCAATTATTGTAATCTCCAACAGGAGTCAGCCTGGGCATTGCAGTAGAAATAACTATCTCAATATCACCTTGCATCCAAGATGTCCATCTAAGAGGCTAAATTTAATTCACTTTCTAATTACATATTGTTTGAATAGCTCATGAAAAGAATTATTCAACCTCAGGTCGGATTGCTCTTGCTTCCAGCACAAAGGAGTAAGATAAATGCTAGTATTGAAACGGTTTCATCTCTTTATAAGAGCAGCTGATCTCAGTGAGGAATGAAACAATCAGGCAATGGTTCTAGTTCTCTCAGGAGAAGTACACTATACAGACCAGCCACTCCTCTCCATTTCCAGTCAGAATCCACTTCAGGAAATTTCTAAGAAACTGCAAGTCCTGACTAGAGGAGAACACCACTGCTGGTAATGAGAGTAGGGTATCAGCTTAGTGTGCGTCCATTGTGAGAGTTTTGAAGAGCTTGTTTGATTTCCAAAAACAGATCAGCTGTTTCTTGTATTTAAAAAAATTACTCCTCTGAGTTACAAAGCCCCTAATCCATCTTCTTGCTTGCTCCAAAAACCAATTCAAATTGAATCCAATTCATGGTGCCCACCTAAGAGATATACCAGATCCAAGCTGACAAGAACAGGCATTACACCTGATCTCACACGTGATCATACTCTTGATCTTTGCCAAAAGGCTGAGAGGCAGTTAAAATTAAACACTCAGGAGTTCTCACTTCACCCATCTAAGACTCTCTTAGGGGTGGGAAAGGAGGTTACCGTCAGGGATCACGGCCTTGGTGTAACTGACTCATCTGAATCCACTCTAAAGTTCCAAATAGTGTTACTAAGCATTCTAACACCATAATTCTGCCCAACTCAAAAGCAACATTATCATCTTAATCACCGTGCTAGTGCTCTAAAGGGCTAAACACTTTATGCTTTTGCATCCGCAAAGCATCATGGGATAAACTATGCATGGCAGTACATAGATTAATGCTCGCTCTTCCAAACAGTAAAATATCTTTCGTTTCATAGCTGACCACTCCAGATCACATACCCCAAGGCAGTGAAGACAATTTGGTAACTAATGTTACACCACCATCAGCAACACTCAGAAGTCAAACAACGACAAAAATTCCATCATATGAAGGTAGGACATAGAATTTACTGGTTGTGGTCCACTGTGAAAATTCATTTTGCTTATCAATTAAAAGGTAATCTAATTCAGATTATTGTGCTGATTACAAGTAAATTGCTTTCCATACATTATTCTTTTACTAATTGAATGTTAATAATAAAAACATGATAAAGATAAAAAATGTCATCTTGTGCTTAAAGGTGAAAGAATGGCAATGATGCTAGATGCACCTCTCTCTCTCTCTTATGGTCAGTGTTAGGACACATACACGTCTTATATCAATCACTTGGTCTTCAGTGTACAGGGCACAATTTGAAAATTTCATGATGACAAAACTCAGAGGTATTGTGAACTGTGAGGAGGATAGCGATAAACTTCAAGAGGACATAGACAGGCAGATGGAATCGGGAGACAAGTGACAGATGAAATTGAATGCAGAGAAGTGTGAGGTAATTCATTTTGGTAGGAATGAGGAGAGGCAATAAAAAACAAAGGATTGAATTCTCACGATAGTGCAAGAGCAAAGGGGCCTGGGGGTATATGTGCACAAGTCATTGAATATGGTAGGGCAGTTAGAGAAAGCCACTAATGAAGCATGCGGAATCCCGGGATTTATAATTAAAAGCATGGGAGTTATGATAAATCTGTGTTAAACAACATTTGGGCGTCAACTGGAGTAGTGCTTCCAGGTCTGGGCACCATACTTTTGGAAGGATGTAAAGGAATTACAGGGGTTGCAGAAAAGATTCAGGACAATAGTTCCAGAGATGAAGATGTATTGGAGAAGCTAAGATTTTACTCCTCAGAGAAGAGGGGAGTGTTCAAAATCATCAGGGGTCTGACAGAGTAAATAGAGAGAAACTGCAACCATTAATGAAGAATCAAGAACAAAAGGATATCAATTTAAGATGATTAACAAAACCAGCAATGCAACACAAGGGAAAAGCTTTTCTTCCCACAGTTAGGATCTGGAAGGCACTGCCTGAGAGTCTGGTGGGAACAGACTCAACCATAGCTTTCAAAGAGAATTGGACAGTTATTTGAAGAGAAAATATTGCTGGGCAATGAGGAAAAGGCAGGGGGATTGAGATGAGTTGTTCATGCAGAGAGCCATGGGCACAGACACAATGGGCCGAATGGTCTCTGTGCCATAACTATTTAATGATTTTATGGAAACAGTAACAAATATGTTGATTTCAAGTTGTTCCATGGCAAGCAATGAAACTTAATTCAATAAATCTAATATTGTACAGATGAGCACCATAGAAAAACAATATCAGTTTGTTAAAATACTTCATGGAAAGGATTGTGCCAACCCTAGCTGCCCAGGCCCATGTGTGAATCCACTCCAATATTATGTTGTTTCCTGCCTTCTCCAGCAGTTCAAGGAGAAGGTCCACACCACATTCTTTGGGCATTCTGAAATGGGAAATCTGACTCATGTCACCTACTTGCCAATACATTTTTAAAATTAGTATTGGCTGATAAGGATGTAGAAGAACAGAAGCGCCAATATTAAAGATAAAGATTTGTTTTAAAAGTTGCAAAAAAAAGTTGGTGCGTTTGAAAATAGAAAAGTTACCAAGCCCTGAAATCTAAGGTGGTTTGGGAGACAGGATAGAGAATTCAAATTTTAATTTTCCAAAAGAACCTTTGCAAATTTAAATTGTGCTGAAAAACTGGAGGGCAATAGTGTCACACATTCGTTCATGGAAAAGGATACGAATGTTGTAAGTTAGTAAAATTTGACCTTGGTTGTGAATTTTTGTAAAGTTTATTTATTAGTCACAAGTAGGTTTACATTAACGCTGCAATGAAGTTGCTGTGAAAATCCCCTAGTCGCCACACTCCGGCGCCTGTTCGGGTACACTGAAGGAGAATTTAGCATGGCCAATGCACCTAACCAGCATGTCTTTCGGACTGTGGGAGGAAACTAGAGCACCCGGAGAAAATCCACGCAGACACGGGGAAAACGTGCAAACTCCACACAGACAATGACCCAAGCCAGCAATTGAACCTAGGTCCCTAGCGCTGTGAGGCAGCAGTGCCAACCACTATGCAAATTGGTGAATACTTAAAAAGAAGCTAATCTCACACAGTCATCATGAATTTGTAAAGCCATGGGTTAATTGATTAACAATTGAATTTTTCAAAGATATGACACTGTGTAGGTCGAAAAGCTGTGAATGCTGTGCATATGTCTTTTCAGATAGTGAAAAAAAAAGGCGACATGATAAAAGTCCAAGCCTGTGGTATGAAAGGAAATATAGCAGACTGGTTAAAGATGGGTAGAGCTAATGTGATACATTTTTTGAGTTCCTGGATGTGGGTGATAGGGCTGGGAATCCTTTTGTTTTCTATTTACATATGTTAATTGGACACAAGCACTAGAAAAATGCCTTTGAAGTTTGCTGCTGATACCAAATTAGGAGGCACAGGAAACTGAGAGGAAGAAGTCACGGAGTTCATCTGACTGGGCAGGTAGGTTGCAGTCAGTGCAGAGAAATGTGAAGCAGTACGTTTTGGGGGTAAATTGGTATAGTCTGAACAGTAAGACTTATTAATCGAGCAGGAACAGAGAAATATGGGAATGCAGGAGGTTTAAAGACCTTAAGCAATGAGAGCACAAAGAGGAAAAGCCAAAATAAGGCAGAGGAGATTCTGGGATTTATACAATAGGACCTTGAATACAATGTTTTGTACATCAATGAAATGTGGATAATTTCTTAAACTGTTAAAATTTGAGTATCACAATAATTCATAACATTTGCTATTTTAGACCGTCTTAATGATCCCAATTTGTGCAACAAGAGGCCCTCAGATGCTATGACGACTCTACAGAATGGAACTACGTATGTTTTTAGAGGTAAGCTGTTTAAAGTTTTTCTTAAATATAACTGCTTTTTTTAAATAAAGTACAATTTTGACAAATATCTACACCTTCAGCATTGAGCATTTTGCTTTAGATTGTGATATGTGTTTCTAATTTTTTAGGCTTTAATTCCAAACATTCATTTGCAGTTTTTTTCTTGTTATATACACACACATGTTTACAATGATATAACACTGAATTAACAATCCTGAGGTAATGAATTCAAATCCCATCATAACAGCTTATGTAACTGAGCATGATAATTTTGGTAATTTTTTAGGCTAGCACCAAGGAAAATAGCAGTGAAAACTGCTGTATTGTTGTCAGTAACCTAAGTGATCAGTAATGTCCTTCAGTGAAGAGATCCAAGAGCAACTCTCTCTATAGCCCTGCAAATTTTCTATCTTTTGAAAGCCATCCGTAAATCCCAGAAAGTTCCAAATCCTAATGCTATGTAAAAATATTTTTCCTCATGTTTCCTTTTGTCATTCACCTTAACTCAGCACCCCTTGGTTCTCATTAGATATTTCTAAAGTGGAGCCACTGTTGTAATGTACGAAATGTGGGTGGTTCTCAATTCTTCTGCCAATGGGAATAGTCTCCTCATCTACTTTCTGCAGGCCCCACATGATTTTGAACACCTCAATCAAACCTCCACTAAACCTTCTTTAAGGAGAACAATTCTGCTTCTCCAAACTATGAAACTGAAGTCCCACATCATAGGAAACATTCATTTTTCTGCAACCTCTCTAATAATTGCATAAGTGTGGGTACAACACTCCAGTTGAGACTGAAAGTTCGCTATGACTTCCTTGCTTTTGTACTCTAAATCTCTACTTACCAAGCCCTGGTTATCTTTTTGACCACTTTCTCAACCTGTCCTGCCACTTTCAATGATTTGAGCACATATAGCCCCAGGTCCCTCTGCCCCTACACTCCCTTTAGAATTGTACCCTTTATTTTACATTATCGCTCCCCATTCTCCCTACCAAAATGAATCACTTCATACTTTGTTGCACTGAATTTCATTTACTACGTGTCTGCACATTCCACTGGCTATGTCCATAAAGAAAAATCCCTTCATCCCAGGAATCAATCAGGTGAACCTTCATTGCATTTTGTTAAAACTGGGTGAGGAGGAGTGAGTTGGCTCCCCTTCTATTCAACCTCTCAGTTGATTGCAACAAAGGTTTGGAAATTTCTTTTCCTTCAAAAATGCACTTTGCTTGTCTTTGAGGCTTAAATTGTTGAACACAGAGTGAGTGAGAACACTTTGCCACAATGTATTTTATCTGCCATATCCTTGCCCAATCACTTAACCAGTCTATTTCCCTCTACAGCCTCTGTGTGCTTTCCCACCAGATCTTGTACTGACAGTAAATTTGGCCATCTTACACCCAGTCTCATCCAAGCTATTGAAGTGGATTGTAAAGAGCAGAGGCCCAAGTACTGATTTGAATTATTTTCCAATCCTCAGGGACCATTTAGAATCATGAGAATTCTGGGAGATCAAAATTACTACGTCTATCATTTCTATAACCACCTCTTAAAACTCTGATGTAGCCGTCTCCATTTGGCACATTGAGCCTGCACTGACAAAAGTCCCACCCAAGCCCTATCCCATTAATCCCACGTATTTACCCTGCTAGTCCCCCTGACACTAAGGGGCAATTTAGCATGGCCAATCCACTTAACCTGACAGATTGTGGGAGGAAACCGGAGCACCCAGAGGAAATCCACACAGACACAAGGAGAATGTGCAAACTTCCACCCAAGGCTGGAATTGAACTCCAGTCCTGGTGTTGTAAGGCAGCAGTGGTAACCACTGTGCTGCCCATAAAACTGATAAAACCTTCTAAAACAATAACCATTAAGAGTTGGACTATCATCACCTAGTTCCCTTCCAAGCCACACAGCATCTTGATTTGGAACCACATCACCATTCCTTTACTGTGACTGGACCAAAATCCTAAAACCACAATTTTAATAGGTGTACCTACACCAGATGAACTGTAGTGGTTCCAGCAGCTCACCATTACTTTCTCAAAGGCAATTAGGGATGGACAACAAATACTGGCCTTGCCAGCAACCCAACATCCCATGAAATAATAATTTAAAAAATCTATTCTGTCACTTATCCCAACCCTGCTTTCGCTGAACCTATTAATCTATTGTGAGGGTATTTTAAAAATCCAGATAAATTACATTCACTATAGTACCATTGTCTACAATCTGTTACCTCCTCAAAACAGTAAGGTTAGTTACGCAAGACCTCCCCTTTTGAAATCCATGTTGACTTTAATTGTTATATTTTTGTTTTCTACTAGTTATTTTTATTCTCTCCTTTTGTACAGATTCCACTGATTTTCCTACCAGCAGTGTTAAGCTGACTGGTGTATAATTTCCTGGGCATATTCTTTCCGCCATCTTAAATATAGGATTTTCATTTTCTCTTTTCCAGTTCCCTGGCACTACACTTTTTTCTAATGAATTACTATGTTTATAGGTCATTTGTTTTGGACGGTAGACCAGAACAGACAAATATTAGGAAACGCTGGTAGAATTTCGGATGTGTGGGGAATTCCATCTCCTATAGATACGGTCTTCACAAGGTGCAATTGCAATGGGAAAACATTTTTCTTTAAGGTAAAAGTCTTTGATCTTTACTTGAACTACTTCTCCATTGCTCATTTGTTGAAGTGATCAATTTGACAACACAATAATATTGAACATAATGGACTTGACAATACTGTAACACAGAACCATTCTGAACATATTTTCTTGAACATTTTACTCTTAAATTGGGTCCCAAATAGTCAGACCAGGACTTTCACTGTCTTCACACTATTATTTTAAATCAAGATTCATGGAATCATACAGTACAGAGGACCCTTTGGGCCATTGTGCTGGCATTTTGAAAGAGCAATCCAATTTATTCAACTCTCCTTTTCTTCATAGATTTGTAAACATTTTCTTTTCAGTTGTTTATACAATTGCTGATAAAATTGAGACATGCCGAAGCTTTTTATCTTGCACTCATCGGGACACAAGAATACTGATATAAAGGGGAAAACAACAATTTATACTGTATGAGAAGTGCTGATTGGTTGGAAAGTGGACTCTGGCTGGTAGAGGTGTTGCCATGATGAATGCACCAGGTAACTGAGAACCAATCAACACTTTCTTCTGCTTCCCCCTTAATTGGTATTCTTGCAAAGAGTCCTGAGTGCAAGACGAACTTCAGCATGTCTCTTATTTTTTTCAAGTAATACTCAAGTTTTGTACCACGAAACAACTATTTATACAATTATCTTTTAGCAGTTACTACTTAGTCTGTTTCCACAACGCTTTCAGGTAATGCATTTCAGATCAGGTTGTTCAAAGCTGATGACTGACTGCTTGATGAAATTTGCTTTATACAAAAACAGTTCACAAGACCAATGAAAATATGATTTACACAGCTTCAAACAGAACGAACAGCATCTTAAACTCATGAAACCATGGATCTACAAATGCTTCTTCAGGTTAAGGCCATTTCCTCACCCAACACTAATCAGGGGAAGAAAATGACAGGCATCCAGAGCATGGATCTGTAAAAAGCAGATCATGCTTGACTAATATAATTGACTTTTTGATGACAATATAGAGGTGAATGAAGGGAATGCAATGGATGTTGTCTATATGGATTTTTAGAAAGTGTTTGACAAAGGTGTCGCATAATAACGAAAACTGAGGCTCATTGAGCAGCAGTGGCAGTGATAGGATGCGAAAAAAATGACTTACGGCAGAAAACAGTGAGTCATGGTAAATATGAGGTGGAGATGCCAGCGTTGGACTGAGGTGGGCACAGTAAGAAGTCTCACAATACCAGGTTAAAGTCAGACAGGTTTATTTGGAATCATGAGCTTTCGGAGCGCTGCCAAAGAGAACAATGCATGCGGAATGGGAGGAAGAACTTTCTTTAAAAAAAACACTGCCTGCAAGGGGGTGGAAGCAGAGATGATCAATGATTTCAAAAGGATGGGCACGTGGGTGGAATAAATTTGCAGGGCTAGTCATTGCGAGGTCATTGAGTGTCTTTAAGACAGAGATAGATTGATTAATAAGGGGATCAGGGATTATGGGGGAAAGGTAAGAGAATGGGGATGAGAAGAATATCAGCCATGGTTGAATGGTGGAGCAGACTCGGTGGACCGAGTGGCCTAATTCTGCTCCTATGTCTTACGGCTATGAAGTTAGAGCAGGAGAATGGGATTGACAGATTACTCTAGAATTGGCATAGACTCAAGAAAGCAGACAAGACGCGCATATAGACTCAATGGGTCAAATGTCCTCCTCTTGTACTGTAAGAACTCTAGGAGGTATTTTCCAGTCTTTTTCCTTGCTACGAAGTCTTCTGATTAACACGGCCCCTGGCCAGGAGTTCCCACCTATTGGCTAACATTGGAGGCAGATGTGTCCTGTGATTTTAAAAATTCACCCAAAGTACCTTTAAGTACATCACATAGAAAGATAATTCTTAGAGATAGGATGTATGCGCATTTAGAAAGGAAGAAACTCATTAACGATAGTCAGCATGGTTTTGTGAGAGGGAGGTCATGCCTCACTAACCTGGTGGTGTTTTTTGAAGAAGTGACCAAAATGGTTGACGAAGGAAGGGCCGTGGATGTTGTCTATATGGACTTTAGTAAAGCGTTTGACAAAGTCCCTCATGGTAGGCTAGTGAAAAAGGTTGGATCCCATGGGATAAAGGGGGAGGTGGCTAGATGGGTGGAGAACTGGCTTGGTCATAGAAGACAGAGGGTGGTAGTGGAAGGGTCTTTTTCCGGCTGGAGGCCTGTGACTAGTGGTGTACCGCAGGGCTCTGTATTGGGACCTCTGCTGTTTGTGATTTATATAAATGATCTGGAAGAAGGAGTAACTGGGGTGATCAGTAAGTTTGCGGACGACACAAAACTGGCAGGACTTGCAGATAGTGAGGAACATTGTCAGAGGCTACAGAAGGATATAGATAGGCTGGAAATTTGGGCAAGGAAATGGCAGATGGAGTTCAATCCTGATAAATGCGAAGTGATGCATTTTGGTGGGAATAATGTAGGGAGGAGCTACACGATAAATGGCAGAACCATAAAGGGTGTAGAGACGCAGAGGGACCTGGGTGTGCAAGTCCACAGATCTTTGAAGGTGACGTCACAGGTGGAGAAGGTGGTGAAGAAGGCATATGGCATGCTTGCCTTTATAGGACGGGGCATAGAGTATAAGAGTTGGGGTCTGATGTTGCAGATGTATAGAACGTTGGTTCGGCCGCATTTGGAATACTGCGTCCAGTTCTGGTCGCCACACTACCAGAAGGACGTGGAGGCTTTGAAGAGAGTACAGAGGAGGTTTACCAGGATGTTGCCTGGTATGGAGGGGCTTGGTTATGAGGAGAGATTGGGGAAACTGGGGTTGTTCTCCTTGGAAAGACGGAGGATGAGGGGAGACTTAATAGAGGTGTATAAAATTATGAAAGGCATAGATAGGGTGAACGGTGGGAAGCTTTTCCCCGGGTCGGTGGTGACGTTCACGAGGGGTCATAGGTTCAAGGTGAAGGGGGGGAGGTTTAACACAGATATCAGAAGGACATATTTCACACAGAGGGTCGTGGGGGCCTGGAATGTGTTGCCGGGCAAGGTGGTGGAGGCGGACACACTGGGAACGTTTAAGACTTATCTAGACAGCTATATGAACGGAGTGGGAATGGAGGGATACAAAAGAGTGGTCTAGTTTGGACCAGGGAGCGGCGCGGGCTAATTGTTCCTTGTTTCTCGTTTCAAGGCTTCATTCTATGATCATCTTGCTGGTGCCAGTACAGAGCGAGACTGCGGATAGTTGGGAACCTGTCTCGGGGGCAGGGAATTCATATGGTGTTCGGGGAAGTGGAAATGACTAGGGTTGGGAAGCATTTTCCGATCAGGGCCATTGTGATCTCCTGGACTCGTTTCGATCGCCTCAGGGGGTCGGAGAGGAATTTCCCAGATTTTTTTTCCCCATATTGGCCCTGGGGTTTTTCACTCTGGGTTTTCGCCTCTCCCTGGAGATCACATGGTCTGGAATGGGGGGGGTGGGGATGAGTTAATAGGTTGTAATGAACAAAGCATCGTAGCTGTGAGGGACAGCTCGGTGGATAGGATATTGGTATGTAGATAGGCTGGAAAATTGGGCGGGGATCCTGGATTCAGGATTCAATCCTGGACCGGGGAGCGGCGCGGGCTTGGAGGGCCGAAGGGCCTGTTCCTGTGCTGTATTGTTCTTTGTTCTATAAGTAGCACATTGAAAACACTCCTAGGAAGTTGTC
Source organism: Mustelus asterias (assembly GCF_964213995.1). Lineage (NCBI taxonomy): Eukaryota > Metazoa > Chordata > Chondrichthyes > Carcharhiniformes > Triakidae > Mustelus > Mustelus asterias. Next base: position 79,511,673 of record NC_135808.1, read on the forward strand.
GTAACATAAGAAATAGGAGTTGGCCATCTATTATCCCTCAAACCCGCTTTCACTATTTAATATGATCTTGGCTGATCTGATGAAATATACATCCATGGTTTCTAGCCCACTTTTGTGCCTGTCCCTCATAACCCTCAATTCACTTGTAGAACAAAAATCTGAATTATATTCAAGACCAAGTTAGACCATGACCCAGCCTCCCCAACTCAGTGGGGAAGGAATTCGAAAGATCAAAAACCTTTAAAAGATTCTTCTCCTCATCTCCATCTTAAATGAGACACCCTTATTTTTAAACTGTGTCCCCAGTTATCAATTCCAAGGGGAAACATCCTCCCAGCATTTACCCTGTTCAGCCCTCTCAGAATCATGTTTCATCAAGAACACTGCTCAGTATTCTAAATATATGGCCAACCTGCTCAGTGTTACATCAGAAACAGCCCTTTTATCTCCAAATTGCCTCCAAAGCAAGTATCTCGTCTTAAGCGACTCCAAAACTATGTGCAGCACTCTAGGTGTGGTCTAATTTTCTAAATTGCCCCTTCGTGTCCCAAGATGTGTAGTTTAGGGGATAAGCATGCCAAATACATGGGGTTACAAGGATAGGGCAGGTATGTGACTGCTGAGATAGTAGATGCATTGGTTTTACTATTTCAAAATTCCTCAGATTCTAGAGTAGTTCTATCAAATTGGAGAATAGTGAATCTATTTGAGATGGAGTAGAATCTATTGAGGTTATAACAGGGCACTTAGAAAATCTTAAAAGCTTAATGCAATTAGGCAGAGTCAACATGGTTTCGTGAATGAAAATAGTGTTTGACTAATTTAGTTGGGTTCTTTGAGGAAATAACATTCAATGCGGATAAAGGGGACCCTGTAACTGTCGTGTACTTAGATTTCCAGAAGATATTACACAAAGGTTACTACAAAAAAAAAGCCCATGGTATAGGGGATAACATATTAGCATGGATGGAGGATGAGTTAGTTAACAGTAGACATATTCAGGTTGGCAAGTTGTATTGAGTGGAATACCACAGGAGTCATTAAGTACTTAACAATCTATATCAATGACTTGGATGATGGGACAAAATGCATAGTTGCTGAATTTGCTGATGGCACCAAGATAGGAAAGTAACTTGTCAAGAAGACATAAGGAGTCTGCAAAAGAGACATAGATAGTTTAGTGAGTGGGCAAAAATTTGGTGCATCTAGTATAATGGGGAAAATATGATTTGGCCACAATGCAGGAAGGATAGAAAAAGCAGCATGTTACTTAAATGGAGAGGTTGCAGAACTCAGTAGTGCAGAGGGATCTAGATGTCCCTGTAGATGAATTACACAGAGTTAGTATGTATGCAGGCACAGCAAATGGAATATTGAGTTTATTGTAAGGTGAATGGAATATAAAAGTAGGGATGTTTTGCTAGGCTTGTGCAGGACATTGGTGAGAGCACCAACTGTGTGCGCAGTTTTTATCTTATTTAAGAAAGGACCCAATTACATTGGAAGCAGTTCCTAGGAGGTTTATTAGGTATATTCCTGGAATGAGGGGGTTATCCTACAAGGAAAGGTTGGACAGGTTAAGTCTGTATTCATTGGCGTTTAAAAGAATGAGGCATGACTCCATTGAAATGCAAGATCCTGAGGGGACTTGACAGGGTGGATGCTGAAAGAATGCTTCCCCTTGTGGGAAGCAAACTAGGGAACACAGTTTAAAAATGAGTCTCCCATTTGAGACCGAGACGAGGGCAGCACAGTGGCACAATGGTTAGCATTGCTGCCTCACAGCGCCATGAATCCACAATTCCCAGCTTGGGTCACCGTGTGTGGAATCGACACAGGTTTCCTCTGGGTGCTCCGGTTTCCTCCCACAGTCCGAAAAATGTGCTGGCTACGTTAAATTCTCTCTAAACATGTGCCAGAGTGTGGTGACTAAGGGATTTTCACAGTAACTTCATTGCAATGTTATTGTAAGCTTACTTGTGACTAATAAAAACTTTAAACAAGAATTTTTTTCTCCAAAGGATTCCGAGTCTGTGGAAGTCTCTTCCCAAGACAGCGAGTGGTGGAAGCAGCATCATTGAATATCTTTAAGGCAGATATCTTGACTAAGGGAATCAAAGGGCAGCAGGAGACAGGAAAGTGGAGCTGAAGCCACAAGGTCCAAAAATCAGCCATGATCTTACTGAATGGCAGATCAGGCTTGAAGAAACAAATGGCATCTCCTGCTCCTAACCCACATGTTGTCATGTCCATATTCTGTGACTAGCAACTACCTCCTTTATTATTGATTCCAGCATTTTCTCCAGTATTTGATTATGCTATCCTTAACATCTTTAGTTAGCCATGGATAATTCATCCTTTTCCGAGTCTTTCAATGGATTTGGAGTTAAACACCACTGTGCCAGTACCCTCAAATTTAGTTATGAACACCGGAAGGGTGAACAGACTTTCTCTTCCAGATCATCCAAATGTATTGAATTTAAATAAACCTGAACTGTTTAACAAATCGACAAGCTGTATGTCATGCATTTGGTCTTAGATTTCCATCCTAGTTAACACGCTAATGTACACATTGATTTCAAATCAGAATTACTTCATATTTATCATTCTTGCTTCATTTACAGGGTGATCAGTATTGGCGATTTCAGAATGGGGTCATGGACGGAAGCTATCCTCGATTAATAGCAACTGGCTTTTCCGGATTGAGTGGGAAAATAAGGGCAGCCCTTTCAGTGGCTGCACACAATAACAGACCTGAAACTGTGTACTTCTTCAAAAATGGTTATTTCCTTTTCTGACACGACTTTTCCATTCAGTTACCCACTTGATGGGCACTTATAATTTTAATTTACAAAATATTAATCTAAAGTGAAAAACATTTAACTCTTTACTACAAAATATCCATATACCCAAATGTTGATTATACAGATAGTCTAACACTATTTTTATGCAATGGCACAGTTCAGAAACATCTCGGCGGCAATGTTCCCATCCTGCTACACTGCCGGGAGACTCGAGCGAAGGCTGTTTCACGGCCTCCCTGCTGGGCACCATGGCCTCCGTAAGCCTCCGGCAAACTGTCAGTTCCGAGCTGACAGTTCAAATTCTTATAATTTTCATCTTATTAGCAGGTTTGGACTGAAATCTCCAGGCCCATTAGTGCCTCTCCTCTCTCTCCCCCCTCCCCCACCCGGGCCAGGAGTGGTTCACTCCAGCAGGATTTACTATAGCTCTCCATTTGTGGAGAACTGGGGCAGGGCCCTGCTGCCACTCTGCACTCGGGCTGAGTGACAGAGGGAGGGAGGGAGGCCGGCCAGTGATCGGGGTTGGGGTAGGTGATCAACAATTGGGTCATTGGGATTTGGGGAAGGGGGGGGCGGGGGGTTGGTTGCAGGCTGGCAATGCGGGGGATCGTGGGGCTGGCCAGCGATTGCGAGGCCAGCAGTGCGGGCTGATCTTAGCACTAACAGATCGGTCAGTGCATGCAGTGGCCTGTTCAGCTATGCTGCCCGCCTCTCCAGCGGGAATAGGCCCCACCCATTGATTTTCAATGGGATTCACACTAGTACACTCTGCAGTGCAGAGAGTTTGGGAGATTCATTTCGAAACTCCGGCTGAAAAAACAGCGTGATTTATTCCAGTTTTTACGCATATTCGACACTTAAATATTTTGGGGGGGGAATTGCCCCTTCATGATTGCAGCTATTTTCTAAATAGAATGAATATGTCACTGTGCAAGTTTCTTCAATAACCAAGGTAGTGTTATTATTTTAGGTGGAAGTTACCATAAATATGTGTATCATCAAAGATCCCCCACAACTTGCGGACAACGCACTATGACCTACACGTACCCAGTATTAAGGCGACGCTTCAAACGGCAGACAACACTGGTTATAAAACAGACAATTAAAACACAAAAGACAGGTACAATTATAGTATTGTAGTAGATTTTGTGGCTAGACAGGTCATTTTTGTTGGGTTACCTTGCAATAGCAATGTGTGGAACTTTACTTTCCTAACAATGTGATCCACCCCTTCCAGGTTAAAACATGGCCAAGGAATATTGAGAATCAGTAAACATCTTCCTTCATTTTTAAAAATGACTAAATGAGAAAATTGAAGCTTCTCAACCAATCCTTATCAGGCCATTAAGCAGAAATGGTTCAGTGTGATAGTCACAGTGGTTTAATAATTGTATACAACTACAATGTAGAAAGCTGGTGGTGCTTTTGAGAATATTTTGATTAATTCAGCCGAAGAGCAATTAAAAGGCAAGATTAGGAGTGTGATCACATTATGACAGTAATGCATCTCAAGAGTTAGCTGTTGGAGCATTTTTAATTAGTTTCTTTTATACAGTAAAAGGATACTCTTCTGCAGCACGGGCAGGACAGAAATAACCTACCAAATTATAGGGCGTGTGCTTCAACAGCAGCACACTGTTGCAGTTTTATTGCAGTCATTCATTCATACATACAGGTGCTACAAACACATTTGGCATAGAATGTGCAAATAATGCTACAATCAGAAAGTTGACCATGCTCAAATGATGACACAACCTGCCATGAGAGAAATTAGGCTCACCTAATTGAAAGATGTCTTATGTTGGTGCAACTATAATTTCTGCAGTTGGTCACAAATTTCAGATGCAGCTTTCAAGTCTGAAGAACCTATTTTGAACATTCCCTCTGTGTCCTTGCCAAGACCACCACCAACTGGCTGCACTCACTGCAGATATAATAAACTAGTCAGAAGCTTCATCTGTAAGACCTGTGGACAGTACAGTAACTACAGTGATTAGCAAATTTCTAATCCCACCTGCAGAATGTAGATGGGAACAAAGTGAGGGGAAGCGAGGAACTCCACAATTGCAGGTTCCCAAACTGTTGAGCCCCTGAACTATGAGGCACCTTGAAAATGAAGCTGCATTAACCATTATTTACCTGCATAGCAATGTTTTGAACTAAAATTGGTCTACCTAGTTTCGGTCAAATACATTTATTTTCCATTATTTTATTTGGGCATTATTCTTTAACTTCCTTCCAGCTCAACTTTCTATCGAAATGTCAGTCAGAAAAAATTGGCATGGATTTCCTACAAGGATCACTTCTGCCATTTCATTTCCAAATCATCAACGTGCTGAAAAATACGAATACTATGTTCTTTCTGGTGGTAAGTTTCCACTTTATTGTGTTTGGGGATGTCAGTTAACAGGGTAAAAAAGGCAAGAAAATCAGAAATGGTTTAATCACAAGTCTTCAAATTTCTAGACTGCACCTGTGGATCAGTAAATTGCAAGTCTAACTCCAGTATTTAACAGAGGGAAAAAACAGGCAGCTACAGGCCTGTTATGCAAATTGGAGTATGAAGTCACAAATAGATTGTGTTCAAACTTAGTGCAAATAAAGGAGTTCAATGCGAGGGATGAGTGAGGCCATTCACTTTGAAACAAGAGGATGAAAAATCAGAATATTCTTGAGACCAAGAACAACAGACGTGCAATGGGATTGTGTCCAGATACATAAATATATATAACACAAAGCTGGTGTACAGGAACAAAAAAAAACAAAAGTAACACTGACATTAATTGCAAGATGGTTGGAATTCACAATGAGAAAGTGATGCTTCAGTTGTCTAAGAGGCCTGGTCCGTCTCCAGAATACTGCATCTCAGGAAGGATGTATTAATCTTAGAAATTAGATCTTGAATGGGGGTGCAGCATTAATTCACCAGAATACCAATAGAGCTTAGAGGGTTCAGTTCAGGTACAAGTTTGCATAAATATGGCTTGTACTCCATTGAGTTTAGATAGTTGGGGTATGATCTATTTAAGGGATTTTACACAGTAGGCCAGGATTTCCCAAACTGCATTCCACGGGAGGCCAGATCAATATAAAATTTGCAAAACATTACGTAGCTGCTTCTCCAGAACCCAGTCTCCGATAGGACAAGCCAAAGCAGCACGAGAGTCAAATTGCCAGATATGGGGAGCTCAGAGCAACGGTGAGAACAGGCAATTTAGTGGGAGGGAAAGCAGGACTTGGAGCAGGAGTGAGGGGGTGATTGCACCTCCAAGCAGGGGAGAGAAAAAAAAAAGGGGCAAGGGTTAGGGTGCAGGACAAATGAGAATCACTGCATGTGGCGGGGGTAGGTGAGTGTGCGTGTGAGGGAGAGGCAAGCGAGCAAGTGAGGGAGAGGCATCCAGCAGCACTTTTCTCATTATCCAATTGAACCAAAAAGGAACAGCACCAGTCCTCCCATTAAAAATGACAAAAGACCCAAGTATTTTTTTTAAAATGAGAACTTTTTAATTATAATAAACACATACACGAGAGAGAGAAAAGACAAGTTTGGATTCTATATGTTTGATCTATTGTGCAAAAACATTTTTTGTGGTTTAGCTCTTCAACACAATAAAAATGCTTCTCTGGGTTCCATTACCACTCTTGAGAGATCAAAAGTGTTATGAGTGCGGCACAACTTTCAAATTATAATGACCAACTTTCACCATTTAAGAGTAAGTGAAATCGAGAACTCTTACAAAAATCTGGACAATTGAAATTTTAAGACAGTTCAATAGGTGCTTGTTGGGTAAATGTATAAAGAGCCATGGGACAAGGGTCAATAAATACAGTTTAGGTACAGGTCAGCAATGATTTAATAGGACAGCAGATCAGGCTCAATGGGTTGTACGACCCAACAGTTCCTGTGCAAAAATTTGCAATCGAACATAGAAAGGAAAATTTGCATACAGGAGCTGGTGTAAACCAAGTTGTTTCTCCTGCCTTCCTGTTATCTATTTATGAAGTCTCATTTACAACACTTCAAATGGGTCAGGACATACTTTATTAACTAGCAGTCTAGGCATGTCACTGATATAACAACACAACCAAAGTCTAAGCAATACCTTTGGTGGAGGGGAGGGAAAGAATCTGTAATACCTGCAAAAGCAGAGGAAACACTAATTGAATTTAAAGTGAAACCAAAAATTGCTTTTTTTGACCACATCTTCCCCTCACTTCACATCTCTCCATTTAGATAAATACTACAGCATTGATCCTGTTAACCAGAAGGCCATTAATACAAGAAGAAGTGTAACAAAGGACTTGTATGGATGCAACGAGAAAAACTTCCCAAGAAAAAATTCAAGCTTCACCACAATGTAAAAGGAAATCAGTTTATTTTTCAATGCGAAGATTACACTGTGACAAGTACCCACAATTGCTCAAAGTTCAGAATTTTTTGTTCTATTGCGACAAGACAATCAGGAATCAATTTGCAGCAATGGGTATAAGCAGTCAATTTTGATTCCCTCTGTTTATTCCTCTTCCTGCCATTGAATGCGTCATACCTACAAATAAGAAACATGTAAATAATAACCTGAAATTCTGGGAACAGCCTACCTAAAACTATACTGCTACTTCAAAACGTTTTTAGATGCCAATCAATAAATGTAAAGTTGGTGAATACCGATAGAAAAAATTTCAATTTTTTTTCGTAGATCATACTTCCTCTTTCTGTCTACAAAATAATTTAGCATGCAGAGCCCAGATAAATGTTTACAACCGAAATCGAAACTAATTTGACTTGTAAAATTAAATTAGGATTTAGACCGTGACTAAAGCTATAACTTTTTGAATTACAATTCTGCTTCAGAACGATCAATATGAGAAACACACAAGGAGGATAATCAGAAGCACAGCAAATATTTAAAACCCAGTCCTGGAAGTGTGCAAATTTAATCAGAACAAATTCTTCCCTATATGCTAATACATATTAACTACATCAATTCAATTGCAGCTGACAGAGCCAGGAGTCCTACAAACCAGGCACTGACAGCTTGGAACATATTTTGTTTGGGGCGAGGGAACAATACACCAGCTATTCTATTTTATATGTAATCATACATAATTCTTTCACTCAAAAGGTACAACATTTGCTTTCTCCTAACAAGGTAAAAATATAGCCTTGTCCTTTGAATGTAACTAAATTGTTTTTCTTAATACTTTTAACAATAGTCATTTTGAAAATGTTAATATATTTTCTGCCATACGGAACAGATATTATAATTTTAAAAGTTGATTGATTGGAGTTACTATTTAAATAGATGATTTCTATTGCAGACGGCAATTTCTAATTCAACTGGTCTCATTCCTGTTATCACAAATACTATACAATAAAAAATGAAGCAAAAATTGCATGCTTTGTCATTTTTAATGCAAAGTATATAGTGTTGCAGATTTTAAAGTATGTAATAAAATGACAGTTCACTCAATTATCCCAAGTTCCTTTCTTGGGAGCATATCAGGACCCATGCCCTTCATCAGTTAAATCTAGATCTCGAATCCCATGATCATCCTTGCAAAATTCTCTGGCGCTTTGAACCAATTTCAAGATTCTTCAAATCTAAGGCATCATCTGCAACCTTATAGCCCAGCTTGAATATGAATGGTTTTATTGCTTGCTGCCTGTCTCCCCTCAGTCACCACCTGCTCCCCACTTCACTAGGCATGTCTTTGTCAAAACTCACCTGTCTGACATGTCTTCTTGAATCATTGCCTTGTTCCACTTACACGCTTGTAAAACAGCTTAAAATCCATCTCTTGGACCATGCCTTCAGTCTCTCGCCTAAATTCCTACTTTGTGTTCACCTTTCACCTTATAAAGCATTCCAATTTTTTTCCCAAACCAATGCATAATAAGTATTGAAGAGGACCTTACCTCTTCGGCTAACAAACTGTCGCCCTCGGACAACAGTTCTCCCCATCTGTGGATAAAGTCGTACTCTTCGCAAAGGTTTCGGCTGACTGACACTTGTATCTATTAAAAGATGTCATATTAAACAAAATGAAAGAATGTTGAAGCATTGCATAAATATCCAAAAATCATGTCCGTTATGGTTATTTATCAAAACTTCATTACTGCTAGACCACAGATAGACCAGGTTAATATTTACACTGACATCAAATGCTCTGTTCGATTGTATAGTACTTTAAAAGCTATATCCAAAAACTGAAAACATAAGGAATTAAATAAAGTAGAAAAGCACATGCTCATCAGCAAGGGATGTGACACCAGGACGCACAATACTATACTCGAGACTCAAGTGCTTTGCATCAGGCCACTTTGTGCTACATTTCATGGATGTATTCAAATAATTATTGACAGAAGCCGCGGGCATTTCACTTTCTGTACAAATGTTGGGAAATGGAACTAAACAAAGAACATCTAGAGAAATAACTGCTGATATAGGCACACCTATGAAAAAAGGCCTTGCCCAACAGCCTGGATTTATCTGCATGCCTTACATTTTTTTTTAGAAAAGCATTCCAGAGAAGGTATTTTTCTATATTTATATACACCAGATGTGCAATTTATTACACTTTATAGAACTAAACACTGCCCTCATTCATTTCTTAAAGCACTTTGATATTTCACTGGTGTAGGATCAGAATCCCTTCCAACGAGACAAAACCCACAGACACAAGTACTATAAATAAAAAGCCGAACCTCAACGCAAAACAAAGGCAGGCTATTCTGTAAAGGGTTAATTTTAAACATTCCTACATTATAGGAGTGCTGCTTTTATAGAAGAACTAGAAATGGGGATGTTATCACAACAGTGGCACATGATAACTGCCATCAGATATGATGTGGAGATGCCGGCGTTGGACTGGGGTAGCACAGTAAGAAGTCTCACAACACCAGGTTAAAGTCCAACAGGTTTATTTGGTAGCACGAGCTTTCGGAGTGCTGCTCCTTCATCAGGTGAGTGATGAAGGGGCAGCACTCCAAAAGCTCGTGTTACCAAATAAACCTGTTGGACTTTAACCTGATATTGAGAGATTTCTTACTGTGCCATCAGATAAGCCAATTAAGCCACCAAGGGGGCCATTGTAACAAATAGCCCTCAGCAAGTAATCAAAAATAGCATTCATAACGGGTCAAGAAAGGAGAGAAATGTACATGCGCATCAGCTTTGGAGCCAGAGTTATTTCACTTCAATGGAGTCCATTATTTTTGGTATAATATTAGCACTAAATGAGTCTATCTGGATCAAAGCATGTAACAGACAAGAAAGACTGAAAAGGTGTTAAGCACTGATCACCCAGCAGGATAACTTCGGGAAATGTGCTTGCGAAATTCCACTAAGAATCATCATAAAAAGGACAAGATCGATGGTCTGATACTGCAATCAAGATAGAGGGCCAGGAACAGACATCCTGACTCATGGACCTACATGGATTGGAATGCATGGGGGATTGGAAGTTATCAGCCAAATCCAAGGGGTATTGGGGCCAAGGTTTGATAAAGTAACCTAAGGGTAACAACCAAATTCAGGTGGGTGAGGTTGGGTTTGAATTGAGGAAAGTTTGGGCAGAAACAGGTTTGGCTGCGGTTTTAAGTAATCGCTTTCTAATAAGTTGATGATTTTGTGTGCTTCAGTGGAAGCAGAGGTTAAATCGTGGAGGGATGTAATTTGGACTAACCAATTAAGTTGTTTGGTGTTATTTACACTAGTATAGAGCTCATGAGTTTTTTGTTAACAAACCCAGTGTCTGTAATATTGTCCTTTGTAATATCGTAAAGTCAAGAATGACCCGTAGAGGGAAACAGGAATGTGAGCCTCTTGCACTGGATTAACACTCCAGCACTAATACTTGTTAAGCAAGTATTAAGAGCTTGCTGCACTATGTCCAAACACATACTTGCAGATCTCACTAAGAAAACACACACAAAATCTCCAAACGGTTTCAAATTACTTACCCGCTGAACTGGAAGGAGGATCCTGACTCGTGGATGGGAGATCTGACTCTTCAGATGGCTGAGCAGAATCTTCTTCCTGATGCCCTTCAATTTCCAACATCACATCCGAACTGAGACTGAACAAATAAGACACGCTTATCTTGTTAACTAATGAGCTAAGGAAATTGAAGTGCTTCTCAATTAAACACAAGTCATCAGGGTCGACATCGGATTGAAAAGGGATCAGGTGGCACAGTGGTTAGTACTTGCTGCCTCACTGCTCCATTCCAGCCTTGGGTGCCTGCCTGCTCCATTCCAGCCTTGGGTGCCTGCCTGTGTGGAGTTTGAACCTTCCCCCTGTGCCTATGTGGGCTTTTGCCGGGTACTCCAGTTCCCTTGCACAGCCCGACAACATGCAAGTTAGGTGGGTTGGCCACAGTAAATTGCCCATGTGAGTGTATGAGAGCAAGTGTGTGCCCTGTGATGGACTGGCATCCTGTCCTGTGTTACTTGCATAGCGCCCAATGCCTGTTGGGATAGGCTCAGATTTCCCCTGAATTGGAGCAAGCAGTGAAGTGAAAAAATGAAGTGAAGTGAAGAGGGATCAAAATTCTGCTCAGCGTGGTCGAAGAGTTGAAATTGTGCTTGAATGCATATTTGGGAAACCAGGGAATGGAATTTTGGGAGATTGGAACCCTGTGAAGTGGGCAGTCATTGATGCCATCCAAGTTGGAGCAACTTTTACAAACCTATGAACAAGGAGCAGGAGGTGGGCCATTGGGCCCCTTGAGCTTGCTCCACCATTTAGTAAGATCATGGCTGATCTGATAGTAACCTCAAATCTGCATTCTGCCTACCTCCAATAACCTACCACCCCCTTGCTTAGCAAAATTAAATTCACCTCTGCCTCTGCAAAATATTCCACCACCTTTGAGGAAGTGTGCCAAAGATTCACTACCCTCAGAAAAAATTTAGGATCATCTCAGTCGTAATGGGCAACCGCTTAATTCCAGTTCTAGATTCTCCCATTTGTGGAGAAAATTCCTAGGTAGGATCTTCAAAAGCGAATCCCCTGAGAGAGACAGTTTCAGTGAGACTGGTTGACTCCTGGTGTTTACTGACATCTCGGTGGGTTGTTGTGGACTATGTCTTGGTTGCATTAGTAAGAAGTCTCACAACACCAGGTTAAAGTAAAGGGACTTTAACCTGGTGTTGTGAGACTTCTTACTGTGTTTACCCCAGTCCAACGCCGGCATCTCCACATCTTGGTTGCATTAGCCATTGTGTGCAATGTGGCGTGGTGTGTTTGAGCACATTTTGCATGCTAATTCACATGTACCTCATTTAACCCTGAATGTTGCAGTACAAGATGGATAGGCCAAAATGGCTCATCTTTCTGATCTTGTATGATCTTGTGCCTTTATTCACTGAACAAATGTCTTGAATCGCAACTTTATCTATTTCAAACAAAATGCAATTGATCCCTAACTGGATATTACCTACACACTGGGGGTCTAGTCTAGGGTCACAACATGGCGAAGAACCAATGATAACTGAAGAACTAATTTAGATTTCGAAAATACTTTTCACAATGGAAAAACCTCCCAAAACGTTGTTATGGTGAATAGTCAAGTATTGTAGCATTAAAAGGTAAATTGGGTTCAGAAGGCTTTATGCAGTGCCAGTGTCCAGCCGACTTACTTAACTCCGAAGGAAATAACACAAATTTCCCACTGTTTTTCTCAGTTTACACCCCCCCATATTTTTATCTATATATTCATACAGTTAACATTCCACAATATGCAACATTACTAACTGCTGTTAAAATCAACTAAGATTTAGTGAGGATTTTTAAATGTAGTCAGCTCAGAATTTAGTTAATATTCTAATCCAACTGAAAATTTAATGGAAGTATTGAGTATTTTAATTCATTTTTATAAGTATATCAAAATCTGCAAAAGTGAATTAATTTAATTTACCACAGATTGAATGATACTTTTCTTTCATCTTACCCCTCTTGGTCTGCTCCTTCCACAAAAACTTCATCCGCATCATCACCACCTCCAGAGTCAGCCGTATTAGACAAACTTCCCGTGGATGTTGTAACCATGGGAACAGATTGAGAAGCATGTTCAGTTACATCTGACTGTGCACCCTCATTGAAAACTGTTACTGAAGGAAAATAAAGCAGCAAAATTTTAGTTATCTAAGCAAGCCGAGATCACAGCATGACAGTAAAGTGCTCAGAGCCATCTACATCATAATATGGAGAGCAAGTGGCATTGAGTGGAGGTTGGAAACTAAGGCTTACAACTTTTCTGTCAGCACATTAAGCAGGCATGGCTCCACGTTACACAGGATGAAACATTCAACACCTGTTAATGTCGTCCGCATAGCCAGTGCTGCAGCTCAGTAAATTATATTAAAAGTGTCATACTGTATTTTTTAAATAAACGTTTCAATTTTTACTTTGACTACTTGCTTTTGCTATGATGTAAACATTGCTTATGTTCATACTCTTTGCACTGGCTTTAACCAGCTTCGGATTCATACTCTTTGCGCTGGCTTTAACCAGCTTTGGAATGGCTGTATATTTAAATAAACCAGAATACGGGTTTATGCAACCACAGAGCACATGGATACAAACTAGTCTCAGGTATTACCTATTGCCCAATATCAGATTCTACAAAATATATAAGCTGAGGATATATAAATTTCAGCAACAAGGCAACTACTTTAAAAGGATTCAATGAGTGAAGGAAAATGAGTTACTCAATTTTAAAGTAGTATCAATCAAATATTCAGACTGTTGCTCAACCAGCATTACATTAACATGCAATTCTGTAGAACTTTGGAGATCCTTAGAAATTTGTTCTGGCTTGTTTAGAGAATTTCCAAGTATATGCAGTACAACCGCAAGATTAGCAACTTGGATAATATCAAGTTACAGCAAAAATAAGTTACTATCATAGTTTCAGACTGTGGGAGATTTAAATTACATCTTTCCTGATCACTTATCTCTTTCCAAATACTAATCTTCTTCACCCTAATATTTAATTTTTTGACAAATTCAAACTCTACACTGTTCATTAATAATTATTTAACTGGTTGAGCAGATAAACAGCTGTTTATCTTATTTACAAAGATCCAAGATGTTCTGTAGAGAACAGCATGCCTCTTATTTCCAATGCAAAATGCCATTGAAAGTTTATGAGGCACTACAATTAATGACCAGTGCCATCCATTCATCACAGGAGAAAATCCAGACCATTGTGTTTTTAGATCATACCTCTAAGAAAATAATGTACATGAGAAATGGGAGGGGGTTCAGGATAGATCCAGCATTTTGCAAAAGGATTTGGTTAATGATGCCATATGTTGCAACTTTCAATCAGGAACACACCTACTCTTCTTTTAGAGTAACTGTGGAAAATTAATGGCTAAATAGTACAATTTCACTTGGGGTAATGGCAATAGCTGTGTCCCAGAAATTCTGCTACAGAAACTATCTGCCCAAAACGTGTAGTACAATCAAAAATATGAAGAAATGCGTAGTCAGAAATATGAATATTTTCTTTGCAGGTATCAATGCAATAACACCATCACTCTCCCAGAAGGACAGCTGTTCTTCCAATTAAGATAAATTCAATAAACACACACCTGGTGCATGAACTTGCAGTGGGGTAGTAGGTACACTACGGCCTCCAGATTCATCTTCATGAACAGCAGCAAGGTAAATGGGAGTTTCATACATTCCTAACCCTACCGAGACAAGGAGACCAGTGACTCAACAAAATCAAGAACAAAAATCAGAATAAGCAGATGTCCTATAAATCATTGCAATAAAAGTAGTGAGCAGGTCTGAATTTTTGCAATCTATTGCTGCATTGTTGCTTTCATGGTATTAAAAGACCAGTAATAGTAGCATTTTAGAAGTCTTTGAAGAAACTGTCGCATTCTTTTTCAGTGTTTCTTCATGGAATGATATTTATTGCAGCACGATGGCAATGGCTAGCACAACTGCCCCACAGTGCCAGGGATGTGGGTTCAATTCCAGCCTTGGGTGACTGTCAGTGTAGAGTTTGCACATGCTCCCCATGTCTGCATGGGTTTTCCTTCTGGTGCTCCGGTTTCATCCCACAATCCAAAGATGCGCAGATTAGGTGGATTGGCCACAATAAATTGCCCTTGTGTCCCAAGGTGTGTAGGTTCTGGGGATTGGCAGGGTTACAGGGATAGGGCAGGGTGTAGGCTGAGATAATGATGCTCTTCCAGAGAGTTGGTGCAGACTCAATGGGCCTCCTTTGGCACTGGAGGGATTCTAGTGCTTCTTAACTCAACCATTGCTGCAGTATGAACAATGAATGCACGTAGCCTAAGTTGCTACTGCAATCATTTGATACTTGCCAATTTTCAGTTACTTGTGACGTTTAAGGCTTCAATTTAGCACACAAAAACAGTGAAGGACTAATACACAAAATACATGAAAGAAAACCACTATTCAAGTTCTAAGTGCATAACAACCATGTTTCCCCCTCAATGAAATATATTAAGTATTATTCTGTGAAACTAGCTGAATCTTATTTATTGATACTCACAACCTGTAAAAATAGAAGCACTTATGGATATAACAAAAGCAAGTGAAATTTAGTCCCAATTACCTCATGTACCTTTTCCCTTTCAGCATTAATTGCAATATCTTCTATTTATGTTAAAATTTTTACGTTCTTGTAAAAACATTACCTCCTTGCGATGCCAACTGCCCAAGGTCTGATTGACTTGAACTGGTTTGAGACATATCTTCAGGTGGTCCAAACCTGAACCGAGGAACTCCAGTGACCTGCGGAGAACTAACCACAGCTTCCAACGTGAGTTTAAGTTCAAGTCACTTAGAAAACAACAAAACTAAGTTTGCTACCTAAAGTTCTCTGCAATGTGTATTTAATAACATATGATATTGAATAGTTCATGATACCATCAGTTGCTCAGCTTTCAAAAAGCTATTTCAGTAAACATGCGAATGCAAAAAAAAGTCTGTTTACCTGATAGCAATTTCAAGTTAAGAAAATTCAGAGAAGGAGCACTTCTGGTATTTGACATCTCTAATATTAAAATATTTTGACTAACTTAAGTACAATTTCAGAATTTTGTTTCTATCAGAAAACAAATTCAATGGTTTTGTAGAATCGCAATTGCTATAGTGCAGGAGGCTCACCGTCTCTGCACCAGCTCCCCAAACATCACCTTAAACAAGCAATGACCCTACACCCAGAATTTTACTTATAATCTTACTGTGCAATAATAGACCCTTGCTGCTGAACTCTTTGACGTACCCAAGTAAAAATTCTGAAAGTTTTTACTGGACAAATGACATCCACTTCAGAACTTAACATGTCTGGTTTGGTAGCTCATTAGGCACTGTACAAGCTATTTGATATAATTCAGAAATTTACTTACTGAATGGCTTCTGCAAACCCATCGGATCGATGAGGCACAACAAGAGTTGGTGTACTTGGTACCATCCTGTCATCTTCATCAAAGAAGTGTTGCTGTTAAACAAAGCCAAGGCAAGTTAGAGGATACCAGTTACGGACAGATCAGGAATTGTGTTACACTTAACTACAGTATATTTTGTATCTCAAAATGAAAAATGTTTCCAGAATTTTAAAATTAGTTTTGTATGAAGTTAAATATTGTTATCCAAAATAGCATTCCTATTTCTTTTAAAAGTCAGATTAGCTTCTTATGCAAATGACAATGAGGACTGTATGGAGGATGAACAAACTGATAATACAGGGAACCATCCACGTGGGGGGAGAAACAAAGCAATGGGGTAGTATTATACAGTCAGGGAAATAAATGTTCTCTGCAGTTATGACTGGGAGTTTCAAATGTGTTGTTGCCTGAAAGTGCCAAAATTAAGCATATCTCATGGTGGCAGTGGTTAGCACTGCTGCCTCAACGCCAGAGACCTGGGTTCAATTCCGGCCTCGGGTCACTATCTGTATGGAGTTTGCACATCTGCATGGGTTTCCTCCGGGTGTTCCGGTTTCCTCCCCCAGTCCAAAGATGTGTGGGTTAGGTTGATTGGCCATGATAAATTGCCTCGGTGTCAGGGAATTAGTGGGGTGAATGCGTTGGGTTCGGGGGATGGGTCCTGGCTGTGATCGTCATCAGTGCAGGCTCAATGGGCCGAATGGCCTCCTTCTGTATTGTAGAGATTCTATGATTCTAGAAAGGAAGTTGAATGGGGCTTTTAGGTGCTGGAATATGAGATGACTGCTCATTCTTCTATACAAGATTGAGGGGTCTTGAAAGAGTAAGTTTTGAGGGGCTTTTCTCCCCCCAGGTTGTGGAGTCCAGAACTAGGATAACCAGTCAATCATTTAACACAGGTTATGAATCTTTGGAATTCTCTTCCACAGAGGGCTATTGAATTGCTCAAGACCAAAACAGATGGAAATTAGGACTTCAAGGAATGAAGTCAAAGATAAGCCACAATCTTGCAGAATAGCAAAGCAGGCTCCATTTCTCATGTTATGTTCCAGTTTCCAGCACCATCACCCAAGTCAGAAGGTTGTAGGCTAAAACACCACTGCAGAAATTGATCACAATCTGGACTGACATTTCAATACAAGATTGTGAGCTGCATTTAAAGATGATGTCCTTCACCAGAGACTTTTAACAGGGGCCTTATGCAGCTGCAGACAAAAATATCTACTGGCACTATTCTTGGTGTTCTGGCCAACATTCCTTCCTTAACCAATTCCAAAAACAGACTAACCAGTCAACCCATGCTTGTTGTGCATGCATGGCTGATTTGCATTGCCTATGTGTAACAAAGAATGCATTTAATTTCATTAATTGGATGTGATGCGTTTTGCTATTAATTCAGCGAGTCGTTCTCAAACCGAGATCCCGAGAGGTGTGTGGAGATATTCCAGAGGGTCCGTTAGATAATTGCAAGTGGACGCAGGAGAGCGAGAGGAAAAATACAAAGAAAAGAGAAGGTAGACAAAAGGGAATGCCGGCCATCTCCAGAGGTCAATAGTTAGTGCAACCCCTCACTGTGGTTTGAAAAATATTCACTCCAAAAAGCTTCACCTACTTTGTAGTGATGCCCGTGCCTTGAAGGATCATGATTTTCAGCAACATCTCGCATTTACTTTGGGTGAGAGGCAGGCTACCGACTGCTGTAGTGCAATTTGGACTTGTACTGTGAACAAGTACCATTAAAAAGCTGCCTGTCCTGCTATTCCCAGCGGGTAATATTAAGTTTGCAATTTTGCAAAAGCTGTCAGTTCGATTACTTTCATCATGTAACAATGTAAATTCTTTGAACAATTAAGCACAAAAAGGGCTGAATTTTAGCAGATCAAGAATGTTCAGGTCAAGTGAGTGCTTTGTAATAGAGTTGGGGGGAAGGAAATTCATCTGTTTATGGGAGGTCTTTACAAATTTAGTTTAAACAATAACCTGCTTTGAGCCTAAACATCTAATTTGGTTAATTACTATTTGTATTCAATGTGATTTGTGAACGGATCGCTTATTAAAAGCAAATGTATCCAACCGTTTGGTGTGCAATAAACTTAGTTGAATCACAAATTCCTTGAATTCTAGTTTGTCTGATCACTGTCAATAGTTGTGAAATTGTTCTCAAATTGCTACTCCAAGTAACGAGACCCATTTAAAAAAAAAAAATTCTATACATGCAGCACTTTCCTACTGATATGATAGAAGATTTGGGATGTGTGACTATTAACCCATTTAAAAGTGGCCATTCAACTAAATAAAGTTTGAAAAACATCCAGTTTGACACTAGATGAATACAAGTTTGTCTGAAGCATCTACAGTGGGAAGTTCAATTTTGGATAACTATTAATCCAGCAAGTCAATGAAAAGGTTTTTTTTGGAAGAGGACAGATTAAAATCACAAATAGCATTGCAAAGAGGTCGCAAAATATTAAACTGCATAATTTTATAATTGTGTATTTCAACTACTTTTTGTTACTTACCACACCTCCAACACCTGGAGTAAGCTGGATTCCTCCTCGGCTTGATGAAGGCCGCCTTGCTGGTGGGAACCGCTGAAGAACAGAAAAGCTATTCTTACAAACAAAAGACTGCAAAAATTGTACAAATGTCAACTCCATCATTCAAAACTGATGAGGCAAGCCATACTCCTAACTTGCAACTTAGAAGGTACCCATTATAACAGCAATAAACTGTTCTTGTACAAAGCACTTTTTTCTACCTACAATTTTTCTTCCAGCCTTCTGATGAATAGGAATTTGTCTTTGCTCCAAATCATTCAGACAGAAAGGAAAAAGTTTGGGGATTCTCTGTGTGAGGCAGATCCATTTAATGTCATAATAGTGTTATACCAATACAATCTAACCATCATTCTGTTCTGAAGCAGTACAAACCTGCTTTAATAAACAGGTATAGTTTTTAAAACACCCAAAGTATCGTAATCAGACTGACCCAATTTGCCAAATAGTATGACCAGATATTCTAAACAAAGGCACATAAAGGGTGAACATGTACACAAGTGGTGCCAACAATTACACATCTCAGTAATAAAACTACTTGTGCACATGAAACCTACGTCATTTTTTTTCTTTCAATTTTCCTTCTGATCCACCTCAGGATCATTTATTTAACTTTTTTGGTACATCAACCCTGAAAACCACAATCTACGATTTGCCTCCACATTCTCACTGTACTTAGCCTTTACTTCCTCACTGTAAGGACCATCACAGGAGATTGGTAAAATTCTAAACTGGAAGAAATTCTAAGCTGCCGCAGACATTTGGTGGCGAGTTCCTCAACACCTTCCCCACCCTAAAAGTATTAATAATTCGAAGAAGCCAATTACAAATAAGTTACAAATTGGAACAGCAAAGTTGTCATTCGTCATTCCCCCTGCCAACCACTGAAGGAAATTCTTACATTGACTTTCACCCTGATAGTTGACAGCAGTGCACAGAGTCAGCAAAGTTCCACAGACAGTATTTTAAAAAGGTAGTGTGAAAATGTCACAAGTAGAGGGAGAGAATAAGATGTGATTAGTTAAATGGGCTATACCTACACCACAACTGTTTGAACATGTAGTTGAAAGTATGGCAGGCAACTTTCATTCAAAGCCATGGTGCCACTGCAAGTTGAGGATAGAAGGCATTTGCTCAAGACATTCGAGGGGAAATGCAGAGGAGGGCAGTGATCGTTAATCCATCTGCTACAACACTGGCATCTGCTCAAGAAATAGGACAAATCCAACCGAGCCAAAGGAGTCATCAACAGCGCTATCAAGTGGCACTTAGTCAGCAATAACCTGCTCGCAGATGTTCAATTTGAGTTCGGTCAGGGTCACGCAGCTCCTAAACTCATTACAGCCTTAGTTCAAACATGGACAAAAGAGCTGAACTCCAGAGATGAGGTGATGTGACTGTCTTTGGCATCAAGGAGCCCGAGTAAAACTGGAGTCAATGGCAATCAGGGGGAAAACGCTCCATTGGTTGGAGTCATAACTGGCACAAAAGTAGTTAGTTGTGGTGATTGGAGGTCATGGATATCAATGCAAGGGTTCCTCGGGGCAGTGCTCCCGGCCCAACCATCTTCAGTTGCTTTATCAATGACCGTCCTTCCTCAAGTGGGGATTTTCACTGATGGTTGCACAACGTTCAGTATCATTTGCAACTCCTCAAATAGTGAAGCAGTCCATGTCCAAATGCAGTAAGACCTGGACAATATCCAGGCTCAGGCTGACAAGTGGCAACTAACAGCCATGCCACACAGGTACCAGGCAATAACCATCTCCAACATGATGATCTAACCATCGCCCCATGACATTTCAATGGCATTACCAATGCTGAATTTTCCACTGTCAAGTTACTGGGAGTTACCATTGACCAGAAACGGAACTGGCCTGGCATATAAATACTGTGGCTACCAGAACATGTCAAAAGGCTAGGAATCATGAAGCTATTAACTCACCTCCTGACTCCCCAAAGCCTGTCCACTACCAACAAGGCACAAGTCAGGAGTGTAATAGAATACTCTCCACTTGCCTGGATGGGTGCAGCTCCAACAATACTCAAGAAGCTCGACACCATCCAAGGAAAGGAACCCTTCCACCACTGATGAACAGTGTTACACCATCTACAAAATGCACTACAACAACTCACCGAGATTCCTTAGGCAGCACTTCCAAACCACTCTAGAAGGAAAGGAGCAGCAGATACCTGGGAATGCCACGACCTAGGTCCCCTCCTGACTTGGAAAGATATTGCTGTTCCTTCACTGTCACTTGGTCAAAATCCTGGACCTCCCTCCTTAAGAGCACTGTGGGTATACCGACATCTCAGGGACTACATCGGTTCAAGATGACAGCTGACCACCACCTTTTCAAGGGCAACTAGGGATGGATAATAAATGCTGGTGTAGCCAGCAACAGCCACATCCAATCCAAGTAAGTAATAGGCAGGCTGACCAGGATACAAAGGAATTGAGAAAATTAGCTCGGTGTTAGCTTGTTGGGTATGGATGTCAACACGAGGGGAAAATGGGAAGGTTGACATTTCTGTTGGTAAGGAAACAATAGGTGCCTAAATTGAACATTTGGAGATTGAGGATGCAGAGTAGATGGCAATGCATCCAAGGAGGATTCAAACCTGTGATAGCGATTAGAACGAAGGAAGGGAAAAGTGAAGTGGGGAAAAGATCTTCAGCAATCATAATTTGCAGTAAAGTGCTCAGGTTGTCAACTCAAACTTGCATCCTGAGTATACCATACGCCACAGAACCTCCAAGGTGCAGCTCTCTGCTGGATAGAAGTCAGAGCACAAGGCTAGATTAGCACACTTACACAGATTGTCTGGTCCCGCCCCCCCAAATTCTACAATGTTGGGAAACTCTGGCATGCCAAAAGTAACTTGATTTTGTGTCTCTGTATGCCCTGTTTGAGAGCAGATATCCACTCCATCTGACGAAGGAGCAGCGCTCCGAAAGCTAATGGCATTTGCTACCAAATAAACCTGTTGGACTTTAACCTGTTGTTAAAACTCTCAGTGTTTACCCCAGTCCAACGCCGCCATCTCCACATCATGCCAAAAAAGCTGCAGACTCAATTTTATAATTGGGACACAAAACAGAATTCAGGGCAAACAATTTGCAGTCAATGGCTCTACTGCTAAACTACTGATGTAACTGAAAAATTCTGAATGAGCTTGCAAGTCAAAATCTGCAGTCAGCGTAAATTTATCAAGCCCTTAAGAGCTTTACACAAACATTGCCACCAAATTTAGTTTGTGGACAATAATGAAAGCTGCTTTGGTTGGCTGAAGAACTGTTCCCCAAAGCTTGGGGTTGCAGTCAAAAGGTACAATGAGCAGCATTTTGTCCACTTAAGTCAGGATACCTGTGCAGGTGGTCCCAGTTCTTGTGCTGGAGGTTGAATTGTTAATCGTGGAGGAAGAGGATGAGGTGGCCTTCGTGGTGATCGTAGAGGTCGTGGAGTCTGTCTCTCAGACATGGTTTGATCTCTTGAAGTTTCTGTGGTGTAAGACTCTGCAGTGGGGACACTGCCTTCACCTCCAGCTGCTGACAAGAAGAAATAATTACTATTTTTCCAAGAAAACTTTGTCCAAATTCAGCACTTTGTTCCATGATCAATGGGACAAGTAGCATTAAACTATCTGATGTTGCAATTTGCAAACTTTACAAACTGTAATTTTAGACCAGTCAAAAACAAGATTCAATTTAAGCAGATATACTTGACTAAAATAAGCTACTGTGCAAGATAAAAGTATATGAATCAATTGTAGAGATGCTTTGAGCATCTCCATTCTTTAACATTGCTGGGATCTTGATCATTGCTGCTTAACTATTGCACTAGACTTAGTTAAGGGAAGGATGCGATTTTCAATGTCAACCTGCAGGTCAGATACCTTTTCAGGTTCCTTCTTAGCACAAAACTACCAGCTGGATCTTTCAACCTTACTGACTAATTCTGCTGTAGACAAACCTTATGCTGACCTTCATGGATATTGGAATACAGAATACTGCAACATATGAAGACAAAGGATCTGAAACGCCACCCAGAAATATTTACAGTATATATCAAACTCTGCTGTCTGATATGACAACAAAACCAATCCACATTTCTGTAAGTTAGTAAAATTTGTAAAATAGGCAAGAAAGGAACTTCACAAAGGCATTTATTACCAAAATTACAGCGTGCAATTTTAACCCCAATTAAATTGATAACTATTCATCTTTTCTGTTGTTTAAATGCAAGGAATTTACTAATACTTACAATTGTCTTCTGGCATTTGGGTACTTTCTCCTTCCTTACCAGTGCTGCCACTTTGCTCATTATCTGTGCTAGGCTCTGTCCCATCTGCACCCTGTGAAAAGTGAAGAAAAAGATGCAATTGATTATCAATGTCACAGGTTCCTTAAGTTCAAAATTTAAGCAGTCACTAATTCCACCTCTCATTACTCAAACACAGGTGATTTTAATAATGGCAATAAAAAGTTAGAGCCAAAACGAAGGAGCATATTAAACTAATTACTTTAAAAAGCACTATGCAAATTTATGATTAAACTCATTTGTCACTGCAGTGACAAATTTACAGATAGGAAGAGTTCAAAATACATACTTTTTCCTGATAAAAGTTGCTGAACTTCTTACAAGTAAATGACCTGTCCTTAAATGTGGCACACTACTTTTTGCCCATAGGGAGCATAAAGTCCAAAAGCTTAGATAGCAGGTTGCTACCTATCACCACAAATCATTGATCATCTGCCCACAACTTGTGTAGATAGGACTAATTTAATAGTTTGGATACTGGCCTGTGGTTATTGGATGAGATACTAACTGGTCAAGTCTAAAATACCAGTTTCTGCCACAGGTCAAACATAAAATGCCCAGTAATGAGCCACAGCCGACTGGTCAATAATTGACAGCAGACGACTCAGCTTAGGTATTGGATGACCAAAATTGACAGAAAGGTTAAACGTTCCAACTTTACAACCTCAGATGTCACTTTCACCCAAAAGATCTCCCATTTACACAACCTATAAAAGGAGAAGAGTCACTACTTGCTAAATAATCACTGGGCTTCAGTTTTTGGTAGCTAATCAGAAGGCATCTGATACTGTTTATAAAGATGACTTAAATGAAGGGAGAGAGCTGCATATTCAAATTTATGATACAAATTAAGGCGCATAGCAAATTGTAGAGACACCGGGAAGTTAAAGGGGCAACGATACTGAAAGAGTGTGAACAACTTTGCCAGAGTTAAACATGAAGTTGTCTGGGGTCATCACCTCAACTCCAAGATATGCCGCTCAATTTACTTAATGCTGAGAACACATGGTATGGAGTTATCAAAAAGATTTGGTTATTCAGCTACATAAATCACTAGAAGTTACTGAATAGATACCAAATAAAATCAAAAAGGCTAATGGAATGCTGATAGTTATATCAAGTGGAACTCAAGTGATGCTCCTGTTGCAGAGACTTGATGACAGCCCATCTGGAAGACAATATTTAGCTTTAATCACTAAATTTCAGGAAAATTACATTGTCCTTGAAGGGGATACAGCACAGATTAACCAGAGAGAAATCAGGAATTAAAGGGTCAAATGATGATGGGCAGGTTGCATAAACCTGACTTGTATTAATAACCCTGGTTTAGAAGATAATGATAAAGGAATTCAACGGGAGAGAGTAAAAGAAACAATTTCCTCTGGAGTGAGGTAATAAGGAACTATTATTTCCACACAATGGATCTTGAAAAAGTGGAACTCCACCCTCAACCTAGACTGTGGATGCTGGGTCAATTTTCATGGCATGAGATTGATAATTTTTTTGGACGTCAAACATATGGAGCATGAACCAGTAAATACAAGGTACAGATCAATGGCTGAACATGCCCAAGAGTGAAATGACCTAACCCTGTACCCATCACAGTGAACAGCATTGCATACAATGCAAACAATAACTGGAATCCGGTATGTTGACGTCCGAATACTTGGCGCAGACTCATTAAAATCATGCATACAACCTCAATCGGTATTCATCCAATTTCATTAATGGTTTCATTATTGGATACAAGGAAATCATTTATTTTTAAAGAAGTTTCTGGAAGAGGCACCTTCAATGAAAATAAATCACTCCATTTTAGCTCACTTCACCCATAGCTATATTCCAGAGTCTCAAAGGATTTTCCAACCTCAATTTTTACATACCTCTGCATCACCACCATCATAATTATCTTCACCATCAGGACTAGCCCCATTACTATCGTCACCATCTTCAATTCCAGTATCATCATCCTCATCATATTCCTCCTAGAAGGATCGAAAAACAGTTAATGGGGTCAGAACCTCAAGTTTGCACCTCTGGAAGGCAAAAATATACATTTCCAAAATAAGCTTCTTTCATGATATTCTGCTCTTAAACTTCCTTTTCTGCAAAATTTTCACATGCAGCTGTCTTGACTCAAACAAAACATTAGTTAGGTGGTGGCAATATTTTTAAAAATTAATTCATTAGGACATGGGCGTTGCTGGCTGACCAGCATAAATTGCCCATTCCTAGTTGCCCAATGGCAGTTGAAAGTCAATCGCATAGTTGTGACTCTGGAGTCACATGTAGGCCAGACCAGGTAAGGACAGCAGATTTCCTTCCCTAAAAGGGCATTCGTGAATCAGATGGGTTTTTCTGACAAACAACAATGGTTTCATAGTCATCGGTAGATTCTTAATTCCAGATACAATTGGAAGGGGATGTTGCACTCTTTTACAGAGAAACAATCATCCAACATAGGAGCAGAATTAGATGACCAATCAGGCAGGGTCACATCAATTTCTCACTTCAGGATTTCAATCAGCTGCCAACATTTATGACTCTAATTTCAGCGAAGTTGAATTAAGAAAGCTTATCCTTCCAAATGAGCATTCTTGGCCTTACTTCTGCAAATGCTTTTTGGTGTTGAGATAACACTGAAATCGATGATCTAGTTATTTATTTGATTATCACTTGCAGGGATCCTGGGTGATGACTGCTGCCACCCATATTCTCTACAATGGTAACACTTCAAAAGTACCTAATTGGTTGTAAAGTGATTTGGGACACATACATATTAAAATAGGTAAATTCCACACAATAATTCATTAAAATTAAGCAACATACCATAATTCTTATGTTATTTGCTTCAGTATTTAATAGGGAAACAGATAAGGTGGGCATATTCGAAGATATTGCTAGAAATTATACAGCCATATTTAAAGCACAATGAGAAATATTAAATAAACTAAAAACCTCATGAGAAGACCCTAGTCCAGGTAGATTACATCTACGCATTCCAAAATAATCCAAAGAGACAACAGGAGAAAAATTACACGTATTAGTAGGTTGGGATGGGAGTAGTGGCCAGAAGTCTACCAGTTAACTAACATTAAACCTAAATTTAAAGAGTTGCTAAGTGTTCAATCCATTGTAGGCCAGCTAGATTAACACAGGAAGGAGAAAAATAATTGAATCTCTCCAAGGTTCCAAGTTCTGATTGCCAGAACAGCTGGAGGGGCCTGGAGAGATAACAAAAAATATTTAAGCACAATGTCAGAACTGAGGTTTATACCCATCAGGTGATGACCAGGTTGAGTCTCTTTTCTCTTGAAAAAAAGAGAAGGCTGGTGGTTGATTTGACAAAGGCCTTTAAAATTATGTTAGAATAGACATTAGTCTTTCCATCCCACTAAGGGAAGCAAAACGAGATGCCAAGACAACCACCAAATCAAATAGGGAATGCAATGCAGGAAAAATCTTTTTTTAAAAATTGACGAGTAGCTGAGAACATAGAATTTGCTACTACAGTGAGTCGTGAAGGCATTTACATTTAAGGGGAAGCAAGGTAACAGGGAGGAAGGGAGTAGGGAATAGGGAATTACACTTGTGAAAGGAGGATGGGAGGAGGTTCAAATGGAGCACAAACACTGGCACAGACTGAATGGCCTGTTCAGTGCTGTATTTTCCAAACATGCAGTCTTTCACCAAATTATCTACAATTCAGCAATATTCTGCTCAGTTTTCACCGTTATCGTTCATAGGTTAAGCACGATTTGGATTCCATCTTCAGAACTTTTACCTGCTCTTGGTCCTCTTCATTTTCTGCATCTTCATCACTCTCGATTATAATATATTCAGTTTGTGTCTGAGAATTTTGTGATGACTGGGTATTCTGCTGGTGTTCAGGTGGTTGAGGAACCAAATCCAAAGAATGAGATGTCTCTTCATTGTCTTCCATCAGTTGCGAAGGGGGATAATCTTCAATGACCACCTACAAAGGTATCACAGATTACAATCGGTTGGTTATGTGCAGAGCTAGAGAAATTTCATTGGTGGAAGCATCTTGTTAAAATGTTACATGTGCAGTCTTGATCAACAAGTGCTCAATTTCCACTGTCACCTTTATTACACTTAAGGCTTTATAATGGCAAATCTCTAAATTCCACTCTGGATTGGGAGAATGTAAAACTTGCTACCACATGGTGTTATTGAGGTGTACAGCAGATGCCAAATCTCAATAGTTTCTCACACTGGATGACATCTTGGTTTCCATACAATTAAGTTGTGAACGTTTTTTTTTACAAGTCCACATTTTTATTTTAGTGTTTTACAATTTGGTATGATTTTTAATTTTTATACTTTTAAAACTGTTTCTGCTCGAAACCTCCAGCTGTTTGTTATCCTCCCCACATCTGTCTCTGGCTGGCTGGACTTCTGTTCGTTTTGAGGAGAGACATTTCATTCTCCACACCTTCACTACTGTTGCTTTTAACAAACACATCTGGGTGCATTATGAAAAATATATGTTTCCCCCTCTCTGACCTTGCTCCCATCTCTGCTAGCCTCAGCTAAGTCTCCTGGGCATTGAATACCTGCTTTAACTTTCCTCCAAAAAGCCATGCTGCTTCTCCCAAAGTTGCTCACAACTTTTGTTCAGTCCCTAAGTCAGCAATTTCCATCGGCTGGCCATTCTGCAATTCATTCTCAATTTCAAAACATAACAGGATCAAGTAGTAGCTGAGTTGTCATAATCTCAAGAAGTTGTACTGAAGCTGCAGCAAGTCTGAAGAATATCAGTACTTTGCTACAAATAGATCACAATGAACCTTCAACCTCAATTGTTCACTCCATAATCTGGGACATTGGGCCGTTATCCATGCAATTGATAGGATCTGCCACTTCGAATAAAACCATCTGGCACAGAATTACTTCTGGGTGGGGGGGGGAACTGCAATCAATGTCATTCACAGAGTAACTCAGTAGCATCACTACTGGCCAAGTTGGTAGAGTCCTGAAGGACAAATTTGCCAAACCAGACCTTCAATATAAAAAAAACCCCTACTTGGCCTCACCTTCAATCCATCAGTGCAGTCTTTGTGGAAATGAAGTTCTATTTTCACACTGAACACGCCCATTGTATTAATGTGACACCACTGCCACAAATCCGATTGATGTTATCCAACTTGGAAACATCGGTTTGTGCTCATGTATAGTTTTGTCTACAGGAATGGTGTAAGCAGCCACGTGAAAAATTCAGTGAGAATAGTAACCAGCCCAGTTGTAGTCGTACACTTTGGAAAAAAGAATAGAGGCATGGACTATTTTCTAAACGGTGACAAAATTCATAATGCTAAAGTGCAAAGGGACTTGGGAGTCCTAGTCCAGGATTCTCTAAAGGTAAACTTGCAGGTTGAGTCCGTAATTAAGAAAGCAAATGTAATGCTGTCATTTATCTCAAGAGGCTTGGAATACAAAAGCAGGGATGTACTTCTGAGGCTTTATAAAGCACTGGTTAGGCCCCATTTGGAGTACTGTGAGCAATTTTGGGCCCCACACCTCAGGAAGGACATACTGGCACTGGAGCGGGTCCAGCGGAGATTCACACGGATGATCCCAGGAATGGTAGGCCTGACATACGATGAACGTCTGAGGATCGTGGGATTATATTCATTGGAGTTTAGGAGGTTGAGGGGAGATCTGATAGAAACTTACAAGATAATGAACGGCTTAGATAGGATGGACGTAGGGAAGTTGTTTCCATTAACAGGGGAGACTAGGACGCGGGGGCACAGCCTTAGAATAAAAGGGAGTCACTTTAGAACAGAGATGAGGAGAAATTTCTTCAGCCAGAGAGTGGTGGGTCTGTGGAATTCATTGCCACAGAGGGCTGTGGAGGCCGAGACGTTGAGCGTCTTCAAGACAGAAATTGATAAATTCTTGATTTCTCGAGGAATTAAGGGCTATGGGGAGAGAGCGGGTAAATGGAGTTGAAATCAACCATGATTGAATGGTGGAGTGGACTCGATGGGCCGAATGGCCTTACTTCCGCTCCTATGTCTTATGGTCTTATGGTCTTATAAAGATCAGGACTATGATACAATACAATTATGTATGCCTTCCCAAATGGCGCAATCGTCTATTAGCAGGACGATGTATGTATTTTGGACTGTCTACAACTGCTAATCTCATTATTGGAATTCACATACTGTGAAATACTTTTTGAACTTCTGATGGCTTTGAACCTTCTGCCACATTCATGACAGCACCAACGTGCTAAACTGGATTGTTTCAAAATAGATC
This sequence comes from Mustelus asterias, assembly GCF_964213995.1. Taxonomy (NCBI): domain Eukaryota; kingdom Metazoa; phylum Chordata; class Chondrichthyes; order Carcharhiniformes; family Triakidae; genus Mustelus; species Mustelus asterias. The sequence continues at coordinate 79,541,077 of NC_135808.1, forward strand.
TTGCAGCTAATAGTGGACATTAATGAGGCACTATGCCATCAGCACCAGACTTGCATTCAACCACAAGCTGTATACTCATGGTCTGAAATATTCCTCATTGTAACATTACCATAAAACCACGTGTATCTAAAACAGAGCTGCCAAACTGGCAAAGCTGCAAAGCAGGGCTGCATGCACACAGTAGCCTGCTGTAGAGTGCCAAGCAATCCCATTGATAGAGCTAAGCCATCCCACACTCAACAGGCCAGACCAAAACTCTCACAAGCACTTTCCTAATTTTCTAACTGACAACACTGAAACATCCCAGAGGGCACGATGTAAGTAGGAACAGTAGATCACATGACTCTTCCAGTTTGGTCCATCATTCGATTCAATCATGGTTGGTCTTCTGCTTTAATGCCACTTTCCTGCTCCATCTTCATATCCTCCAGCTTCCTGGAAGATCAAAACTCTATCGACATCAACCTCAAATACATGAAATGAAGGAACATCCAAAGCCCTAGGGGGTTTTTCCAAATGAAGAAATTCCTCCTCAGCTCATCTCAAATGATCTTAAATCTTGATCCTATCAAGACCCTCCAGAATCTTTTCAGTGAGATCAGCTATCCAAAGTATATAGGCCCAATTGACTCCGCCCCTTATTGTAGAACACTTTCAGAGGAGGAATCATTCCAGTGAAACTTCACAGCATTGCCTCCAAATCCTTCCTGGGAAAAGGCACACAATACTCCAAGGGTGATCTCATCAAAGCTTTGCACAAATGCAGGTAGGCTCTCTTATTCTTGTATTCCAATCTCCTTGCAATGAAGGAGGAGATTAGAGCAATGCAAAATGGCGAAGTAGGTGTAATATGCAGAACACATGCAATTGGACAGGACAATATTTAACTTTTCCTATAATGCTCCCATCTGGCATGGGAACAAACACTAGATGAAACATGCACGATTCAGCTTCGTCCTACTAGCTGCCAGTCTTAAGAACCAATATCTGCATTACAAAGCTTGTTGTAGTAAATTGCATGGTCATATGTTCCTCTTCTTTTTGTTCCTTCTAGGTACAGAAAGTAGGCCTTACTTCCTAATCTCTTGCTTTCCAAAGAATTGATCATCAAGTTGCTGATCCATCTCTCTCTCATCCAAGATTTCACTGTCAACCGAACATGGGCCACCTTAACAGATTGGGATTTTTTCATGACATCAGACATGGTCATCACTACCCTGTCCCATTTAGTGAGGAATGCAGCTTCAAATGGTCCTGTCAGGCTGTGATAGTATAAGAAATAGTGATGGAAATGAGAGGGCAGGAAAAGCACAAGTAACGGTGGACCCTCTTCACATCCTTTGAGCAGTACATTTCCAAGACATGACCCCTGCAATTCATGCCATACCTCATTTGCCAATTATGGTTGTATGGAATTTAATTCATTAAATGTTCCTATTTTTACAATATTTTCTTAACCATTTCAAGACGATATTTTGGTCTATTTATACTGTTTCGTCAGCAAACAATTGCATTTTATGAAGTTTCTTCAGTTGGATATTAAAAAATCCACTGCATCTCAAATAAACGGGAAAAAGCAATTTTTAAAGGGAGTGGCAATATCTCTAGTGTCTGGATTGTATCTAGAACATACAAAAGCTACAGCACAAACAGGCCCTTCGGCCCACAAGTTGCGCCGAACATGTCCCTACGTACAAGGCTTACCTATAACCCTCTATCTTACTAACTTCCATTAACTTATCCAAAAGTCTCTTAAAAGACCCTATCGAATCCGCCTCCACCACCACTACTGGCAGCCGATTCCACACACCCACCACCCTCGGAGTGAAAAACTTACCCCTAACATCTCCTCTGTACCTACTCCCCAGCACCCTAAACCTGTGACCTCTTGTGGCAACCATTCCAGCCCTGGGTAAAAGCCTCCGAGAATCCACTCTATCAATACCTCTCAACATCTTATACACCTCTATCAGGTCACCTCTCATCCTTCGCCTCTCCAAGGAGAAAAGACCTAGCTCTCTCAACCTATCCTCATAAGGCATGCCATCTAATCCAGGCAACATCCTTGAAAATCTCCTCTGCACCCTTTCTATGGCTTCCACATCCTTTCTGTAATGAGGTGACCAGAACTGGGCACAGTACTCCAGGTGGGGTCTGACCAGGGTCTTATACAGCTGCAGCATTATCTCCCGATTTCTAAACTCTGTTAAGTATTGATTAAGTATTAAGTATCTGTTAAGTATTGATTCTCACAGCTATTGAGTATGTAAAACATTGAAGTATTTACAGGGTATGCAATAAATCCTGAATAAAGATAATATAATCTGGGTATTTATACAAGAACAATGAATGATTAACATTCTCACGACATGGTGTTGTGCACATAACGTTATGGCACCTGAAGTTGTGAATTCAACTTTGTCAGTTCTAAAACAAATACTTACAAGTCATCACAAGATGGTGCTATAGCAAAGCATTTCTGAAACCAAATGTCCTCCTAAAAGATAATAGCTGCTCCATTGTATTACTCACCCAAAACTTGAAGTATTCAGCTCCTACTGATTTTTGTCGAGTAGCATGGGGTCCCACACAACTTCTGAACAACTTCTTTCCATCTAGTTGCACTAGTATTGCTGCTGCTATGCTTCTTTCCCATCTCTTTTGTTAAATGGTTGGCTCATTGTTGGACCTAGTCTGCCACAAGGTATGAATTGCGCTCTGTTGCTACTCGTACATCTTACAGCCGAGGTCCTTCTGGTCACTACCAGACTTGCATCTCCAGTCTCTCAATGATCTTGATATTTATTTTCATTTCCTCCACAATAGGTTGATCTTTGTTTAATTACTTTCCCCAAACAAAGTCTAAATTCCGAACTGACAGCTATCGCCCAGGTCTTTAGCGTTGTTATGAAAGTTCTTCCATTAACCCACACCTTTATTTAGGTCAACACATTTTAACCCCAATTTATTCCACTTGTGTCGCCAACGATAACAAACTTTAATTTGTATTTTGTTGCCATTTGCCCCAATTTGCTACTTTGTCATAAATTACATTTTTATGAAATAAATGCCCACATCTCATTGTCCTATACATCCCCTAACAAATTTCCAGACTCTCTTAAATGTACTTGTATGTTGATTGCAACAGTGTTACCTCACCACACCATATTAATCTCCCATCTCTAATTCTGCCCACCTTCATTGGTTCTGGTTTTTCCCTTCACTAGCTGGCATTATGGAGTATAATGCCAGCATCCTCCAGCTCTGACCCATTCTAGCTCACAAACCCACGATGACGGCACACACGCGCGCGCGCACACACACAATTAACTCGCCTGCGAGATAGAGTCCTGCGAATCCAGATTCTCTGACTGCATCTGCATTTCAGTGTCTGTTCCTGCACTATCTTGCACCTCCTGCAAATGTTCTTCCTATAGTTGAAGAAATAGTACAACTGTTTACAATACTGTAAAAGTGTAAACACTAATTGCACAAAATGAAATGTAATTCAGAAAATGGTTCCGCTGAACAGCTTTGGAGCAACTACTTCAGTAAACTCTTGCAATGTGGGCAAGATTAGGAAGGCCATTAATTTTTCACATGCCTAGCTGCCCTACTGTTATAAATATTTAGTTCATGGTTTGTAATACTACTTTCAGGTAATCTTTAGTTATGAGAAGATTAAAAATTTAACCACAGAAAATAGAATAAATGCAACTAAAGCAGCTTGAAAACTATTGAACTCAAAAGGCAAGGTCATGGAATAGCAGATGGATTTAGCTAGAGAATTGGAGATAACATGTCCAAATTGCATGAAAACAAATGCATCCCAGAGAATTTAGGTTACAAGTAATTTAAAAGGCATTTAGTGTGCCCTGGAAGGTTTCGTCATTGAGAGAGGTGGGGCTCAAGAAAGTTTGCACATTTCCAATGTATCAGTGTTTGCTGGGGCAGTGAGTATCTGTCTGCTGGGGCAGTATTCTGCAGCATACAAATGGCCACAACGAAATGCTGCTGCAAGCAGGTTTCAGGTAGCAAGTGTTGCTGTTCACCGGTTCTGTGCAGTTAGAGCTCAGGAGAAGTTCCAGAGCTGTTTGATAGCTCTGTGCATTTGGGGCTCAGGAATAGCCATGGGACCTATTTATAGCTCAGCATAGCTGGGGGAATTGGAGCTTGGTGAAATCCAGGGGCAATGCCAGCCCAGTGAAGCTAGCCGCTTATTAAAGAGCAAAATTGCACAAGTAGAGACTGAAGTGCAAACTTGTAAATCCAAGGAAACGGTGCCCCAGGAGACGAGATCAAAACCCTGAGAGTTGTGCAGTCATTGAGGCAGTTTGAGCAGCTTTGAGGTAATTCAGAAGCTTGATCTTTGAAAGTGAAAAGTTTAGTCCCACGAGGGAGTATCAACTAAATTGGTTGACTGTTTACTGTCGTCTGAGTGAGTTACTGAGAAATCCGTGGGGTCAGTCTTGGTCGCATTTGCTATTTATTGTAGTGCGATGTGTTTGACCACAGTTTGCCTGTTAATTCACATGCACCTCATATTAACCCTGAATGTTAGAGTACTGTATATTGACCATGCACAGTAAAGGTTATTTTTGTTTGTTCAAAATCCATGGAATCTTGTGGTTTTATTCTCTTAACAAGCATCTTCAATCTTGAACTTCACCTACTGTAAAAAAAAAATGTTATTGGTCCCAAATGGCATTGGAATGGAAACTTGGGGGCCTGGTCAAGGATCAAAACACAACGAAGGTGATGATCAGTCTTCATCAATCACTGCTGTCCTTATGGTGATGGTGTTGCCACAATGCTATTAGGAGGATTTTGAATTATGATGCTGCCCTTTTTCAAAACAATACATCTCACTTCTATCTTTTGGAAGTGACTGTTTCTCAATGTAAAGGTGGAAAAACCTAACCTACAAAAAGTGACCACTGATGTTGCTGTGAATGGCTAAATGTTATGTGCAAAGTAATAAATCTCCCCCACTTGTGCACACATCAACAGTTGCTCAATTTGCAACAGAGATGAGAACTTGGGGCAAAACTGACATACTAAGGGTCATCTAATATACGGAACATGGAGGAGATATTTAAAATTTGACTGGGCTTTAAATAGATATTATGCTGTTAAGTTACTTTTGCTTAGGTGAATGCAGTCATTATCTGTCATCTAAATAGACTGGCAAGTGCAATATAACACTACATGGACCTAAAACCTAAGAGAGTGAAATTAAAGGGCAAAATCAGAATTAAGATACTGTGAAAGATGAACAATTTGATAATGAAAGGGGTGGGACTGAAGAAACTTTTAGTGACCACAAACACAGACCTCGATTCCCTCCAAACTTTGAACCGTCACTACGCAGATGTCAGCATGAACAGGACAAATGAATTAACACCTCAGCTGTTCCCAACCATGCAGTTATTCAACTGGATTATATAATGGAGCTTGGGAACTTCCAAGATGTGTCATTCATTCACACACTTAACAGAGGAACAGAGGCAGGCTACTCAATCCCTTGAACATGTTCCATCATTCAATTAAATTATTAATTAGCACCTCAGCAGCTTTGTTCCATATCCCCGAATGACCTTATAAAATCTTTTTAAATTTCAAGTTGACTCAGCATCAGCTGCCCTTAGAGAGAGACCTCCAGATTTTCCACTTCACTCCTGAGAGCAAGTGCTTTTATTGCATTCTTAAATGGTTTGGCTCTAAACCCGTTATACCACTTGGTCTTACAAGAGAGGCTTTTTTGGAATTCACTGTGGAAAGCCTTCATCATTTTAAACACCTCTATGGAGATCACCAGTTTTAAATTTAAGGGAATTCAATTTTATTGCTTCTCATTTCAATCTTTTAAACCCTCATGTTGTTCTGGTGAATCTGTACTGTGCTTGATTCAAGGCCAATACATCTTTTTTGAACCTTGATACTCAAAATATAAAATGCAGTAGGTTGAGAAGGCTCAGTACAATTAAAGTACCAGTTCATCTCAAAAGGTGGTTGAAAAGCAATAGGAACATAACCTTTGCGATTACTTTGTGCCTATTCTCTAGTTCTTATTGATTTGATTTGCATAGTCATGGGGGTAAAACCATTTCACACATTTTCCAATATTTTTTTAAAAATGGACAATGACCTTTTAAAATGGCTGCAACAATGTATGTGACCCCAAACAAAAGAGGCTATTTGGCAGTATTGAAGAAATTTGCACCTCATTAGCTCTGAAGAGACTAAATAATCCCGTGGGCTGCAGAGACCAAATTCAAATAGAGCTGAACAAAAACATTTTGTAAACCAGGCCTGGTCACCCAGAGCAGATGCATTTGATGGGACAAAGAACCCCACAACCTCCTTTTAAGACAATGGTTAGAACATATAATTTAAGATACCCAGACAACAAGGATACATACCCTTTGTCAAAGCTCAAGTGGAGAGGTAGGAGTCCAGCGACATGAACCCCTAGCAGGTGGAACCAGTAATATTGCATTTGGGAGCTGCAAAGCCCAGTCTACCATCTTTCCATCGACCAGGCAGCAGCACAGAAAAGAGACTGTCCAGCTTTGAAAGCCTGCAAACTCCATCCCTTCCCCCGCCATCAACACTGTTTCTATCAGATTCTTTTTGTACCATTGCCGATGAGACTGATTTATTTTTGCATGTCTCTCTCATCATGGAAGTCAACTCTACTGGAAAAGTGAACTATTCAGCATCTGTGCAGCGTGCTGAACTCGGTGAAGGAATACTTGGACTCTGGACTTTGGATACATGCGTAGCAATTCTTTTCTATGTGGTCTTTGCCCTGTAAATCATTATTTCTCTGGAAAAGGAGACACCACTGCTATCCTCGTCAGATAGTCATGACAACATGAAAAATTACTGAAATCCAATCATTTGCAATTTGTTCCATTGGTCATAAGTTTTTTCAAAAATAACATTTAAAAATGGAAGCTGTGTAGAGGCAGAGACAGTTCAGCTATGTTGCTGAATGTGCCAACCCTGCGAACAGTTGTTTACCCAAGGCAAGTTGGTAACAACGGAGACTAGAATATCAAGGATTTGAGGAAGATGCTAGGGGGTTCAAAGGAGGAAATGAGGTGTGATCTTTATAATTACATTCGAAAAGGTGGACTTGCAAAATCAAGGTGATGTGTGACTTCTCAGGTGAGTTCAGATGAGGGAGGATCAAAACGAAAAAAAGTACGAGGAACAATTTCAACTTATGCAAGTTAGTGACAAATTGTTTTGAGACTTCAGTCCATAGCAGGAAAAGCTGTGAACTCCCAACAAGCTTTGTCTGTAGAAAAGCCTGCTTCAACAACCAGTTACATAAGAACATAAGAAATAGGAGGAGTAGGCCATCTAGCCCCTCGAGCCTGCCCCGCCATTCAATAAGATCATGGCTGATCTGACGTGGATCAGTACCACTTACCCGCCTGATCCCCATAACCCTTAATTCCCTTACCGATCAGGAATCCATCCATCCGCGCTTTAAACATATTCAGCGAGGTAGCCTCCACCACCTCAGTGGGCAGAGAATTCCAGAGATTCACCACCCTCTGGGAGAAGAAGTTCCTCCTCAACTCTGTCTTAAACCGACCCCCCTTTATTTTGAGGCTGTGTCCTCTAGTTTTAACTTCCTTACTAAGTGGAAAGAATCTCTCCGCCTCCACCCTATCCAGCCCCCGCATTATCTTGTAAGTCTCCATAAGATCCCCCCTCATCCTTCTAAACTCCAACGAGTACAAACCCAATCTCCTCAGCCTCTCCTCATAATCCAAACCCCTCATCTCCGGTATCAACCTGGTGAACCTTCTCTGCACTCCCTCCAATGCCAATATATCCCTCCTCATATAAGGGGACCAATACTGCACACAGTATTCCAGCTGCGGCCTCACCAATGCCCTGTACAGGTGCATCAAGACATCCCTGCTTTTATATTCTATCCCCCTCGCAATATAGGCCAACATCCCATTTGCCTTCTTGATCACCTGTTGTACCTGCAGACTGGGCTTTTGCGTCTCATGCACAAGGACCCCCAGGTCCCTTTGCACGGTAGCATGTTTTAATTTGTTTCCATTGAGATAGTAATCCCATTTGTTATTATTTCCTCCAAAGTGTATAACCTCGCATTTCTCAACGTTATACTCCATTTGCCATATCCTCGCCCACTCACTCAGCCTGTCCAAATCTCTCTGCAGATCTTCTCCGTCCTCCACACGATTCACTTTTCCACTTATCTTTGTGTCGTCTGCAAACTTCGTTACCCTACACTCCGTCCCCTCCTCCAGATCTATATAAATGGTAAATAGTTGCGGCCCGAGTACCGATCCCTGCGGCACGCCACTAGTTACCTTCCTCCAACCGGAAAAACACCCATTTATTCCGACTCTTTGCTTCCTGTCGGATAGCCAGTCCCCAATCCACTTTAACACACTACCCCCAACTCCGTGTGCCCTAATCTTCTTCAGCAGCCTTTTATGGGGCACCTTATCAAACGCCTTTTGGAAATCTGGTTGTTCTGGTTGTCAGAAGTAACCCCAAAGGATACAAGTACCTGACATGGTAACTATGATTGGATTTTGCCGTAAGTTTTTAAAACCCTATATTTTGGATTTAGCTTGATTTTTAAAACCTCTGATGTTGTTTGGAGAGCATTAGTTCTGAAGTTAGTGAAATAAGGATTTTAGAACTGGCTAAATTTAGGGATACTGTGGAAGGCCATTGAGTTAAGTGCATTTTTAGCTGACATTCTCGTTATGCATTTCACTGTTTAAACAGGTGTTTCAAAGTTGCCCCTCTAGTATTGGGAGTATTTTGACGTTTACCATCAGTTGTACTCTTAACACCCTCCTCCAGCATTTAAGGGTGCATAAATAAGCTAACCATCTGAGTTTATCCCATCATAAATTTGTTCTGGCGTTTATTAGTAGAAATTGAATCAAAAGGGAAAAATAAAAATCAAATCAAAACACCTTTCGATTTACAGAGAGGTGGAGAGGAAAAAGTCAGGGCTGTTTAAATTAAAACTCATTTTGTCTGTAACAAGATCCTGACACCAAAATCTCCTTCTCAGTTCATAGTCTCACCTTTGAAATATCATTTATTTTTCGTCCATCTAGTGTGGAGTTTACCCATTCCCACATTAAGTCCATTGTTTTCTACCAAACATGGCACCATCTGAAACCTAGATATACTGTTCTGTCATGCTTCATCCAAGTCAAGTCATTGATGTATTGGATTAAAAGTTGATAACCTAGTGCAAAGTTGATGACCCAGTGGTGAAGGCTGGGAGAAAAAACCAATCAAATCCACAAACCTTCACTCTCTCCACCAACACACAATGGCAGCCACGTACACCCTCTACAAGATGCATACAGGAACTCACCAAGGCTCCTTAGACAGCACCTTCCGAACCGACGTAAGCTACCATCAAGGAGGACAAGGGTAGCAAGTCACGTGGGGACACCGCCACCTGGAAGATCCCCTCCAAGCCACTCGCCATTTAGACTTGTAAATATATTACTGTTCCTTCACTGTTGTTGGGTCAAAATCCTGAAACTCACTCCCCATCAGCATTGTGGGTGTATCAACACCACTGCAACAGTTCAAGGAGGCAGCTCATCACCACATCAAGGTAATTAATGCTTACCTAGCCAATGATGCCTACATCCCACGAATGAACAAACAAAAAACTCCCAGCCAACTAGAACATCTTCCATTTATCCCACTGTCCAATGTGTTAGGAACTCACTTACCACTCTGACAACTCTCAATTTCTTTGACTGATGTTCCAAAGATTCATCCTGACCATGAACTATATTATCTGCACTCGTCTCTTCATCTTCTTCCCGCTGGCGCTTGGACATAGTGGCTGAAACTGAAAAACAAATCAGAATTATTTCAACTGCGACGGTTTTTTAAAAAACAAACTCAAATCAGCACACTAAAATCTACATCTGGGACAATCACTGCATGAGAATGGTCCAACAAGCCCAGATACCATTTAAATAAACAGGTCTAGCAAGATATAAACTCACCAAATTTGTGAAAGGAGAGCTTCATTGTTTGAAAGAGCACTGTTAACTTATGATTTTAAAAAGGATAACTAAACAAACAATTGTAATCTCTTGTTCAGGGCTCACTCTCAATGCTCCAAATTGTTTGATCGAACAACACGTACCACACAAGTCTCCAATTTCAATTATGATATTGAGCACTGGAGCCAAGATGGAAAGCACATTCTCCATGGTGGAAGAAGAAAAATAGAGAAACTCTACAAGAAACTTTTCAATTGACGTATAGAAGATGAAGCTAATGTATCATGCATTCTTTCACTGCAACACAAAATGAGTAAGAAAGGTACGTTGTCCAAGCTAGATCATTGTCTTCAAAGGCCATAATTAATTTAATAAGTAGACTGTGGGCTAGATGTGCAATGAACCACAGAATGTTGGAATTAGTATGCCAGAGGAGGCACTTTGGCCCATCATGTCTGCACAGACCCTCCGACTGGACATGTTGTAGTGCCGTTCACAGACCCTCCGACTGGACATGTTGTAGAGCCGTTCCCCATCGACACACACACACCAACCCCACACACCAACCAATGCCCTCGAGTGCCTTGCGTGAATGTGCAAATAACCACCAACTGTTTGGGGGTACCACTGCAGTAATGAACTGCTGCAGATTCCAATTTTAAAAACTGCAGAACCTCACGGATCAAGTCTATTGCCAGAATTTTTTAAACTGCCGATCAAAGTCTTGGAATTGCTTCATGAATGTCTGAAGAGTAAAATACCATCAGTACAAGGAAAAGTTAAAAATCAATCCAAGGGATAATATCTATTACATTGTTATTGCAGAAAACTTGTAATGGACAAAGTAATGAAATTTCACAGATTTCCACGTCTGCACCCAGGTTATTAGGTGAGGTAGATGAGGCATTTCCATGACTGACAATTTCTCAAAACGAGATGGGGAACTGTGTTATTGGACTGGTAAATGTTAAAATGCCTCTCCACTATCTTATAAGGGTGAGAGAGAAACCCGATTATCACAGACCCATCAACGTCACATCATTTGTGGGGAGTAACTAAAATCTGTTAGTAATGACAAAGTGACTGAGTGAGGTGTCTGACGAATCGGTCACATCTGACTAAACTTGGTGAATTTTGATGTCACAAACATGATAAAAGTGTTATCTACAGATGCCAGTAAGATGGATATCCAGAAGGCATTTGAGATGTTTGGAAATTCACAGAAATTGGTGTTAACAATTGTTTAGTGGTAAGAGACAAAATAGGCATAAAGGGCAAACAGGAATTAACTGCACTGCAACTGGTCAATCAGTCCAACTGTTCTATGCTGAGGTTTATGCCTATACAATCCTCCCCCTGCACTGCTTCCATCCAACCTTAAACATAACTGTTGATTACTACCTTCTGACCAGTTCTGAATCATCGCATGCAGAAACATTTTCTCTCTATATCTTATATCCTTCGAAATAGCTTCATAATTTAGGCCACCCCCTTCAGCCTTTGTTCCCAGAGAAGAGCCCCAACCAATCCAATCGTATCAGATAAGTGTAACCACTCAGTTCTGGTATCTTACACCTCCCCCATGTGTGTGTGTACTCTGATTGGCACAATGTGAGAAGAGACGCTTTCCTGGGCCCCCACTTTCCACCACCTTATTCATGATCTATATGAAAAAGTTGAAAATCGTGTACCAAGGTTTGCAGATAGCATTAATTAGGAAATGTAGTAATTGGGAATAGTTAAGTTACAAAGCAACATATATATAGGACAAAACTGCGGCAAATGAAGTTCAATAAGGGGAACTGTGAAGTTATTCATTTGGGGTCTAAAGGAAACACATGAGTATTTTCTAGAGTGAGAAACTTAAAATTGTACGGTAGAGAGATATTTGGATGACTACACACACAACTCACTATATGCAACCAGACAAGTACAAAACGACTGATGGAACATTGACAACCATCTCAAGGATGCTGCATATAGAAAGAGCCTCAGTCAGACTCCATCAGAAGTAGCAAGCCTGAGCATCATACTTGCATATTCAAAACTATTGGAAGTGGTACAGTATAGATTAAGATTGAAACAAGATCTAAAGAGGGTTAAGGGAAATGAAGCAAAACTAGTTTCTCTGGTGGTGGAAATCAAGAACAAGGAAGCATGAAGGGAACCAATCCATTAAGGATGAACTTGGAAAGCATGGATTTTTTTTTCCCCGATAAAAAGCAGCAAATGCTGAACTGAAACTTTGAATACGGAGATTGATAAGATATTTTTAGCTCAGGAGATCAAGAGATATTTACATGGAGAAGATCATATCAGATGAATCATGATTTCATTGAATGGCAGAGCAGACTTGAAGGGCTGAATGGTCTACTTCTGCTCCAATGTTTTATGGTTCAAGAGATATGCAGCAATGGAGAAAAATGGGAATATACGCACAGGTCACCTATGATCTAACTGAATGGCAGCACAGACTCGATTAGATGAATGGGCATCCCCTGCCCCTTAATCTCAATGTCATTAAAAAGATTGAAATCAAGCTTTCAAATTCATTTGAAAAACAAACCTGTTCCAAACACCGCTGTAGAAGTGGAAGGTCTTTCTATTTGAGAACTCTGCATGACATCTACCATGTTCGCAGAAGGATCCTGATTTGCTGGTTCTACCTGAAGAGTCTGCTGAGTGGGTTGTACAAAGGCAGTGGCCTGTGTCTGTTGCTGCTGCACTGTTAAAATAGGTTGCGACAAGTTTGGGATATTTGGACTTGTTGAACGTACTGTTCCACTTGTGCTACCAAAAACAGTTACATGTTCAACTGGTCCTTCTGACTGCATGGCTGCAGAATAAAAAAGGTAAAAGACAATTATTTAGGGGGAAAAACACACTGGGATAGTGCTTCTCAAACAAAATAGTAATTGAAGTTAAAATGAAACTTTAATTGAAAATCCCAAATGTAATCTGTTTCTTACCTTCTTGGGTTTCTACCTGTGTCGTTGGCATTACTGTAGCTGTTGGTGTTATAGCCGGCCCAGTGACTGTCGCTGGAGTAACCATTGGTCGGATACTAGCTCTAGGCGTAGATTTACTTCCAGGCACTGGCCCAGCAGCTCCCTTACTGGGTGTTGCCACAAGAGGGGTTGGCTTTATATTGGCTGTTGGAGGATCAGACGTACTCGAACTATGCAGATTTTAAAAATAAATGTATTTAGTTTTGGCTTTATGTCCAGAAATCAAAGTCCATTATACAGGATTCATTCATATAGAAAGTACAAGTTTACAAACAATAAGTGAATTACACAGTAAATAGGCAATCACATTGGGATGTTTTGACATTGCTTGATGCTTCAGTCTCCATTGCAATTTTTTTTGCAACAAGATTTTCTTTGAACAGCAATTAAAACTCTTCCTCTTTGATATGCTAATTTGCATTACTGAAAATGAGAACTGGATAGCATACATAACACACAAAAGCTCGTTAAAAAGCATGCAGATGTGGTGAATAATGCTTACCTTCCTCTGTCCACCGATGTTTGAGTTTGTTTGAGGGTAATCTGCCTCTGTTGATCCAGTTGCCTCTGTGGCTCAGAAGTCTGGTGGGAAACAGAAATAATTAACTTCAAGCTTTGTATTTTAATTATTTTTAAAACAATTTCATTACATTTTGTTACTGAATCAGATGAGTCACATACATCAATCGATTGAAAAGGTTTCATTTAGTAAACATTTCAACATTGAGAAATAATAATGGTCCAATAAAAAATGCAAATAGCAATAGAAGTTTTCAGCTGAAGCAACCTTCAGCAGCAAAATCTTTCCCAAGCATCCAAAAACAGCACTGTTGTTAAGAAGCAATAACTCACCTCTTCAATTTCTCCAAATCCCCATAATACTACTTTACCCAAATGTATCTGCCAAATCCTTATTTATCTACTATACATTTTTATGGCCTCTGAAGCTAGATGTTCACTAAACAATTAAAACTAATCCCAGATCAATTTGCAAGAGACAGTCACCTCAATTCATAATAACTGTCTCCTGAAGCAGTCACAAATTACTCAATGCAGCACAGATGAAAATAATCTGCAATGTTAAACGCTTTAGATTTTTATGTCACATTTAGTTAAACATTCAGCAACATTGCTTTTGCTAATAATTTGCCTCAGACTGGTAGTGTGTACACTTTTGGGGATGGCACCTCACTTGACTTTAATTATTTCATCAAAATTTTTTTTTTAAATCTTGAAAGCCCACTTGGATACATGGACCAGAGAGATCAAGCTCCAGAGTACAGTGGGGTTTAAGCACGCAATTGACAAACCCATTCTCAGAGATGCCACTCTTTGTTTGAGATATTAAATGGAGGTCCGATTTGTCAAAGGAAAGGCTAAAATGTACCCAAACCTAATGTATTTTCCAAAATCAACTTCTCACATGCAAATACCTCTAATGACAAATTCAGATCCACTATCTTATTTTTTTTTTAAAACCCTTTCCCAAAGGAGTCAGTGGTCAGTCATTTTAAAAACAAAGAATAATGCTACACTATCTTCGTTGCTAGCAAACGCAGGTAAATGATCAAATGCAGGAATTCAGTTTCCATTAAAATCTGAGAAGTGGAGGCCAGGAATACAATCTCAAATACCATGAAACTAAAATGCTCATGGCTAAACAAATCTCAGCTACATGATACCGTAGAAACAATTACAGGAATCAAAATACAGTTATAAACAAAGTATGACTTCGTCTATGGAATTTAGGGTTTCAATGCAATAATATTCAAATACTTAAATGGCAATTGTCTCAGAAAGGCTCACAGACCACAATGCAATAACCAAACATCAAACTTGCATTCTAATTTTGCATGACTCAAAATTTAAAATTTCAGGATTTTCCAATTCCAAGATCTTTCCACACACCTTGGTTATTTCCTGTGGCTCTTCACGCTGCTCATGCTGTCGATCCTGATGCTCCTTCAACTCCCTTTTGAGTCGAGCAATGTGGCCATCATACTGTGATTTCAGTGCACTCATGCGCACCTCCAGCTCTTCTCTCTGCTGATCTAAACTAGTGATACGTTGCTGAAATTCTTCATTGTGCTGTTTCAACTCTTCATTCTCTTGTGCCAATTGCTCCTTCAAACCTAAGGCAATAACAACCCAACTACCTTAGTTTTAAATTCTACTAAAGACAGTAAATTCAGTAAAATCTGTGGTGCACAATATTTAATTTCTTTTGGTCCATGAAGGACTCAGGTTGTCATTAGGCAAGTTTTAAAAAAAAAATAAGTGACCTAAAGACTAAAAACAGACTTCTGATCATCAATAGTACGAATCTATTTTATATTGAAAACTATATCAAATGATAAAGGGACCTTAAAACTAAAACAAATTGAATTTACATTTCAATTCCCAAGTTCTCAATTTTGGCTGTAATGCTACACATAAGTTGGTCAGTTTCCTCATAGAACAACAAGGGGAAAAATCATTTCAGCTTTTGCTTGGAGTAGTTTATGTTTCATATGGAGTCAAGATTTCTGCAGTAATTCTTAAAGTTTTTTAAAAATATAGTAGAACTTGATTAATTACATATTGAATCTTGATTAAGTGAGTGGACTTCAAATTAACTTATTTAATAAAGACCATTCAGTCCCTCAAATCCAGTGTGTACCTCAATTCCAATTATTGACAATGTATTCCCCTCTCTTTGACCTCTCCAAACAAAAGCTGGAGTTGCTTCAGTAGTTCCCTGCAGACTCCTGGCTGTACATTATTATGGGAGTTTACAGTTCACCTGCTAGCATATTTGCAGGCAGGGAGAGCATGTAAAATAAAGACAGGCAAGTAGTCCACCACCTCCCCGCCCACACCTGAGCTTTCCCTCATAGCATAGTGGGCAGTTAAGGCATCAGTGAGCCCATCCACCCTTAAATCTATTGAAGCCCTTATCTGGCCACAAGGGCCTGTTTGCACTTCCACTGTTATCACACGTGGCTGAGGAAGGCAGAATAAAGGTGGCCAGTCTGCTTCATCAACCTCAGGTGAAAAAAGCAGGAAGGGAGTGGTACACCCTGTGCCCACAGGGGACTCAGTTCTTGATTAACGAGGGGATCAGGGGTTATGGGGAAAAGGCAGCAGAATGGGGATGAGAAAAACATCAGCCATGATTGAATGGCAGAGCAGACTCGATGGGCCGAGTGGCCTAATTCTGCTCCTATGACTTATGGTTCTCATTCATTACGTAAAAACGTGAGAAAGTGCAAATGGCTGACCAGCTATTTGTGTTATCTTCTGTTTGGCTACTAATATTGCTTTCTTGGTCTTCTCTTCCTTCTCCAGAATCTGCTGTCGAAGCTGTTCCTCAAGGTTTGCTTTTTCCTGAAGTTCTTGGCGCAAGCGGGAAAGTTCACTGTGCAACTGGGAAATGTCATCTTGTAATTTTTTCACTTCAGATTCCTTCTCACTAACGGACTATTTATTAAAAAAAAGAATAATTACTGAATGCAGAAGTTTTAATTACAGGTTGTTGGTACAAATTCTGGGTTGTATTGGTTAAGAATATACGGACATTGAAATGGTGGGACAAAAATAAAAGTAATACCACAAGATATCCACTGACAAACCATGTGAACCAACTTTAACAATAGTCTATAACAGTCCCGAACAGACAAAAACTCTTTGTGGTGGAAAGCTTTGGGAGCTTTGCTCAAGAGAGCAGATATCCACTCCATCTGATGAAGGGGCAGCGCTCCAAAAGCTAATGGCATTTGCTACCAAATAAACCCGTTGGACTTTAACCTGGTGTTGTTAAAACTCTTACTCTGCTGCTCTGGACAAGGTGAAACTGCACGTTATGGTGTACAGTGGAGAACTGCTTTAGAGCCCCATGTGCAGCATTATCATCACATTACCTGTCAGAAAGTGTGCAATGTGTGCGCGCCATTGGATATCACTCTGCTTTTGGCCTTTTCTGCATCCTTTCAACTGAAACTACAGCAACCTAAACTACAAACATTCTAACTCCAGCCCAATCAATTATCTTGCCTCCATTTTAGTCTTTGAATGTATCCCCAACATTGGATTTTCTTTTACTCTGTCACTGAACATTGTTGCAACAGCTCAATTATTGACTCCAGATCTCAAGTCTCCATGCACTTTGTTTTCTTTCAATTTCTGTAATAGTCCCTTACTTCATTTTTTAGTCATCTGTTCTCAGAAGGAGATGGAAATGAATTGTTACACTACGCAGCTCTGGTTCAAGATGGCAGCAAATGCTTCAGTCTTGTCTTTTGTATTCACATGGTGAGTTTCCCCCATCACTAATGAATGGGGATTTGAATGTCCTTTTAAAAGAGTACGGACTGTACACGAAACATCAAGACATGTTTGTTGATACAATAAAAATAATTAGCGATTAGAGTGTGCTGTTTCCAAGTTGTTCTTTTCAGACATTTCAATCTTTTCAGATTTACAAGGCAACAATAAGGTTATCATGGTAGGCATTGCATTGTCATTTATCCTTCATATGCCATTTTCAAATTCATTTTGGGCTCAAAGGTAGCAGCAGGAGCATGTAGTTCAGATACCCCAGCACTTTCATTATTATTTTTTTTACATAGAGCAGATTGTATCTGGTCTTTGATTACCAGAAAATCATACTAGTTCTCAGAATTTAGGTTCCACTTCTAGGAAGACTCAGGATCACATACAGGGATGATGCTGAGTTCAGACAAATAAAACAAAATCACAACAGACTGTATCTTATTTGGCACTAACGCGAATTTAAAATTAATGGGGGGGTGGTGGTGAGGCAGGAAAAGGAGCAGGGGGGTGGTGAGGCAGGAAAAGTGGGGGGAGAGAGAGAGAGAGACTGGAAAGTAGAAAAAAAATATTTACAATTGTTCCCTAGTTGAATCATTTCATTTCTTGACACCTCACCTTCTGCAGGGCTTCAGCCTGAGACTCCAGTGCCTTAGCTCTAGATTCAGATTGAGCCAGTGTATCTTGCAATTCCTGAGTGACTTGAGCAGAAGACTGCTCTGCTTGCTGCTCTGCTGTATGTTGAGAAGATGTCTCAGCAACCATCTGAGAAAATAAAAAGGTTTCAACAAAAACATGGAAAATAAAAATGTTGGTCATGTGTTACTTATAAAATCAACCTGTATTTATGCTTTTAATGTAAATAAAATGCTTCAGAATGGCCAAGCAGTAGCAATTAGGGTTGGGGCAGGGTTAAGTGGTGAAAACAGCTCAGAATTAAAGGAGTACATGAACTGGTATGACAAGTTGAGGTTGCATAAGCACGGATGGCCCGATTCACACAAAATGCTTCATTCAGTTAATAGGGAAAGGGATGCCAACTAGACCAGTCAAAACAAAGTTCTGCTCAACAGATATCTAAAAGATAGCACTGAGTTAAGCCTGGAGGTGAAGGCTGTTTGTTCATGCCCGGTTATCAGGTTGGAGAACACAGAGGAAAGTTTTCTCCAAAATATGGTAATTTGAACAAGTAAAAAGTATATAGGGTCTTTTAAGAGACTCCTGGATGAGTAGATGGGACTTAATAGGATGGAGGGTTATAGGTAGGCCTAAAAGATAGGGATATGTTCGGCACAACTTGTGGGGCCGAAGGGCCTGTTTTTGTGCTGTAGTTTTTCTATGTTTCTATATTTAGAAAAACAATTATTAATTTCAACCTTGTTTACTATTCACACTCCAGCCCGATCATGAAGTAGTAAAGTATTTTTTTCTATTAAACCAAGTAACATTTGATTTTTATCCTTTAGTCCTTGTGAATAAGATTGTTGTGGGTCAAGGAAATGAACTTATCGCAAAGTAAGCTTTGAAAAATATTTAAGTAAATACAATAGGTGAGCCACAATTCATCCTGACTTTGGGCACAAGGCCAGTGTGCTCAGAAAGGACGCGGCCAACATAAAACATTGGTATGTAACAGAAATATGCAAAACAGGCCAGACAATACTGGAAATCCAAAGTTTTAAATCTCCAGCCTGGAAAAACATGAATGAATATGTAGACAGAAACAAGAATAGAAAATGCCAGAAATATTTAACAGGTCAGACAGCATCAGTGAAGAAAGAGTTAATGCCTCATGCCAATGATTTTCCATCAGGTTCATTCAGGTCCTCAGTCTGAAATGCAACTGTTTCTCTCTCCAAAGATGCTGCCTCTTCTGTTGAGTATTTACAGCATTTTTTTCCGATTCTATTAAGAGCAGCTGCAGCACTGTGCTTTGAGCTTTAGGCACACATTACCTTAATTGCAACACCTGCCCCTTTAGCTCTTCCCATCTCACTTGTCAAGGCCCCAAATACTTTTTCAAGTTAAGCAGCAATTCACTTGCACTTCCTTCAATTTGGTTTGTATTCGTTACTCTCAATGCGGTCTCCTCTGCACTGGGCAACTAAACGCAGACTGGGTGACCGCTTTGCGGAACATTTTCACTCAGTCCAGAAGCATGGTCCCCAACCTTCCTGTTGCATGCCATTTTAATGCAGCTCTCATGCCCATTCTTGTTCTGCTGCAATGCTCCAGTGAAGTTCAGTGCAGCATCTCATGCCTGGTTGCCCATTGCAGCCCTTGGAACTCAATGTAGAGTTTGGCAACTTCAGATTTTAATCTCTCCCATCTTAAACCCCCTCTTTTTAAAAAAAAAATGCCCTATACATGTAATGCCTCAATGCAAACAGTCTTCCCCACTCCCCCTTGATACCAGGTCATCTGTTTTTTGTTCTTAAAGTTGCTACTTTGTGTGTCAGTTTCTACAGTTCCAACACATTCTCCCTCCCTTCAGTTCTGACGAAGAGTCTAAGGACTCAAAATGTTAACTCTGCCAGCATCTATTTGGAGAAAAACAGACTTGAGTTTTTTCTGCAACCTCTGCTCGCTTCAGACTCCAGCATCTGCAGTATTTTGCTTACCTTATCATATTGTGCCTTCAGCTCCTCATACTGAGTCTTGTATCTACGACCAATCTTTTTGACCTGGGTGATAGTTTTGTTCTTTTCCTGAATATCTGACACCCTAGCCAACATCTCTTGTTTTATCTTATCCCGCTCAAGAGTCACTCTACTGAGCTCAGCCTTCAAAGTCTGAACATCCCGCTGAGATACAGAGGATGATGCATTTAGTCTGTAAACAAGACAGTATTAAAGAGCCATTTAATTTTTGACAAAATAACATTGAAATTTTCTTGTCCTGATCTAGCTACAACATAACCCTAACAGTTGAAAATTTTGAATTTAAGATCGAATACACTAGATTATTCTTCTCAAATGCTAAGCGAGGAAAAATATTTCTGCAGTAATTATTTAACTTGGCATCCTTTGCAGATACATAAACAAGTGTAACAGGAAATGGAGAATCCCAAATACAATTTAGTGGTATGTAATTTCATAATTTACAAGCATCTGGTCCAGCTTCCATAGAGAAAAAATATTTTATTACTGGAGATATTTTCTTGGTGAAGTTTACAATCGACCTGATACAAATATTGGAGCAAAGTACATTAAAAGTGTTTTATCATTTCTGGAATATACCAATAGTTATGAGATAACTGTACAAAGGAGGAATATTCTGATTAAATTAGCCTCTAGCTTTCAAAGATGGACACCAATAGTGATATCCAAACAATGAATTTCAAAGCAATTAAGATCATTTATTTGAAAGCAGTTGACAATCTAATCAGAAAACAATCTGATCCGAGTTTAGTCAATAACACAGAGGAAAGATATGGAGCTGTAATAAAGGACTGACAAGATGCCAAACTAGCAAAACCATGGCAACAGTAATTGCATCCCAGTGCATTATAACTTAGCCAGATTGTTTAGGAATGAAAGTGAATGCCCTTTTATTCCTCTTTAGAAGCAGAATATCAGTTATCCTTTTGTGATATGCTTAAAATTTAGCTCATTTCATCTTTTGTATGGTGCCCTGATGTCACCATCATTTCTCTGATGGATGCTACCATGTTGCATATTTAAATATCTGAATTTGGCAGCATTTTAAGAGATGATGCTGAACTTCATGAAATCAGCGGTCTCCTTACTTAAGGAAAGTAGTAAACATGTTAGAAGCAGTTCAGAGATGGTTTACTCTACTAATACTAGGAGTAGGCAGATTGGACAGGTTAAGTTGTATTCACTTACGTTTCGAGGAGTAAAAGACAACTCGATTGAAACCTTAAGAATTCTGAGGGGTATTGACAGGGTGGATCTGGCAAGAACGTTTCCCCCTGGAGAATTTAGAACTAGAGGTCATTGTTTAAAAGTAAGGGGTCACTCAATTAAGATGGAAACGAGGAGAAATTTCTGATGTTGAGTTTCTCTGGAACTCGCTTCCTCAAAAGGCAGTGGAAGTGCAATCTTTGAATATTTTTAAGGCAGAGTTAGATAGATTCTTGTTTAACAAGGGGTGAATGACACCAAGATTGGTGGAGTAGTGGATGAGGTGGAGGGCTGTTGTAGGCTGCAAAGAGACATAGATAGGATGCAAAGCTGGGCTGAAAAATGGCAAATGGAGTTTAACCCTGATAAATGTGAGGTGATTCATTTTGGTAGGACTAATTTAAATGTGGATTACAGGGTCAAAGGTAGGGTTCTGAAGACTGTGGAGGAACAGAGAGATCTTGGGGTCCAGATCCACAGATCTCTAAAGGTTGCCACTCAAGTGGATAGAGCTGTGAAGAAGGCCTATAGTGTGTTAGCTTTTATTAACAGGGGGTTGGAGTTTAAGAGCCGTGGGGTTATGCTGCAACTGTACAGGACCTTGGTGAGACCACATTTGGAATATTGTGTGCAGTTCTGGTCACCTCACTATAAGAAGGATGTGGAAGCGCTGGAAAGAGTGCAAAGGAGATTTACCAGGATGCTGCCTGGTTTGGAGGGTAGGTCTTATGAGGAAAGGTTGAGGGAGCTAGGGCTGTTCTCTCTGGAGCGGAGGAGGTTGAGGGGAGACTTAATAGAGGTTTATAAAATGATGAAGGGGATAGATAGAGTGAACGTTCAAAGACTATTTCCTCGGGTGGATGGAGCTATTACAAGGGGGCATAACTATAGGGTTCATGGTGGGAGATATAGGAAGGATATCAGAGGTAGGTTCTTTACGCAGAGAGTGGTTGGGGTGTGGAATGGACTGCCTGCAGTGATAGTGGAGTCAGACACTTTAGGAACATTTAAGCGGTTATTGGATAGGCACATGGAGCACACCAGGATGATAGGGAGTGGGATAGCTTGATCTTGGTTTCAGATAAAGCTCGGCACAACATCGTGGGCCGAAGGGCCTGTTCTGTGCTGTACTGTTCTATGTTCTAATGGTTATTGGGGATGGGTATGAATGTAATGTTGAGGTTACAATCAGATGAGCTATGATCTTAACAAACTGCACAGAGGCTGATTGGCTTTCTCCAGCTTCTAATTTGTATGTTCGTATATAGATAAAGAAAGCTGTAACATAATTCTCAATCTATGGCCACGATGGTCGATATCTCCATCATGTTGCATCCTTTCTTAGGTGTTCACTTAAAACATAAGATCATATGAAGGAAAGTTTGATTATATGAAGAGCATTGCATCACGGAAGGATTTTAGAAAAATTGATGGTTGTATGCTGTAAGGTGATTTGAGGATGCTAAATTATGAATGTTACATAATGCATTGTGGGGTGCAACGCAATTTTTATCAACTTCCTTTTGGAAAAATATATTTTTGCTGTTTCATGTTATTAGGAAGTGGCTGAAAAAAGCTAGTCTGTTTTATTGAGTCTGAATTTTGATCTTCATATTATTGTATACAAGGCATATTCATGTATACCAGTACTGTGAAAGTGCCCATATTAAATATGAACATTTCTGTCACCTTGATAGCCAAAACGGTTGAGGGGCTGCTGAAATTGTAGTGTCAGGTTTGTCTGTAATGGTAGGGTGTGGAAATTAGTGAATAATATCTTAATTTCATAATATGGAAATTGGAATGTTGCGTTGAGAAAAGGAGGTGGCTAGTGAAAATCCACATAGCTAATATGCAAGAGAAAAGCCAGCGAAGTTTGCCCAAATGAACAGAAGGGAACAAAGCAGGAATACTATATGGTTTCAGCAGCAGTACAAAACATCTTTTAAGTAAAGACCATATTGTTATATTAGCAAATGCTGTACCGATCCTGAACATTACAGTAAAAGATGGCAGTCTGAAAGACGTGATTAGGTGCATTGACCATGCTAAATACCCTTGAAGTGTACCTGAACAGATGCAGAAGTGTGGCGACTAGGGGATTTTCACAGTAACTTCATTGTAGTGTTAAAATTAGTGTTACATTTCAGAAAACTGAACAAATAATTTTGATCTTGACAAATTAGTAAAGTTCCTTGATTGAGGGTTTAAAAATATCTCCGTAGTAGGTCAAGATAAGGCACCATCACAAATTGAACTCAAATTATTTTCTGTGCAAAATATTTTAATCTCTTTCATTTAGTTGTTCTGTTGCCTATAGAATAAAACTATTAATACATTTGTACTATAGGGTGATAAACTGCAAATCAAGCCAGAGCAATTAGCAAACTTGCTGCATCACAAAGAGAGACACAAAAAAATTGAAGTATTTAAGGAAGGAAACATTGTCAGTGAATTCAGCTTTTCCACAGACTTGGTCTGACCTAAACAGAGATTTTTCTTTAGATTTGCTGCATGTGACATTTGCATTTCGGAATAATTATTCTTATGTTCTCCCTAATCTCCACTTAAAGTAATTGAAGCAGCCAATAAGCCATCGATATTCTTCATTTTGGGGGTATCAAGTATTACCATGAGTTTATGCTTCAACCCCACATACACACATTCCATATTTACCGAACAAGTTCGGTCTTCAGCTTCCCAGTTTCTTCAGTCAGTTGTTGAATACGTTTAGTATTTGTATCTTTCTCCGATAATAGCTTCTTGTACTCATCAGGATCAGTTTCTTTCTGCTGGCTGATCAATTGCTAAAATACAAAAGCAACCATGACATTGCTTTTATTAATAATCAATGGTAGCTAGTTTCTACTGTAGATAGTGTTTATAAAAGCATCAATTACATATACAAATCCAAGGAAATCTGCCTCCATTATACCTGAGCACGGGCCTTCCAACGTTTGAGATCCTCATCAAGCAATTTCTTTTCTGCTTGCAACATGCCACTTTTCTCACTAAGCTCAGTATTAGACTCCTGAAGCGGCAGGATATCAGACTCCAACTTACAAATCTAAAGAATTGAACAATAAAATTATGAACAAATATCAGCTAAAATGCAAATTGAATATTCACATTATCAGATTCCAAACTTAATTTCTTTGAAGCACAATGAAATATTACTGAAAGACTTTAGTTGGTACTCTGCCACAAAAAATACTTTAAATCAACATCTTGAAACAATTAAAGCAATATACAAGTGTAAAGGATTAGAAAAGATGACTGTGGTGCTCCTGCTAAATCCTATAAAATACCAAATTATATTTTTTCACAGTCCAGTATTCTTTGGCACTGGGATGATGGTTGTCTTCTTGAAGCAGATAGGGACCTTTGCTTGGTGTAAAGAGAGGTTAAAGATGTCTGCGAGTATCCCTGCCAGCTGGTCTGTGCAAGATCTGTATGCCTGTCCAGGTACCCCATCCGGGCTAGTCACTTTCCGTGGGTTGACTTTCGATAAGGCTGATCTGACGTCTGCAATGGTGACCTCAGATGTGTGTTTGGCCAAGGCTTCCAGGGTGGAGGGCATGCCCTCGCTGACCTCTTGCTCAAAACAGGCATAGAATACGTTGAGCTCATCAAGGAAGGTGCATTGGTGCCAGCAATTCTACATGCCTTCATCTTGCACCCTGCTATGTCTTGCAGACCTTGCCATTGTCAGTGGGAGTCCGTGTAGCTAGCCTGGGATTCTAGCTTGGCCCGGTACTTTTTGGCATTTTTGATGGATCTCCCTAGGTCATATCTGGCACCTGAAATAATGGACTGGATTCTCTGACCACGCCTGCAGCTGTGATGCTCTGGTCCTGTTGTCGTGAATGGAGATTTGGCTGAGCACCTAATTCTCCATTCTCACAGGCAGCAGCGGTGGGGCATGAACAGCTGGAGACCTGCAGACGAGGCTCAAATGCTCAGTAAGTGCCGAGACTCAAATTAAGGTAAAATGCACTCTCAAGGTTAGAAATGTCATGAATTCGACAAATCACTGATTACAGATTCAATAGAATGTTATTTATATACCTAAATACATTTTGTTTAGGAAAAATATATAAAGAAAAAACACAAAGTAGAGAAATGTGAACCAGTGTGGGAAAATATTCGACTGCATCTATTGTGCGCGCTGAAGCATGTTTGGTTCATTAAAAGGTGAAAGCACTTAATATTCTGACTGGTTGATAAAACTGTTATAACGTAAACTGCTATAACGTAAATTGCTGCATAACGTAAACATTAAGTCAGTACAAAGAAAATTGTTGGGCGGGGAGGGTGGTAAAAGAGCCACATAGCAAGATTGTATTGGCCATCCATTTTGTCGCCAGCAGAATTTTTACTTTCAATAATCTTCAAAATTACCAATTTAATTAATTAGTTCCCATGAATATGGAAATCCAATCAATTCCCATAATTCTACACAGGAAAAGGCATTGGATTTTTTAATCTAGAAAGTATACAGACCTTTGCTCGCGACTGCTGGAGTTCTTGCTCCAGCCTCTCTTTTTCATCTCTCAGCATCTTGTTGGTCTCAATTAGAACATTCATGGTCTCAGTTTTCTTCATTAGCTCATCGTGTTGGGCCAGTGTTTTGGCAGTTACCTGAAAAGGTATTCAAGCCAACAACTGAATGTATGAACAAATTGTTGTTTTTGTTGAAAATAAAAACTACTCCAAACTACATAAAACTTGTCAGTAAACAACTGTTCAGACTCGTTATTGTATTAAATCTTATGGAGCAAAAATAAAAAGGAAATTTGTTTAAATGTTCAAAATACATTTCAATCAAGTGTATTTGCTGTGTATAAGAGCCACATCTGAAATGCCAGGTGCTTGGCAATATTCCATCTTCATGGTTTACAAGTAACTATCCTTCAGATCAAGATCTTTGCTAGAGAATTAAAGCAATTCAGGTTGGTTTATTTACCTGCACCTTTTCCCTTTCGGAGTTTAGGCTTTCCTGCACTTCCTTCAAATCCCTCTCCAAATTCTCCACTCGCTGGCGATATCGCAGTGACTCAACTTGGGCAACTTCAAACCTTGTTTCTGCAATTTCTCTTTCTCTTCGCACAAATCTAAGATGTACATATTTGGAGAAAACTTATTTTAAATCCTTTCCAGGCATTGATGTTGTTTCAGCATCTCAACCTCTATTATAGATTTATTTTTAGGCAAGTGCATGTTGACTATGTCCAACTCCTGGCAGATAGCAATACAAACTGAAAATATGCTTGACATTCCACAACAGTTGATGGCCCTAACTAAATGTTTAGTAACATTAATGGCAATATGCAGCAGGATTTTGAAATGGCATAACTAAATAATATCCAGCAAAGCAAGAAGGTGGGAGGAGATGAGGGATACCTGAAGGACATCGATGACCAAACAGGGACATGTGTGCAGGAGGGAGCAGAAAACAAGGAATCTTTGGGCCCATAGACAGTTTTGTTTGGATAGAGATACATGAAGCTTTCATGATATTGAAAATTTAAGTGGGCTGAGACCAAGTGTCACTCAATTCACACCATTAGCGTTTTCATTTTCAAGGGGCACAGAACCTCAAAAAGATGTAGAGGGTAAATTCAGAAGTAATTGGGAGTTTGATGTGTCTTAGCTAGAGGCTGAAAATGAAAGTGCTATAGAGTTGGTGGATCAGTGAAAGACTGATCCACGGCACAGTGGACCAGAGTTCAATTCTGCCTTGGGTCACAAGGTGTGTGAGTTCGCATGTTCTTCCTGTGTCTGTGTTTCCTCCGTGTGTTCCAGTTGCCTCCCACAATCCAAAGATGTGCGGGTTAGGTGGATTGGCCATGAAAAATTGCCTGTCAGGGGATTAGCGTCGGTGCAGACTTGATGGGCCAAATGGCCTCTTTCTGCACTGTAGGGATTCTATCCTACTAAGCAACTTAAGCAGCAAGTTGAAAATTTTAAAGCCGAATTATATGGGGAATAGAATGTAGATCAAAGAAAATGGCAAATGTGACTAGGCTAGTAATCCAAGGGCTGAGGCTAATAAGGACATGGGTTCAAATGCCACCTTGGCAGTTAGTGGAATTTAAAATGCAATTAATAAAATCAATTGAAAGCTAGTCAGCAATGGTGCCATGAAGCTATCAATTGTTGTCCAAACCCATCTGGTTCACTCAAGTCCTTGAGGGAAGGAAAGCTGCCATTTAGTTGAAGGTCAAATAGGGATAGACAACAAATGCTGGTCTTGCCAGTGATGCCAACATCTCACAAAAAGAATAAAAAGCATAGTGATTGTAAGAAGATAGGATAAAAGAAGTTTACTATGTGCTAACGTACACAAGAGGCCAAAAGAGAAAATGCTGGAAAATCTCAGCAGGTCTGGCAGCATCTGCGAGGAAGAAGAACTGACATTTTGAATCCAGATGACCCTTTGTCAAAGCTAAAAGGCATAGAAAGTGGGAGATATTTATACTGTAGGGTGAGGGAATGAAAGATGAGTCATAGCCACAGAAACATGGGGAAAGGCTGCTAAGGGCAGTCCATAGGGAGAATAGAAGGTGTGAATGGCCAAACGGCAGAGAAACTGTACCAAAAGATGTGAGGGGAGGGAGGGAGATGGGTAACATTGGCAAAAAGGGGGCAAGAGGAAGCAAAGGGGGAGAAAAGGTAAGGAAAGGAGGGAAAGAATGGGGGGGGGGGGGAAGAAAAATAAATAAAGACAAATTTAAAAAATGGTAGAGAACAGTTAAAAATGAAATGAAAACGAAAACAATGGGGTCAAGGTGGGGGAGAGCTAATCATCTGAAGTTGTTGAATTCGATGTTGGGACCGGAAGACTGTCGCGTGCCTAGCCTGAAGATTAGATGCTGCTCACCCAGCTTGTGTTTAGCTTCACTGGAACATTGCAGCAGGCCAAGGACAGACACGTGGGCATGGGAGCAGGATCGTGTGTTAAAATGGCAAGTAACCGGAAAGTCAGGGTCCTGATTGCGCACAGACTGAAATTGCTCAGCAAAGCGATCACCCAGTCTATGATTGGTCTCTCCGATTATAGAAGAGACCACATTGGAAGCAGTGAATGCAAAAGACCAAATTGAAGGAGGTGCAAATGATACACTGCTTAACCTGGAATGAGTGCTTTGGACCTTGGATGGTAAGCATGGAAGAGGCGATGCGGCAGGTGTTACACCTACTGCGATTGCATGAGAAGGTGCCATGAGCGACGGGAGAAGTGTTGGGTATAGTGGAGGAGTGGACTGGGTCATCCCAAAGGGAACGGTCTCTGCAGAATGCTGACATAGGGGGTGATGAGAAGATGTGTTTGGTGGTGGCATCACGCTGGAGTTGGCAAAAATGGCAGAGGATTATGCTTGGCAGGTGGAGGCTGGTGGGGTGAAATGTGAGAACAAGGACTCTATCCTTGTTCTGGTAGGGAAGGGAGGGGGTCAGAGTCATGCCGCGGGAGATTGACCTCATACTGTTGAGGGCCCTGTCGACAACTGTAGGTGGGAAACCATGTTTGAGGAAGAAGGAGCACATATTAGAAGCACCACTTTGAAAAGTGGCATCATTGGAACAAATGCGACGGAGGCGAAGGAGCCGAGAGACAGGGATGGAGTTTTTACAGGACGTAGGGTGCAAAGAGCTGTAGTCCAGATAGCTGTGGGAGTCAGTGGGCTTGTAATGGATATTATAAGAGGCCAGCCAGAAAAGCATGGCAATGGTTAATTCTGGCGGTGAAAAAATATAGAAGAGCACTTGGGTGCCAATGGATGTGATAGTGGCAGGTGATGTTACAGAAGCAGTAGGTGGTCGGTGCAATGGATATATGAACTGAGCTCAAGATAGAATAGAATACCAAGCATACTTGCAGCCTTGCTCAGGCTGTGCCAAGAGCAGGGCAGGAGGTGGAATCTGTGGCACAAGTTATAGTTTGTGCTAAGGACGATGCATCCAATCTTCTCAGTAAGTTGCGACTTAGTCTGGATGTCATACAAGCAGGAGAGTTCAAGAGACATAGTGGAGTGGTGGAGCTGGGCATCCTTCGCATACACATGGAACCTGATCCCATACTTAATAATAACCCCAGCAAGATACAGATTTGAGAGATGTGCAGAAGTACCAGCATTTAGTTGGTTACTTACAGCACACTGAAAAAGAATCGCAAAAACTGCGCAACAATATAGCCAACCTGCATAATCCAAAAATTGTAAGACAAATATTTAGTGTGAAATGATGATTGATTCATCCACCTAATCTAGGGACAACTGTCACGGGATGTATTAACTAAATTAATACAAATGGAAAAAAGGTCCAGTCGTGCTATTGAAATTGTACCAACAATGCACATTTCTTACCCCTCCCTCTCCCCACCACCATTTCTTCTGCTAAGGAAATTTTCTGGGAATATGATAACAATTAAATTTTGAATAAAATGGGACAAAGGTAAACTAAACAAGTACACATAGTTTCTGGACATTTTTGACTTGCATCATTTCAATGACAAACTCATTTTAGTTACCTCAAAATTTCAAGTAGCTGCTCCTGGGACTTTCCCTCCTCATTAAAAGAGATATTCAAGGAGCTTTGACTTGCTTCATGCACAGTGGTTACCATCTTATTACTAAGACTCTCCACTTGCTCAAGCAAGAGTTTGTTCTGTTTCTGCAGATCCTCACAACGCGTTGTCAGCTTAGAAATTTCATCCTAATCAAAATATTATAAAAAAACATTAATGATAGCTTTTAAGAGTTTTCCAGTTTCAGTCAACTCTTTGTAAAGTACTGTTCAGTTTATAAATTCTTCACCAATGCATTTGCCCCATTCCCATGAAACATAGAGAACATTAGGTGTAAATGTTACTTGAAGAAAGTTGGAATATTTATCCCAACATTCAATGGCCTGAGAACAACACAGGATGAAGCCAGGGAATAATCTGTTTTTGGTCCTATTGATGAATGGGCATTAAGAGTACATTTTTCATGAAGCCACAAAAGCAGGATTGATAAGTGACCGCTGCAGACTTGATGGGCCGAATGGCCTCCTCCTACACTGTAGGGATTCTATGATTTACATGAATAAACTCAATCTTAGAACACGTGCTTCGCAGCAAGATCAGTATTTACAGTCCATCCCGAGTTGTCCTTCAAAGATGGTGGTGGTGTCAATGAACCACAGCAATCCATGTGGTGAATAATGCTGCCAGTGTGTTCCGAGGGATCCAGGTGCAGTGAAGAAATAGCAACAGCTCAAGTCAGGATAGCATGCAACTGGGATTGTGTTACTTGCCCAGGCTGCCCTGGTTCTTCTAGGTGATTCCGATAGAGGGCTAGGGTTGTTGAAGCTTCACTGAGTTGCTGCAGTACATCCTGCAGCTATAAGAGCCATTGCTGTGCACATCGCTTCCTGTGCCATAACTTGGATGAAGAAATTCAAACTGTGGCAGCAGGGCTTATGCAGAAAAGGAAGCATTCTCTGAGCACTAGGCCAAGTTCAAGAAAAGGAAAGTTACAACCAAGAGACAAATTTATGATATTAAATTGTACTAACCATCATGCAAAGAGCATAAATAAAAAAGGAGGATGTAAACTAGTATGGTAGAGGATTGAGTTAAAGTGATGAGATTAAACATACATGGCACACATTATGTCTCAAGTTCTGTAGGCATTGCTCATGACTGTTTTAGAGGTGCCCTTCTGGAAGCAAAAGGAAGGGGTCAAGGAGAGATCTTGATACACATTCTTCAAGCCAGATGGATATACAGAGAGAATTTACACATGACTGGAAACAAAACAGTTACCTTCAATAGTCTTTCAAGATCATCCTTAGCAGTCTTACACTCCAACATCTGTGTTTCAGCCTTCTGAGCAGCATCTTCCAACTTTTGTCGTACCTGGGAGTTCATGGATACTTGCTCTTTGGCAATCTGCAACGCTTCCACATCAGCAGCATGCAGCATCAGCTCACGTTCATACTTATTCTGTGCTTCAGAAGCCATCCTTGCCTAGCAGAGGAAAGAAACCTATATGAGGTTTAAAATTTCCATGCAAGTGGCAGGTATCTTACCTGTTTTAATTAAAACAGTTCCTAAATGTCAAGTTCTTTTTTCAACATGAAATTCACATTTTCAAACACCATACCACAC
This sequence comes from Mustelus asterias, assembly GCF_964213995.1. Lineage (NCBI taxonomy): Eukaryota > Metazoa > Chordata > Chondrichthyes > Carcharhiniformes > Triakidae > Mustelus > Mustelus asterias. The sequence goes on from NC_135808.1 coordinate 79,572,461, forward strand.
TGTTAAGTATTGGAAACAGAAAGATATGTGGCACAGAAAGATATCGCACCTTCCTGCTCTTGACCTGTGGTCCTTGTTGGTTACATCACTTCAAATGCATTAATCTTTTTTAATGCAATGAGGATTTATGCTCTACTACCTTTGCCAGCAGCGAAGTCTAGCCACACAGCCTGTAAAATTACTCTTCAACTTCCCTCGAATCCTTCCAGCAATAATTTTAAGCTCATGCTTCTGAAGAGAACTCGGTGTCATCTGTGCACTCTATTTCAGCCTCTTCAATTTTACAACTTAGTTAAATCTCTCCTCAGTCTCCTATGTTCCGAAGAAAACGCCCACCTATCTGATCTTTCCTCAGCTATAGCTAAAACTCATCATTCCTGGCAACATCCTTAAATTTCTTCTTCGCATTCTGCAATTACATCCTTCCTGTAACAGTGACTAGAACTCTACTTGGTATTTGAACTGTGGTCTGGTGTTTTATCTAACAAAATGTTTTTACACTCTAGGCCGTGGTCAATCTTGGAAAGTCTGCCCTTTGCTACCACCTGATCCACATGTCCTGCTACTGTCAGGATTCTGCGAAAATGCATTCCAAAATCCCCGTTACTCTTCAGAATCCTACCATTTATTGTACACTCCTTTGCCTTGTCTATCCTCCATAAATGCATTCTCACACTTGCAGAAATTCAATTCCAGATACCATATTTCTGCTCACCAGTCCAGTCCATTGACATATTCTTGCAATCTAGATTTCTTTCTCACCATCTCACAACCAAATTTTGAGTTATGCAACCTTCTTAAACATGCCCCTTACATTCAAGGCTAAATTACTGATATTTACCACAAAACAGCAAGCGACCCGGTAATGAACCTTACGGAATCCTACTTAGTGTAGATATCCAGCCACAAAAACATCCACTGGTCATAACCCTAGTTTCCTGCCAGAATCAATTTTGGATTCAACTTGTCACTTTCCTTGGATCCTTCGAGCATTCAATTTACTCACCAGTGAATAGTGCTGCATTTACCACTTTTGATAATTTTGTCTTTTACAAATGGATCCTAGATTGCCTCAAAACAGGTCCAGAAGTACAGAAGTAACATATAAAAACTCTTAGCATTAACCATCCACTATTATTACAACACAGGGACAAGGCAGACCCTGTAAACTTATCTTCCGTTATAACTATACAAACCTGTTCTTGACAGTCAGCCCTTGCTTGCTGTTCATTGGTTGCAGCAGTAGCTGCTCGCTGAACTGCATCCTGAAGTTCAGCCTGGAGACTGCTCAAATTCCTCCTCAGTTCAGATGTCTGCAATTTTTGAGAAAAAACACTGCATTAGAACAAATTTACTTGAATTTCTCTAACAAATCCAGTATCTTCCAATTAGAAGGATTATGCTGATAATAGTCAAGGATGTAATGAGATGATTAAATATGTATCATCAGTAGATGCAACTTCAAAGCAAATCTATTAGAGCACATGACCATACAATTAATTGCTCTTGTTCATTAGACACTGAAAGCTAAAATGCAGGTGCAGCAAGCAATTTGGAACACCGTTTGCTGACCTTTATTGCAAGAGGATTTGAGTGCAGGAGCAAAGGTGTCTTGCTTCAAATGCGTAGAACCTTGATGTGACTGCATCTGGAATACTGTGCACAGTTTAGGTCCCCTTACCCAAAGAAAGATACTTGTCAGAGAGTCCACCTGAGGCTTGCTCACCAGACTAACTTCTGGGACGGCAGGAATGAGGGGACCAGACCTGCATTTTCTCAAGTTAGGGAGAATGAGAGATGATCTCAGTCAAAATTCTACAGGGCTCAACAGGGTACATGCAGAAAGATTGTTTCCCCTGGCTGGGTTCTAGATGTGGAGATGCCGGCGTTGGACTGGGGCAAACACAGTAAGAGTTTTAACAACACCAGGTTAAAGTCCAACAGGTTTATTTGGTAGCAAATGCCATTAGCTTTCGGAGCGCTGCTCCTTTGTCAGATGGAGTGGATATCTGCTCTCAAACAGTGAGAGCAGATATCCACCTGTTTTATACCCTGTTTGAGAGCAGATATCCACTCCATCTGACAAAGGAGCAGCGCTCTGAAAGCTAATGGCATTTGCTACCAAATAAACCTGCAGGACTTTAACCTGGTGTTGTTAAAACTCTTACTGGGGTTCTAGAACCAGGCGGACACCATCTCAAAATAAGTAAAGTAAAAGTAAAGTTTATTTATTAGTCACAAGTAAAGCTTACATTAACAGTGCAATGAAGTTACTGTGAAATTCCCCCAGTCGCCACTGTCCGGCACCTGTTCAGGTCAATGCACCTAACCAGCACGTCTTTCAGAATGTGGGAGGAAACCGAAGCACCCGGAGGAAACCCACACAGGCACAGGGAGAACATGCAAACACCACACAATGACCCAAGCCGGGGATTGAACCCGGGTCCCTGGCACAGTGAAGCAGCAATGCTAACCATTGTGCTACCGTGCCGCCCCAGTGGGCCATTGAGGACAGAGACGAGGAGGGATTTCTTCAAATGTGGTGAAGCTTTAGAATTATCTAACCCAGAAGGCTTTCGAAGTTCAGTCATTGAGTATGTCCCAGACGAGAGAGAAAAGTGGATATATTTCTAGACGTTAAGGGAGATGGAGATAGTGCAGAAGAAAAGGCATTGAGATAGATGATCAGTCATGATCTAATTGAATTCAGAGAAAGATTAAAGGGTTAAGCTCTATGTTCCCAAATCAAAATTCGCTCTTGCAAATTGCAATGTCTTGATTGCGACCTCAAGCATAGGTATTGAATGAGTTAAATCACAAATATAAGAACCGAGGGACTTGCGTGCTTTTGTTCTTCTAAAAAAATAAAGGCGTGTATGTTTAACGTTTACCAGCCTATTGCTGCCCAGTTTTAGCTGGGCATAATAAAACTTGATTCAAATACTAAATTAACCACGGTAAACAAGGCAGAGCTGAACATCTGATTAATTTCCAGCACTCATTACTTCAACATTAGCAAACAAGGTGGTTATTTGCAAGATTGCACACATCTTGTAGACACCTAAATATTGAAGCTTAAAGCAAATTCTGTCTTTGTAGAATATAATATTATGATCGAAGTGACTTATAATGTTTGAAAGAGAAATTCAAATCCTATTTTGACGTTTAACCTTTGCCCTTACATCATTTTCGTAAACCAATTTGGAGATATCTAGTTATGTACAGTTAATACCTTTGCTATTTAGGTGCAGCCTAATTCTCCCATTTTTCGTACGTTTAATGGTAAGGAAAGCAAATAAAATCCAAATACTAAACAAAACTCAGTTTGAAATCAACATCTTATTACCTCTATTAAATATATCATCCATAAAGAGACAAATTAACAGCATTATTATTGCATGTCAATTCATTTCAATGGTTGTCTACCATTTCCTAATAAAAAACCATTACCTGTTGTTCTAAGTTTTCTATAGTTTTCCGTTTCTCATCAGTGAGAGCTTGTTTCTCATTCTCAGCTTCCAACATACGCTTTTCCAACTGTCTCTGGTACTCTGCAGACTCTTTAAGACTAGATTCTACAGCAGCCCGTACCTCTTCAGTCACCTGAGAAAAGGATCAAGATAAACAGTTTAATTATTTACAGCACTTTGGTCCATTTAAATAGGTGGCAAATTAAATTCAACTTCCCACAGAATGCTATCTAAACCAATTTCAGTCTCAATGCCACTTTTGTCCAGAACCTGCTTATGTTAACAAAGTTATCCTTACATGACACATGCAGTCATTCTCAAGATAAAGGCAAAATACTGCAGATGTTGGACTCTGAAAACAAAACAAAATGCTGGAGAATATCAACAGGTCTGACAGCATCAGTGGAGAGAGAACAGAGCCAACGTTGGGTTTATTCTCTCTCCACAGATGCTGTCAGACCTGCCAAGATTTTCCTGCATTTTCTGGTTTTGATGCAATCATTCTTGAACTGCAAATTAATAGGTATTTGGCACAACATAACAGAACTGGAGTTGGGCAATTGTAAATTAAATGTGCAAATTGAAGGGGCGGCTCTCACATCAGCACTTGCTTAATTACTGAATAAGGGCAAATTTTTCCACATGAATACTTCTGGTCATGGCATAGAACGGCATCAAATGTATTACGAATGCTGGACTGGATGGGTTTAACCTGTTTCTTTGAATTTAAGGTAACATTTGGGGGGGAGGGGAGGGGGGGGGGGGGGGGGGGGGGGGGGGGAGAACCTCCTATGGGATCAGCCTAGAGATAAATCTATAACATAATAGTTAATCCACCCAGGAAAAAAACCCTGATCTGTTTACTTACTATGGAAATCAAATTGAATTCCAATTTAATATCAGGTTTTTTTTTGATGCATTGAAGCTGATGTTGGGTGGAAAAAGCAGCAGAGTGTGTGCCAACTGCAATGGCAACCTTTCCCACCATATAGTGCAACACGTAAAAGAGAACAGGCACCATGTTCCATGACATATTGCTGATCTTTGGCCTCTGAATCACCCATCCCACTTTCAAATCATCAAATTGATGATGCAGGCACCCGACACATTGCTGGCAGGTGGTCTCTGATTCACCCACCCCGCCATCAAATCAACGAATTAATGACCCGGGTGCCATTTTTAAAGGTCGCCCGAGCGCACAACTAGCAAACCAGGAAGCAATCTTAAACCAGGTGCACTCCCTGACACCACATTATTCCCTTCAGCCCCAAATGCTGCATTCACCTCAGAGCTCCCCTGGGAGTACCGTTCGCCAGTACTGAAACCAGGTATGCTTCATGCTATTCTAACATCACGCTGCCATGGATGCATTATTTGACGTGTGCGCATGATTCCAGTATATGGGCCTGATAATCTGTTAAATTATTCCAATGAGGCTCCCAACACTAAGCCAGTGGGAAACACAGCCCACCACTGACGTTGGAGAACAATTGCTTCACGTCAACTTAAACAGGACACGAGATTTTGGCCTTCTTGATATTTCCTGCTCGTCACCAAACCCGCCCTGGCATGAATGAGAAATTCTGACCACTGTTTCTGTAGTTAAGTGGATTAGTTGCCCATGTTCATTTTAGTTAGTTACACTAAGAGTCTTAAAATATGAAAATTTTTTGTATTCTTTGCAAAGGTCCCTGGGAAATTCAAGCCTCTTTAAAGTTATCCATCTCTATAGGGCTCGTAATAACAAATTAGAGGACAGAGATCTATATCACACGTCAGTTCACAAAAGGTCATATTATAAATCACTCCAACCTTTCAATTTACTCTGTAAAAGGATATCAAAATTGAAGAGCACTAGTCACTGCAAACTTTCCAATGTAGCCTGTCAAGCAAATTTACATCTCAGGAACAGATTTCAAAAGATTATAAATGGTTTTCAATTGCTAACAGGAATAGTGCAAGCCTTTCACTAATTCCACATGCAAAACCAACAACTCTTATCTTCCCTTCACAAACAATCCAGCCCCTTGAAGTGCTGTACTCAAGTCACTAACCTGCTTCTCCTTACTGAGGGACTCCTCCAGACTAAGGACCATGTCTCTGTATTGTCCCACGCTGCTTGTAGTAGTCTTGAGACGCTCTCTCAATTCATTTGCCTGTTCTTCAGCCTGCCGAAGTCGTGACTGGAGATCATCAACATCATCTTCTGTATTGGTTTTCCCTGGAAACAGATCAGAAGTGTACATGGCTACTTAAAATTTAGTTGAACAATGCCAGATCCAGTAAGATTTATTTTCACACGAGTAGTTTGAGGGCTTGTCACCCTAAATTCATATCCCAATTTCTCTCAAAAAAGGATAGTCCATCACAAAATTCAGTCACAGTGAAGTTGATTCACATGTGTTGGAGAGAGCAGGAAAATATCTTATCAAATATATTGGAGAAAAATGACCCAACTTGTGGATTTTCTTACTTGTGTTTATTGAGTCTGGTCGAGGTACCAGTAATGCATGACTTGAGATTATTTGGTTACAAATATTGCATCAAAATCTTTGCATTTAGTTTGTCTCTTAACTGAAAAGCAATCATAGTTAAAGGCACCACAGAAAAGAAAAAAATTAAGTGCTGCATACAACTGAAAATATACTTAGACCTCATTCATATATTAAGGGAGAATAAAAAATTTAAATGGAGTAAAAATGCAGAAAGCTGCAACACAAAGGGACTTGGGAGTACTTGTGCATAAAACAAAGGTGCAGCAAGTGATTAGGAAGGCGAATGGAATGTTGGCCCTTATTTCAAGGGGTTAGATGTTTTGTTGCAACTGCCCAAGGTACTGGTGAAACCACATCTGGAGTACTGAGAGCAGTTTTAGTCCCCTTATTTAAGGAAATATATTATTTAATTGGAGATAGTTCAGAGAAGCTTCACTAGACTGATCCCTGGTATGGAGGGAATGTCTTATGAGGCAAGGTTAAACAAGTTGGGATGACTCATTGGAATTTAGAAGAATGAGGGCAATGTCATTGAAACATAAAGGATTCTTACGGGGCTTGACAGGGTAAATACTCAGAGGATGTTTCCCGCATCGGGGAGTCTAAGACCAGAGGGCATAGTCTCAGAATAAAGGGTCGCTAATTTGAGACTGAGATGAGGAGGAATTTCTTGAGGGGTCAAGTGTCTTTGGAACTTCTTGACAGTGAACTGTGGGTGCAGAGCCCTTGTGTATTTTTAACGCCGAGATAGATTTTGGATCAGTAATTGAATCAAGGGTTATGCGTTGGAAAGTGAACCTGACGAATGTCGGATCAGCCATGATCCTAATGAATGGCAGAACTGGCTTGAGCAGCTGAATGGTCAACTACTGTTCCCATTTCTTATGGTCTTAAGTTACTATGAAACAATGGCCTGCAAATTGGCAGAGACGATGTCCACAATTTAAGTGAACTAAAATTGGAACAGGTCAAATGAGTTTGAGTTTTTAAGTTTATTTATTAGTGTCACAAGTAGGCTTACATTAACACTGCAATGACGTTACTGTGAAAATCCCCTAGTTGCCACACTCCAGCATCTGTTCGGGTTCACTCAGGGAGAATTTAGCATGGCCAATGCATTTAACCAGCACACCTTTCTGACTGTGGGAGGAAACTGGAACACAGGAAACCCACGCAGATACAAGGAGAATGTGCGGAGTTTGCACAGAGAGTGACCCAAGCCAGAAATCAAACTCAGGTCCCTGGCACTGTGAGGCAGCAGTGCTAACCACTGTGTTGGGGTAGGATCTTACAGAAAAACTCTATCCAGATCAATTTACCAATGTACAAGTTATGATCATAAATATGCTTTACCTTTAGAATCACTTCCTTTAGTCTCTGCCAGATTAGTTTCAATGTTATTAAGGTGTAGTTTCAAGGTGTTAATTTCTTTGTCTGCATTTTTCAAGAGCTCCTTGGTCTTCATGTGCAAATTAGATTCAGTTTCAAGCTGCTTCCTGAGATCCATAAACTGAATCTTTTGCAAAGTTAAAAAAAAACAAATACAGCTTTATAGAGAAGTTGCATGATTCATGAAGTACAATAGTTTTACAGGATTGATAAGTGGAGTGATGCTTTGTTCTTTATTAAACCCGTGCTATGCAAGCAACATGCAGCAAAAGCAGTCCCACCTCAATGATCAGTACAGACCTTACAGAACTTAACTTCTGACTATCTAACATTCACACAAATTTATGTCTTACCTTAGTTTCAAATGTGATCCAAATATTACATATCCTACACATTGTATACATTAATGGGTGAGTTTTCATACACTTACATCATGGTTCCTGTTCAGTAAATGCCGCTGATCCACTTCATATTCAGCTTTCTTTTTCAGCTTCTCTATCTCACGTTCTTGTTTTTCAATCTGGCTGTTTAGACGTTGCCTAGTCTCAGTTTCCGCACGTTCCAGACTCAACTGCATATTCAAAATTATAATATATTAATACTTAAAATTCATCTCCCCTCAGAAGAACTGAATGCCAGCAACCGTCTTGGAACGAATAATGGAATACTAAATATTCTTTAAAGACAGTCTCAACCTACTTCAAGTCTGCATTTCAAAGTTATGTTTACTGCAGATTTGAAGTGACTATTAATCTATGCTCACCACTACATAACTGATCGTACAATGGGTGACACCCAAAAAAATTAATTGACAATTTGAAGCTTGACATTCACCCAACATGCCTTGGGAAACCAACAAAGTTCTGAAGAGACGTTGCTTTCTCAATCTTCTAAAAAATTAAAGAACGAATTTACCAGACACAAAGCAAATGCTATCAAGCGAAACAGACAAGAGACGAGCCAGAGACAGTAGTGCTTTTGGTTATTAACACTAGACCTTGAATCGAAATGGAGGTAAATATAAACATCTTTTCCTGGAAAAATTTGATCAAAAAGGAATTATGATGGAAAATGACTCGAGAAAACAAAAGAAAGATGGACATCTTCCAGGCGGAGTCAAATCATGGTTTGAACAAAGGCTGCAAATAGAATTAAAACAAACTTCACGGGAGAGTATGGCTTGTCAATATAGTTTAGTAACCCCATATTCAGAAAAAGATAGACTAGATATATTGGAAACCTTTACTCCAGCGGTGAGACTCCAGCATGGCAATCAGGATATTGAAATCAAGGGGTGGGCCCGATTGATCATCAGAACAATCTACATCTACCACTTGAGCTGGTCACTTCAGGTGATTGTTTGGTTAGTGTTCATAGTGTAATGGAGCTGGATGTTTCCATGCTGGATACAAAGCAAGATTCAATATCAGCAAAACATTCATCACTGTCTCTCAGTGCCAGGGACCTGGGTTTGATTCCTGGCTTGGGTCTCTGTCTGTGTGGAGTTTGCACATTCTCCCTGTGTCTGTGTGGGTTTCCTCCGGGTGCTCTGGTTCCTCCCACTGTCCAAAGATATGCTGGTTCGGTGGATTGGCCATGCTAAATTCTCCCTCAATGTATCCAAACAGGCGCTGGAGTGTGGCGACTAGGGGATTTTCACAGTAACTTTGTTGCAGTGTTAATGCAAGCTTACTTCTGACACTAATAATATAAACTTTAAAGCCTTCATTTGCTGGAAGGAGAGTAACAAAGCAGTTTTTGTATTTTTAATTATTTTTACATGTTCAATCTGTAACTAAGATGTGCCCCCAAGGTATGAAAGGGATCAACTGTTTAAAATCAAACCTTGAAAGGAACTCTTGAAGCAAAAAAGATGGCTTATGCAGGTCACAAAGATTGGTAATTTCCAAAAACTGGCCAAACAGCATTTGGAACGCTGTGTGGAATCTCACACCCCTCTTTGGGAGGACATTACAATAAACAGCAGACAGTCTCTCCAGCCTGAACGATAACAAAGGGAGAGTCATCAAGAGTTAAGAGTCACCATTCATCTCAAAGTAGATAATGGATTTGATTAGGGGCACAAAAATTGCCTGCAATTGGCTATTAATAGGTCACATCACACAATCCAAGCTTCTGGGCTTTGGAAAATTGTGAATATTATGTTTGAGACTCTTAACCCAGTCTGCTGTTGTACCTCTAACCTGCAAGATTCAACAGGAGGACTCCAGGTTGACAAAGCAATCTGCAACCAAGTGTTAGCCCTTCAAAACCTGTTATACTGGAAGCCTCTGATCATTGTTCCATATAGATGGTCTGCTTGGCAGGCAATCTAATATCACTGCAGCGTCATCCATTAAAAGAAACCCCAGCCCAAGGATACAACAGGATATGGATAGATTGGAGACTTGGCACAGAAATGGCAGATTGAGTTTAATCTGGACAAATGTGAGATGATGCATTTTGGAGGATGCGTGTAGGTCCACAGTTCCCCAAAAGTGGCAACACAGGTGGCCAAGGTGATGAACAAAGCACATGGCATGTTTGCCTTCATCAGCCAAGGCACTGAGTACAAGAGTTGGGAAATGTTGCAGCTATATAAAACCTCGTTTAGGCTGCATTTGGAGTATTGCGTGCAGTTCTGGTCACCACACTGCCAGAAATTTTTAAAGTCTATTTATTAATCACAGGTAGGCTTATATTAACACTGCAATGAAGTTACTGTGAAAATCCCTTAGTTGCCACACTCTGGCACGTGTTCAGGTACACCAAGGGAGAAGTTAGCATGGCCAGTGCGCCTAACCAGCATGTCTTTTGGATGTGGAATGAAATTCAGGAAGATACAGGGGGAATGTGCAGACTCCGCAGAGACAGTGACCCAAGCCGGGAATGGAACCCAGGTCTCTGGTGCTGCGAGGCAGCAGTGCTAACCACTGTGCCATTCTACCATCCGTGGTATGGTGGAAGGATGTGGAAGCCTTGGAGAGAGTGCAAAAGGTGGTTCACCAGGGTGTTGACTATGAGCAGAGGCTGAATAAACCAGGATTGTTTTCACTGGAAAGGCGGAGGGGAGACAAAATTATGGGGCATAGACAGGGTTGATAGTCATAGGCTTTTTCCCAGGGCAGGAGTGCCAATTACATGGGGGCTCAAGGTGAGAAGGGGAATATTTAAGGGAGATGTGCAGTGGAAGTTTTTCAGAGAGTGATGGGTGCCTGGAACTCACTGCCAGAGGTGGTGGTGGAAGCAGACACATTAGCAACATTTAAGAGGCATCTGGATGGGTACATGAATAGGGAGGGAATAGAGGGTTACAGACCGAGTAATGGCAGAAAGTTTTTTTTTTAAAATTTAGTTAGGGCATCATAATCAGCACAGGCATGGAGGGTTGCAGAGCCTGTTCGTGTGCCATACTTTGTTCTTTGCTGAAAAAGATACAAAAGTCTGAAAAACACGTAACTGACTCAAGACTAGCTTTTTCCCCCCCCGTCAGATTTTTGAATGATCTTATCATGTGTTAAACTGATCTGTCTCTTCACCCGACCTGTAACTGCAACACTATATTCTGCACCCTATCCTTCCCCGCTCCCCTCCCCGCCATGTACAAAGAACAAAGAACAAAGAACAATACAGCACAGGAACAGGCCCTTCGGCCCTCCAAGCCCGCGCCGCTCCCCGGTCCAGGATTGAATCCTGAATCCAGGATCCCCACCCAATTTTCCAGCCTATCTACATACCAATATCCTATCCACCGAGCTGTCCCTCACAGCTACGATGCTTTGTTCATTACAACCTATTAACTTACCCCCACCCCCCCATTCCAGACCATGTGATCTCCAGGGAGAGGCGAAAACCCAGAGTGAAAAACCCCAGGGCCAATATGGGGAAAAAAAAATCTGGGAAATTCCTCTCCGACCCCCTGAGGCGATCGAAACGAGTCCAGGAGATCACAATGGCCCCGATCGGAAAATGCTTCCCAACCCTAGTCATTTCCACTCCCACGAACACCATATGAATCCCCTGCCCCCGAGACAGGTTCCCAACTATCCGCAGTCTCACTCTGTACTGGCACCAGCAAGATGATCGTAGAATGAAGCCTTGAAACGAGAAACCAGGAACAATTAGCCCGCGCCGCTCCCTGGTCCAAACTAGATCACTCTTTTGTATCCCTCCATTCCCACTCCGTTCATATAGCTGTCTAGATAAGTCTTAAACGTTCCCAGTGTGTCCGCCTCCACCACCTTGCCCGGCAACACATTCCAGGCCCCCACGACCCTCTGTGTGAAATATGTCCTTCTGATATCTGTGTTAAACCTCCCCCCCTTCACCTTGAACCTATGACCCCTCGTGAACGTCACCACCGACCCGGGGAAAAGCTTCCCACCGTTCACCCTATCTATGCCTTTCATAATTTTATACATGTACTTCATGAACAGTATGTTTTACTAGTATAGCACACAAGAAACATTACTTTTCACTGTATCCCAGTACAAGTGACAGTAAATCAAGTCATCCACAAAGTTTCCATTTCATAACTGATTTAAGACCATAAATTGTGCCCAATGACAAGCTTCAGCAATTTTATTCTGGAAACATTGCAACGTGTACCTGAATAGACTGCAGATTCGTTAGCAGCAAGCTTTGTCCCCTGTGCTCAGCAAACTTTGAATCTCGCTCTTGGGTAAGACGTACTTCCACCATCTTCAACATATCTTTCTCTTTCCTCAAGTTTTCTCCACGAGTCTGCAGAAAGGGGTGGAGAAAGGGACAAAATTGAGAAACCCATCTGCTTTCTTGACTTGTTGCAATGCCCAACTGACTAAAATGAAACTAATTCTTTCCATTGACATTAATCAGTTGAAAACATTTTGGTAAGTGAATTAACCAATATGCAATCAATTCTGGAAAGAAATCCATTAGTGGGCTGTTACTCCCACTCGAAATTGCTTACCTGGAAATCCAGCCGTCCTCTCTCATTTGACTTGGACTGAAGCAAAGCGTGATCTGTGCAGTGCAGCAGTTCACGAGGCCTACCCATAGTCGAGGGCAGCTCAGTGAAAGCTATGTGATCTTTGCTCCTTTTTTTCCCCCTTTTTCCACAGCACTAGGTCTTTGTCATGCCAGGGAGAAAGTATTAGTTAAGTGGGTAGGAGTTTTGATGGGAGTGGGGAAACCATAAAAATAGTTACCCAGAAGCTAGAAGTGGTTTAAATTCCAAGTTTTGATGAGTAATTATTGCTGTGTGGCAGTCAGAACCATCTGACATTTGCAATTCAAGTATCATTTTGTTGGGCGGATTCCAGTCTAACATAATTTCCCAAAGAATGTTTGAACTTTGGGCGGCACAGGAGCAGAGTGGTCAGCACTGCTGCTTCACAGCTCCAGGGACATGGGTTCGATTCCCGGCTTGAGTCACTGTCTGTGTGGAGTTTGCACATTCTCCTCATGTCTGCGTGGGTTTCCTCCAGGTTCTCCGGTTTCCTCCCACAGTCCAAAGATGTGCGGGTTAGGTTGATTGGCCATGCTAAAATTGCCCCTCAGTGTCCTGAGATGCATGGGTTAGACGTATTAGTGGGTGGATATAGGGTAGGGCCTGGGTGGGATGGTGGTCGATGCAGACTCGATGGGCCAAATGGCCTCTTTCTGCACTGTAGGGTTTCTATGATTCTACGAACTTCCCAATCAAGGAAGATTATCGGCACAAAGCTAGATCACTTTAAAGTAAAGTGAATATTGGATCCAATTACAGAACAGTAGGTTGCAGGCTATGAGTCCTGATGTTTTCAGTTATGGAGTTTTTTTTTAAATTACAAAATTCTCACCTCCTCCAAAGCCAATTTTTCATTTGATGCCCGTAAATCTTGAGTCATGTTGCTAATGATGTGTTCCTGTTTCTGAACAGTTGTAGTGAGCTTCTGACATCTATCACGCAGGGATGCTATTTCACGCCGGAATCCATCCACATTGTTCTGCAGCATCTCGTACCTAAATTTTAAAGAGATTCTTAACATTTCCCCCAAAAACAACTTGCTAAATAGCAAGTTAACTCTAGTGCTGGAAAACAAACTTGCACTCTGAACCATGGCAGTTACAGTATGGAGAACACCACAACTTGGAGCAGTAGACAATTCAGTTCTAATGATCAACTCATCTCATCTGTTTCATCTCTACCTTCCTGCCTGCACCCCTTAACCCTTCATCCCTCTGCTAATTAAAAGCCTATCCATCGAATTGGCTTAGTGTTCCTGCATCCACTGCAGACTTGGAAAGAGAATTCCACAGATTCATAACCTTTTGAGTGAAGCAATTCCTCATTTCCACTTTAAATGTGCTATCCCTTAGCCTAAAACTACGGTCTCTCATTCTTGCATGTCCACCAAGGGGAAACATCCTTTCTACGTCAATCTCCTTTAGCATCTCAAATACCTTGATTAGATTTCTCTTCCGACTTCTAAACTCCAGCTAGTCTAGGCCTAAATTGCTCAATCCTCTCTTAAAACAAGACCTTCATCCCTGCAATCAATCTAATGAACCTTCTCTGAACCTTACGGGGATCAATACTGTGTCCAATAATCCAGATACTGTTTCACCAATGCTCTATACAGTTGCAACAGCACTTGCCTACTTCTATACTCTATTGCAATCACAATGAATGCCAGAATTCCATTTTCCTTTTTTATTATCTGCTCAATCTGCATACTAGCTTTGTGATTTGTGCATGAGGACACCCAAATCCTTCTTGTTAGGGTACCAAACCACAAATCCCAAGGTATACTATGAAGCCAGACTCGAACCCAACAGTGTTTCTATTTTGACAATGTGAGGATAGGATATTTCACTCCAGGCACAATTCTACTGATCATCCAGAGAGCTTCTATCAAAGCAAACTTCATTTGAACAACACAGTTTAACTATTACAAATGAGTGAGCTGAACTCTTAACAGTAGAACAATAGTCAAACAAGTCACTTAACTGCTAAGCTATCACTGCAAGTATAGACTTAAACCCCTCTTGAAAAATAGTTAGCAAAACACAGGCATACTTGCTTTGACTTAGATCACCAGGATTGAAGCTTTCAGAAAACCTGTGAAGACAGAGACACTGCTTTCTTCTGGCAGCCCAGGCAACAACTACTCTTGGTTTAAAATTAAAATGAAGCCATTTCTTTCCTTCAAGCTTTGCTCCTCCCAGTAGCCACATGAATCTGTCCCTGTCAATCAACCTAATTAAAACTCACCACTACATACCTAATCTAAAATCCCAGGAGAACCTAAATAAACAAAAGGTCCATTAACACATCTCTAGCTAAATTCAGTTATTCGCCTGCACTCTTAGCATCTGCTGCCTGTTTATCTGAGAAATTGACTGCAACAAAACTGCTTCTTAAAGCAGCCCGACCTTAAAAATAAAATGCATCAAAATAGCAAGCACCATATTATCACACACCATCCTCAAGCAATTTGAAGTTTCGCTTCATTTAGATAATAAGTTTCCTCTTCATTTCTTTGACCAAAAAGAATAACCTCACTTATCCAGGTTAAATTCCATCTGCCAAATTCTGGCCCACTCACCTAATCTATCCATTTCCATTTGTAGATTTCTTATTTTTTCTTGCTGCAATCTGCTTTCCCACCTGTTGAAGTGTTGTCTGCAAATTTAGCTATAGTGCATTCTAATAGTTGCTGTCTGCACTCCCCCTATAATATCTTTTCCCTAGGTAAACAGGATTGTCTCTTCTGGACAACACAGGTGCAGATGTTCTGACAATCTCCAAAACTATCAACACATTTTTCTTTCATGTAGTAATGTTGTGATCTTGCAACAATAGCCTTGCATTGTGAAAACAGGAAAGTTTTCCATCTGGTTTTGGAAAATTTGCACTAATCAGTGGTTTCACAGGGTAGTCAAAAGAAAAAAAAAATTAACCCTTGGAGTAGCATGGCTGCAAATGAGTTCTGGAACTCAACTGTGCTCTCCAGAATGCATTGTGGGATAATCCAACATGATAAGTAAGGGTTTTTGGAACTAGAAAGTCCAACAACAGAAACAAGTTTACCAAATTCAACACTTTGACCCCATCGCAAGGCTCATCATCAGTTATAGTGGGCTTCAAATTAAGCTTTATTAAAGACAGGATACTTTCATCACAACATCTAGTGGAATGCTATGATCACCTCTTACGGTCTCTACATATCCACAAGATTTAAATTCTTCCAACTATAGCATTAACTCTCCAACCATACCGTTTTGACGCAAATTCCAATTGTGTAGACAGTTTTGTGCTCTGAGTTCGCAGTTGTGTCAGTTGATCTTGAAGTTTTTCATTCTGTTCATTTAACATTTTGTCATTCTCTGCCTTTTCTGTCTTGTAGCTTTCAAAGTGTAACTGGAGCTGAAATGAAGTAATTTTCTAAGTATGACGCAGCTTAAAATTCTACCACTCGTGATGTGGAAAAAGTTTCTCATTTAGCTTACACAACCAAAGAATAGATTTACATTTGTTATATTTCAAAAATTTCTCCCCCTTGGAGTGTAGTGCTGCAGATCTATTTAAAATCCTGCCCCATCAGGAGCCAGGTTGCTATCTGACTCCTGACGAAAGTTTCAATTCAAGTATGGACAATATTTTACCTGCTGCCCCAGTAACATGTAGGCTTTGACCTGAGCCAGATGGTTAGACTTTGGGAATTATTACATCTATCCAACTATAAAATATTAACATAGTGCTAATAATTAGCACACGCTCCAAGATTGTTGCGTAAAAGAACGAAAATTCTGGGTTTTACAGTTTGCCAGAACGCCTAAAAGAAACTGGCAGTTCAGGTGGTTACTTATGTTTAAAAGTCAAAATGGAAGAAATGAAGCAATAAAAAAGCATGAGGGCTTACTTAACTGTTGAAATTATAAGGAGGGACAGTAAATAACTGGCTTGGAGATTCGTTTAAGAATAGACTCGAGTAGGCTACATCATCATGAAGGTGGGTGAAGCTGAAGACGGTTATCTGGTTTTAATTTATTTAACTGTTCTGCAGCAAAGGCAGTGGCTCCATACCAAGTAGGTGCTGTGGTTAGCAGGTTCCATGCAGTTAGAGCTCAGAAAAGCCCTCGGAGGCATTTGTTATATCTGAGAGTTGCAGTTTAAATTTTGTGTAGTTTGCAGCTCAGAATCTCTGGGACCTGTTATGGTGCATTTATGGCTCAGAAATCATAGAGACTGAAAAGGCAGTGGAAGGTTGCTGGTTCTGTGTTGGAGACAGATTGAGAAAGCCTGATGCAGCCGGAAGACTGAAGTTCTGAGAAACCCAGGCACAGCGTCAGCTTAATGAAGCCAATAGCCTGTCAAAGAATTGGATGTGTGCCAGGAATTAGAAATGGAAGTGCGGCTTTGGGAACCAAGAGTCTCAGAAGAGACATTGGAAGGCGAGCAGTCATGGAGGCAGTCCGAATTGGAGCGGATTTTGAGGTAATTCAGAGGCTTGATACTTAAAAAGTGAAGACCTATGATGTCATCAAGGAGAGTGTTTTAATGAGATAATGTGGCTCCATCACTGACATCTGAATGGGTTGGTGAGACATCTGAGATTTTTTGGACACAATTAACATTTAATGTGCATTGTGATGTATTCAACCACAGTTTGACTGTTAATTCATATTTACCTAATGTTAGAGTACAAGATATTGTAGATTGTTTTACTTTTCTGACTTTGTAAAGTTAGTCTTGTCAACACAAATTTATGAAAGAGCAATCATATCTGACTGAGGTTGTAACTTGCAGACAAGGGGAAAATCATTGGATATAGTGCATTTGGATTTTTAATTTATATTCACTAATGTGCCACACAAGAGATGAGAAGAGACAAAATTAGGGCTCATCAAAATTTAGGATAACATTAGCCTAAAATAGAGGATTTATTAAATGGACGGAATAAAATTGGGAGTAAACTGGTCATTTTTGGGTTAACCGTGTAACTATCTGAATACTGCAAGGATCAGTGCTTGGGTCTCAGCTTTTACAATATCACATTTCATCTAGTTTTTTTGACTTATACAAAGTTATAAAAGCTGTGAAAAGGACACAGGGATTTAGATAGGTTGGGCAAAATGAACGCATTGAAACACAAATTAAAGCTCCTGACAGGATAGATGTTAACATGCTGTTTCAGCTTGTTGGCAAGTCTAGAAATGGGAGTTAATCAGATAGGACTGACGACGACAAATTTCTTCAAATCAATCATTGTAAATTTTTTAACACTATCCAGCGATCTATGGATGCTCGAGTTATGGACAAAAAAACAATTAAGAAATGTGGATTTAGCAAGAAGATGGGAGTCATTTTATTGAATGACAGATCAGGTTTTGAAGGGCCATCTGTCCTGCTCCTAGTTTTGAATGACATTGCAGTATTGTGCATGAAAATCCAGGCTTTAACAACACTGCAAGAGGGGAGAAATTTTGGAAGATTTCTGGGGCTTGTAAATACAGAAACAGCAGGGGAAAGGGAGGGGTGAAGATAATTGAGGATTTCAATTTCAGGGAAATTAAAAGATGGCACTCAGTCTGTCAAAATTAGCTTGGGACAATATAATGTGGCAGTCATGAGAAAAAGATCAGAGCATGAAAAGGTTTCAGTCGGTGCGTTAGAGTGTTTGAGGGAGAGAGAAATCTTCATTCCACCAACTTTAAATCTTCTTCAGGCTGGAGCACAAAGCACATTTTGTGCCAATTATGTGCTCCACGGACATTCCGTCATCAAGTACTTCACTAAATTAGTGTCCCAAGAACCATCAGCCTTTCTTGCTCTAAAATAACTGCCACAAAATACTGTTTTCTATACAAGTTTTCTTACAATACATAGTCAAATTTGAGCTTTAACAGCTTGTGAATTTTAGTTAATTAATTCTACCAACTTTTAAGATTGAAAAGATGTAGGGGGGAAAAAAAACCTATTTTATGATGAACGTGTTATCTGTTTCCACTTGCGAATTGGTCTACCACTTGCCCTGCAAAATCCTGTAGACACTAACACCGTCTCCCTGAAACTAAGATGGTGTCTCTGTTCACCACAAGAGCCAACAGTTTGGCAAAACCTGGGATGAAGTCGCTGGCACCATTCATACCTGTGAGTGAATCCTGGAATGGAGGGGAGAGTGGGAAAATGGGAGGAGAATTTGGCAATATGAATGTGTTTGGATCTGAGAATACTGGAATCTTGAAGGGGTTGGGATTGAAGGCAAGATTCCAACTGCCACCACAGGCGGCAGTCCTGCCCATCAACAGTCCCCTCTGCACTCAAGAAAATCTGTCCTGAATGTTGCCCATAATTTGTTGATTTAGATCTTTCAATCCAGCTTAAAAATATTTGTTCACCATTACCTAGTTTTGAATGAATTCCCGTAAACATAAATCAACTCCTACTTCATAAAAATATGCAGTTTTCAAGTATTCATATCAATTTTTTCACAAACATAAATGGTCACAACATTTTTGAAACTTCATTTTTAACTTGGAGGGAGAGTGGCTAACCACATGTAAAAGCTTCAGCAGTCGAGTCTTCAGGAGAAAACTGCATTTAAAATCACTGTTGACCATCAAAACTGCTCTTTTCACAGGTGTGTGAACTGCTCATAATGAAGCAACTTAATTATCTTAAATGGTAGCACTTTAAATTTTGTTCATCCTTTCAAATAAAAAAACAGAACTTCCTGTTTGTCCAAAAAAGATAAACATGGGATATTTTGCATGCAGAGTGATTTAGGGTCCCATCTGAGCCATTAAAAGACAAGATATTGCTCAATCATATCCTTGTGAAATTATCTTGGAAATCTATTGAACAATTCAATTTGCATTATGATAGGCAATGGTGAAATTTAACATGCTGACACTGGATTTCCTCATCGCTAATGTATACATAAGGTTATTTCCCCCCATTGTGCCATGTTAACATTGTGGTTTCATTATGGAGTCTTGAACATGACAGTTATTGTGCACAAGAAATACATGCCATTTGCAAACTCACTAGTTTAAAACATCCAAACTATGAAGCAACATATGCTGTCCCAGACACTAGCAAGTTTCAGATGTTGCTCTGAAACTTTTACCAACCAATTCTTCATTGGTGCATGACATCTTAAAACCTTTTGTGGAGTTTTAAAAGTAAAACTATATTTTGGAACAAGGAAAAGTATTCTACACTTGATCCTTCCTACCTGTTTAAGTGCTGTCCTTGCTTGCACAAGCTCTGTGGATTCCACTGCAGGAAGTGGAGCTGGTGTGGATGCCATTTGTGGAACTGGTTTTGATTTCCCTGGAGACCGTTTTGGAGTAGATGAAACTAAAGACATCTCTTCTGTGGCTGCACCTGAACGATGAGAAGAAAATTACAGCACCTGCAAATTGTTTTTTTAAACTACCGTAGAAGCTTTTTTTTAAAAACAAAATGTTAAAGAACTTGAACTAATTCAGCACTGTGGCAGTGGTTAGCACTGCTGCCTCACAATGCCAGGGACCCAAGATCAATTCCAGCCTCGGGTGACGGTGTGGAGTTGGCACATTCTTTGTGTCTGCGTGCGTTTCCTCCCACCGTCCAAAGGCGTGCAAGTTAGGTGGATCGGCCATGCTAAATTGCTCCTGTGTCAGGAGGATTAGCAGTGTAAATACGTGGGGTTACGGGAATGGGGCCGAGGTGGGACTGTGGTCAATGCAGAATGGCCTCCATCTGCACTGTAGGGATTCTCTGATTCTGTAATTAATTTACAGCACTTTTAAGAGGAGCTCTCTCCTACAAAGACTGCCTACTTCCAAGTCTGCTAAATTAGTCCATTCTCAGCTGAAATCTTATCCAGGTTTGCTTCAGCCCAAATCCTGTTAGTTTATCCTCCATCTCCAGCAGTTCTACCTCATCTGATACTCAATATCCTGGTATAAATTGCAGGTATCCTATCCAGCACCACAGCAACTTCAATTATCTGGGTCTCATGTTCTACAATTACCTCAACTTTATCAGCTTCATCTCCTCACAGTACACCTCTTTGAGCACACTATAATGTCCATTTTTTTCCATTACCTATAGATGGCTTTCGGTCAAAGCCACCATACAAATTACATTTATTCTTTTATTACTTTCATGAGAATCTATAGTGATTATTTTAATGTAGTCTGTTTGCAAATAAATGTCGGGTTTAACTGCCCAATGCCACAGTGTTGAACAGCAAGTCAAATTTTGGTCTTTCAGACTGGAGTAGCAAATGTTCAACAATCTAGTTAAAATCAAACCTACTCTAAAGAAGGGCAAATCATTGTTTAAAAAATTGTGCTTCTAATTTAAATTTGTTTATTTATCAGTACCACAACTAGGCTTACATTAACACTGCAATGAAGTTACTGTAAAAATCCCCTATTATTTATTTTACAGAGGGACAGCATTTATAATAAACAAACATTCAGTTAAATTACGGCTGGTGTATCACTCCTTACCCTGGATTGGAATGGTCACTCCAGTCATCTGTGCAAGTAATATGCGGTACATATCACGCTGCCGTACAATTGATTCCACCAGTTGCATCTGATGAGCCCGCGCTTCACGAAGTCGTTCAAGTTCATTCAAAGCTTCTCCAAGATTTACCTCGAGCTCAGAAATTCTAGAATTCAAAAAGATTTGCTGAAATCTGCTGAATGATTCTATGCTGTTTAACACCACGTGCTACCTCTTGAGGCGAGGCACAATGAGACAGATAGACAGACATTGCGAGGGGGTGGGATTGTGCACATAAAATCATGCAAAAACCTTCCCTTATGATGGAGGAGTAGAGAACAAGCATGATCTTGAAGAGATCAACAATGGATGCAAAGGTTCATAAAATAGCCTGGGAAAGTTGCAGTGATGTCATGAAGGAATTTGAAAATTGACCTGTTGCACAAATGCAACTTACTCAGGACAGGAGTCATGGACAATGTTACAGCTTGGATTAACTACATATAGGGGCAGCAGTCGACTGCACGTTGAAGGTGAAATTTAAGTTCAAAAAGGGGTCAAATTGACAAATAAATTCTGAATATGCACAACCAGAGCACAAAAGCTGGGAACGTGGCCATGTTATGGGACACCAAAAGCATGTGGATGTTAGCAGAAAGGGAGAAGAGGGTTTGAGTTTTATGAAATTTTCCAGTAGAAGCGGCTGAGGGACTTCACTGGTGCATTCTGGGAGAAGTCGGAGCAGCAACATTTACCAAGAAGTGGGAAGCAGAAGATCTGGTGTCAAGGAGTGGTAAGCCCGAAACACTACATTAGTGTTTCCCTCCCTCCCTTCTCCTCCTCTAACCAAAAAAAAGGCCACTGAGAAGGTACAAGTGAAGGTAAGAGTTTTATAATTTTTCTCAAATAATTTAATTGATGCTCGAAATGTCGGTCAGTGGGGTTAAGTGTTGCACGAGAGATGTGGCAGATCCGTGACGCTTCCAACGTCTCGGACGACTATGTCGGCAGAAAGTGCACCCAATTGCAGCTCCTTACAGACCGCATGGATAGGTTGGAGCAGCAGTTGGATGCACTTGGGAGCATGAAGGAGGCGGAAAGCATCATAGATAGGAGCTTTAGAGACGTGGTCACACCCAAGGTGCAGACAGATGGATGGGTGACTGCCAGAAGGGACAGGCAGTCAGTGCAGGAATCCCCTGTGGTCATCCCCCTCTCCAACAAGTATACCGTTTTGGATACTGTTGGGGGAGATGGGCTATCAGAGGATAACAGCAGCAGCAGCCAAAGCAGTGACACCACGGCTGGCTCGGTGGTTAAGCAGGGAGGGACAAAGAGCACTAGAGCAATAGTTATAGGGGATTCTATAGTTAGGGGTGCAGATAGGTGCTTTTGTGGACGTGAAAGAGACTCCAGGATGGAATGTTGCCTCCCTGGTGCCAGGGTCCAGGATGTCTCTGAATGGGCAGAAAACATTCTGAAGGGAGAGGGTGAACAGCCAGAGGTCGTGGTACATATTGGTACTAACGACATAGGCAGGAAGAGTGATGAGGTCCTGCAGCAGCAGTTTAGGGATTTAGGTAGAAAGTTAAAAAGCAGGACCTCTAGGGTTGTAATCTCAGGATTACTCCCTGTGCCACGTGCTAGTGAGGCTAGGAATAGGAAGATAGTGCAGCTCAACATGTGGCTAAACAGCTGGTGTAGGAGGGAGGGTTTCAGATATCTGGACCATTGAAGTCTCTTCCGGGGTAGATGGGACCTGTACAAGAAGGACGGGTTGCATCAAAATGGGAAGGGCATAAATATTCTGGCCGGGAGGTTTGCTCGTGTTACACAGGAGGATTTAAACTAGTTTGACAGAGGTGTGGGAACCAAAGCAAAGGTGAATTAGCTGAAGGGGAACCAGAGAGTAGGGCCAGTAAGACCCAGAGAAACAGCAGGCAGGGTGGGGTT
The DNA here is from genome assembly GCF_964213995.1 of Mustelus asterias. Taxonomy (NCBI): domain Eukaryota; kingdom Metazoa; phylum Chordata; class Chondrichthyes; order Carcharhiniformes; family Triakidae; genus Mustelus; species Mustelus asterias. The sequence continues at coordinate 79,595,239 of NC_135808.1, forward strand.
GCTAATCAAAGAAGGTCTGGTGGACTGAAGTGCATTTGTTTCAATGCGGGAAGTGTAACAGATAAGGCAGATGAACTTAGAGCTTGGATTCGTACTAGGAACTATGATGTTGTTGCCATTACAGAGACTTGGTTAAGGGAAGGACAGGATTGGCAGCTTAGCATTCCAGGATACAGATGTTTCAGGCGCAATAGAGGGGTGGGGGAGTTGCACTACTGGTTAAGGAGAATATCACAGCTGTACTGCGGGAGGACACCTGAGGGCTCATACAGTGAGGCAATATGGGTAGAGCTCAGGAATAGGAAGGGTGTAGTCACAATGTTGGGGGCTTACTATCGGCCACCCAACTGCCAGGGGGGAGATAGAGGAACAGATATGTAGGCAGATTTTGGCACGGTGTAAAAGTAACAGGGTTGTTGTGGTGGGAGATTTTAACTTCCCTTATACTGACTGGGACTCACTTAGTGCTAGGGGCGTGGATGGGACAGAGTTTGTAAGGAGCATCTGGGAGGGCTTCTTGAAACAGTATGTAGATAGTCCAACTAGGGAAGGGGCCATACTGGACCCAGTATTGGGGATGAGCCTGGCCAGATGGTCGATGTTTCAGTAGGGGAGCAGTTCGGGAACAGTGACCACAATTCAGTAAGCTTTAAGGTACTGATGGATAAAGATAAGTGTAGTCCTCAAGTTAAGGTGCTAAATTGGGGGAAGGCTAATTACAACAATATTAGGCAGGAACTGAAGAATGTAGGTTGGGGGCAGATGTTTGAGGGCAAATCAACATCCGACATGTGGGAGGCTTCCAAGTGTAAGTTGATAGGGATTCAGGACCGGCACATTCCTCTAAGGATGAAGGATAAGTATGGCAAGTTTTGGGAACCTTGGATAACGAGAGATATTGTGAGCCTAGTCAAAGAGAAAAAGGAAGCATTTGTCAAAGCTAGGAGGCTGGGAACACACAAAGCAAGTGTAGAATACAAGGAAAGCAGAAAGAAACTTAAGCAAGGAGTAAGGAGGGCTAAAAGGGGTCACGAAAAAGCATTGGACAGCAGGATTAAGGAAAATCCCAAGGCTTTTTATACATATGTAAAGAGCAAGAGGCTAGCCAGAGAGAGGGTTGGCCCACTCAAGGACAAGGGAGGGAATCTATGCATGGAGCCAGAGGAAATGGGCGAGGTATTAAATGAGTACATTGCGTCACTATTCACCAAAGAGAAGGACTTGGTGGATGATGAGTCTGGGAAAGGATGTGTAGATAGTTTGAGCCATGTTGCGATCAAAAACGTGCTGATATTGGGGTTCTTGAGAAACATTAAGATAGAAAAGTCCCCAGGGCCTGATGGGATATACCCCAGAATACCGAGAGAGGCAAGGGAGGAAATTGTTGGGGCCTTGAGAGAAATCTTTGTATCCTCACTGGCTACAGGGGAGGTCCTAGAGGATTGGAGAATAGCCAATCTTGTTTCTTTGTTTAAGAAGGGTAGCAAGAATAATCCAGGTAATTACAGGCCGGTGAGCCTTACATCAGTGGTAGGGAAATTATTGGACAGGATTCTTCGAGACAGGATTTATTCCCACTTGGAAATAAGTGGACATATTAGTGAGAGGCAACATGGTTTTGTGAAGGGGAGGTCATGTCTCACTAACTTGATCGAGTTTTTCAAGGTGAAAAAATGACGAAGATGATTGATGAGGGTAGGACAGTGGATGTTGTCTACATGGACTTCAGTAAGGCCTTTGACAAGGTCCCTCATGGCAGACTGGTGCAGAAAGTGAAGTTGTATGGGATCAAAGGTGAGCTGGAAAGGTGGATACAAAACTGGCTTGGTCCCAGAAGACAGAGGGTAGCCGTGGAAGGTTCAGTTTCTGAATGGAGAGCTGTGACAAGTGGTGTTCCTCAGGGATCAGTGCTGTGGCCTTTGCTGTTTGTAATAAATATATAAATGTAATTGGATTGATTAGCAAGTTTGCTGACGACACAAAGGTTGGTGGATTTGCGGATGGGATGAGGACCATCAGAGGATACAGCAGGATATAGATCAGTTGGAGACTTGGGCGGGGAGATGGCAGGTGGAGTTTAATCCAGACAAATGTGAGGTAATGCATTTTGGAAGGTCTAATACAGATAGGAAATATACAGTAAATGACAGAACCCTGAAGAGTATTGAAGGGATCTGGGTGTACAAGTACACAGGTCACTAAAAGTAGCAATGCAGGTGGAGCAGGTAGTCAAGGTGGCATACGGCATGCTTGCCTTCATCGACCGAGGCATTGGTGTTTAAAAATTGGCAAGTCATGTTGATGCTTTATTGAACCTTAGTGAGGCCGCACTTGGAATATAGTGTTCAATTCTGGTTGCCACACTACCAGAAGGATGTGGAGGCTTTGGAGAGGGTACAGAAAAGATTTACCAGGATGTTGCCTGGTATGGAGTGCATTAGCTATGAGGAGAGGTTGGAGAAACTTGGTTTGTTCTCACTGAAACGACGGAGGTTGAGGGGGACCTGATAGAAGTCTACGAGATTACGAGAGGCATGGACAGAGTGGATAGTCAGAAGCGTTTTCCCAGTGTGGAAGGCTCAATTACTAGGGGGCGCAGGTTTAAGGTGCGAGGGGCATTGTGTTTAAATGTACGAGGCAGATTTTTTTTTTTAAAAACACACTAGTGGGTGCCTGGAACTCGTTGCCGGGGGGGAGGTAGTGGAAGCGGATACGGTAAGTGACTTTTAAGGGGCGTCTTGACAAATACATAAATAGGATGGAAATAGAGGGATGTGGAAGGGTAGGGGGTTTTAGTTCAGTCGGGCAGCATGGTCAGTGCAGGCTTGGAGGGCTGAAGGGCCTGTTCCTGTGCTGTAATTTTCTTTGTTCTTTGAAATGACAGATAAATCCAAGTACAACTGGTTAGGAATGTGTTCGGGTGGGGTATTAAAAGAGAACACTATTTTAAAATGGGAATTGGTTACGAAGAGAGATTGGCTGGGATGAAGGAAATGAAATTTTTGATAGGTAGACAGGCCTAGCACCACAGTAAACACATTTATCCAAGAGAAATGGATTACAATAGGACATAGAATTTTAGGAGTTAAAGCAAAAGATTGCAATAGTTCAAAAGAGATGATAAGAGTGAATTTCACACTTGCATTATAAAAGTGTGAGCTCATGCAAGAAGTGTTTAAACAGCCATGTCACCTCTATTCTAAGCAAGAAGCAATCCAACAAGAGATATAGATGCAGAGTATGCTAACTGTTGCTGGATTTTGCTTATCGTTTAAAATCAATGGAATCTTGTTTGGGGAGGTTTAGCTTTGACTCAAGTGGAGGGATTTGGAACCTGGTCAATTTAAATGGATTGTGTATCGCCATTAACATTCTTCCCTGGTCTTCACATCTTTCCTCACATTATACCAAATTTGAAAAAAAAAGTTAGGAAGCAGCAGTCCAAGTTTCCTTTCTGGGGTTTGGCACACTCTAGCATTTATCAGTTGGGTTCTAAACAATAGGGATGGCATGGTGGCACAGTGGTTAGCACTGCTGTCTCAGTGCTAGGGACCCGGGTGACTGTGGAGTTTGCACGTTCTCTGTGTCTGCGTGGGTTTCCTCCAGGTGCTCTGATATCCTCCCACAGTCTAAGGATGTGCAGTTTAGGTGGACTAGCCATGGTAAATGTTCAGGGTTACAGGGATAAGATAGGCAGGTGGGCCTGGGTAAGATGCTCTTTGAGAGTCGGTGTAGACTTGATGACTGAATTGGCTCCTTCTGCATTGTAGGGATTTTATGGTTTCATGGAAAAAAGGTTTTCCTTCCACAAACCTCTTGACTAGTTTATGACAACGATTATCAAATTTTAATAATTAAAATGACCTTAAAGAATCAAGTATTTACCGTGCTGAGGTTTTTTCTTGCTCTTCTTGTTCCTGTTTCTCAGCAAGTTCACGAATCGCTACCAACAGCTGTTGATTCTGCTGTTGCAGCTCCTCAACATTACGATAGGTTACTAGATGCTGTGTAATGACTTCAGAGGAACTACTTATGTCAGCAGAACTAACTTCATCTTCACGCAGAATATGATTCCCACGTGCATCCTCCAGTTCCATCAAAAGAACTCTATTCTGAATCACAAAAAATGGGCACATTGGAGGTCAGATATGCAGCAGTTAATGCAATGATATGCTGAGTCTTATTTTTAATTTTAAGCAATATTGCAAGGGAAGATAAAAAGTGCAGCACTGCAGAAGTGTTATGCAACATTCTCTTTTAACTTTTGCCCTTGTAAGTTTCAGTACAGAACAAAGGTGAATGCTAAAGCTTAACAAATGCAATGATTTCACAATATGGCACACCTATTGGTAATAATCAAGATCAGCTACTGTAACAGAAACTTTGCTAGTCTATTAACCTTGCTATATATTTCAGTCCCTCCATTTTAACAGCAATTACATACATCTTAAAGGAATACATGCAATCTTTGATTACCAACCTGCTGAGAGAGGTCCGACACTTGCATTTTTAATCTCTGGTTCTCCCTGCCGAGCAATGAAGAATGCTTATTTACCTCATCAGTACCTTTTTGCAAACGGCGAATTTCCTACAAAAAAAATGATAGATTTTACTAATATGGTGCATCCCATTGTAATTATGTTTCTCGATAAGCTGACCAAGTCATCAGTTGCAAAATTTAAAATTCAAAGCTCAGTATGTTGAGGTATACATTCACTTTTATAAGGGATTGTGCAGAGTCTTCAGTAGCTGTCTGTTAATATGGACCCAGAGAACTTCTGTAGATGCATTCAAGCCAAAAAGTAAGTTTTTAGCACGCAACACTTATGGCAATACCTCTGGTAGGCATTTCTTGTTGAATCAATATTGGAGAAAAGTTCTGAGGTTGTTATTCTTATTTCGTCTAATTTCACACCACATCTTAATGCGACATTACTGACTAGCAGAACACAAATTCATTAATCTTAAAAGAACTTTAAAAGTGGACTACTCTACCAGGTTAGGACAAAACACAATATCAGGTATTCTTCATTACAGTAGATGGTGAATTGGATTGAGAGAAATCATGAATAAACTTAATGTTTATCAAGTAATTGCACTGAAATATACTACAAGTGCAGTTACTGCCTTGACACCACATAAACAGTGGCTACAAGAGGTCTGAGGCGAGGAATACTGCGGTGAATAAATCACCCCGACTCAAAGAACAAAGAACAGTACAGCACAGGAAACAGGCCCTTTGGCCCTCCAAGCCTGTGCCGCTCCTTGGTCCAACTAGACCAATCGTTTGTATCCCTCCATTCCCAGGCTGCTCATGTGACTATCCAGGTAAGTCTTAAACGTTGTCAGCGTGCCTGCCTCCACCACCTTACTTGGCAGCGCATTCCAGGCCCCCACCACCCTCTGTGTAAAAAACATCCCTCTAATATCCGAGTTATACTTCGCCCCTCTCACCTTGAGCCCGTGACCCCTCGTGAACGTCACTTCTGATCTGGGAAAAAGCTTCCCACCGTTCACCCTATCTATACCCTTCATAATCTTGTACACCTCTATTAGATCTCCCCTCATTCTCCGCCTTTCCAGGGAGAACAACCCCAGTTTACCCAATCTCTCCTCATAGCTAAGACCCTCCATACCAGGCAACATCCTGGTAAACCTTCTCTGCACTCTCTCTAAAGCCTCCACGTCCTTCTGGTAGTGCGGCGACCAGAACTGGACGCAGTACTCCAAATGTGGCCTAACCAGCGTTCTATACTGCTGCATCATCAGACTCCAGCTTTTATACTCTATACCCTGTCCTATAAAGGCAAGCATACCATATGCCTTCTTCACCACCTTCTCCACCTGTGTTGCCACCTTCAAGGATTTGTGGACTTGCACACCTAGGTCCCTCTGTGTTTCTATACTCCTGATGACTCTGCCATTTATTGTATAACTCCTCCCTACATTATTTCTTCCAAAATGCATCACTTCGCATTTATCTGGATTAAACTCCATCTGCCACCTCTCCGCCCAATTTTCCAGCCTATCTATATCCTGCTGACAATGCTCTTCGCTATCTGCAAGTCCAGCCATCTTCATGTCATCCGCTAAACTTGCTGATTACACCAGTTACACCTTCCAAATCATTTATATATATATCACAAATAGCAGAGGTCCCAGTACAGAGCCCTGCGGAACACCACTGGTCACAGACCTCCAGCCGGAAAAAGACCCTTCGACCACTACCCTCTGTCTCCTATGGCCAAGCCAGTTCTCCACCCATCTAGCCACTTCTCCTTGTATCCCATGAGCCTTAACCTTCTTAACCAACCTGCCATGTGGGACTTTGTCAAATGCCTTACTGAAATCCATATAGACGACATCCACGGCCCTTCCTTCATCAACCGTTTTTGTCACTTCCTCAAAAAGCTCCACCACATTCGTAAGGCATGACCTCCCTCTTACAAAACCATGCTGTCTGTCACTAATGAGATTGTTCCGTTCTAAATGCACATACATCCTGTCTCTAAGAATCCTCTCCAACAACTTCCCTACCACGGACGTCAAGCTCACTGGCCTATAATTTCCTGGGTTATCCCTGCTACAGGACCACATTCGCTATCCTCCAATCCTCAGGGACCTCACCCATGTCCAAAGAAGCGACAAAGATTTCCGTCAGAGGCCCAGCAATTTCATCTCTCGTCTCCCTGAGCAGTCGAGGATAGATGCCATCAGGCCCTGGGGCTTTGTCAGTTTTAATGTTCCCTAAAAAACCTAACACTTCCTCTCTTGTAATGGAGATTTTCTCTAACGGGTCAACACCTCCCTCCGAGACACTCCCGGTTAACACACCCCTCTCCTTCGTGAATACCGATGCAAAGTATTCATTTAGGATCTCCCCTATTCCCTTGGGTTCTAAGCATAATTCCCCTCCTTTGTCCCCGAGAGGTCCGATTTTCTCCCTGACAACTCTTTTGTTCCTAACGTATGAATAGAATGCCTTAGGATTCTCCTTAATCCTGCCTGCCAAGAACATCTCGTGACCTCTTTTTGCCCTTCTAACTCCCCATTTGAGTTCTTTCCTACTCTCTCTGTATTCCTCCAGAGCTCCATCTGTTTTCTGGACTTAACGTACGCCTCCCTTTTCATTTTAATCAGATCCTCAATTTCTCTGGTTATCCACGGCTCTCGAATCCTACCTTTCCTATCTTTCCTTTTTACAGGCACATGCCTATCCTGCAGCCTTATCAATAGTTCCTTAACAGACTCCGACATGCCAGACGCGGACTTACCCTCGAACATCCTCTCCCAATCAACATCCACCAATTCCTGCCTAATCCGGCTATAGTTAGCCTTTCCCCAATTTAGCACCCTATTTAACACTCCCCAAAGCCTGCCCACTATCTACAAGGCACAAGTCAGGAGTGTGATGGAAAACTCCCCACTTGCCTGGATGGGTGCAGCGCCAACAATACAAGAAGCTTGACACTATTCTGGACAAAACAGCCCGCTTGATTGGCACCACATCCACAAACATCCACTCCCTCCACCACCGAAGCTCAGTAGCAGCAGTGTATACTATTTACAAGATGCACTGCAGAAATACACCAAAGAAATACACCAAAGATCCTTAGACAGCACCTTCCAAACTCATGACATCTTCCATCTATAAAGGGCAAGGGTTACAGTTACATAGGAACACCACCACCTGCAAGTTCCCCTTCAAGTCACTCACCATCCTGACTTGGAAATTTATCGCCTTTCCTTCACAATCACTGGGTCAAAATCCTGGCATTCCCTTCCCAACAGCTTTGTGGGTCAACCCACAGCAAGTGGACTGCAGTGTTAAGGAAGCTAGTTCACCACCACCTCCTCCTCAAGGGCAGCTCGGTATGGGCAATAAACGCTGGTCAACCAGCAACTCCCTTGTCACATGATTGAATAAAAAAATTGCAGAGGCCACACTTCTTCATGCATATAGCTGCATTGTCTTGGATGTCAAAGCATGCAACTGCAGAACTGATCATTAAAATATAGGTCCTTAGGAGAACTCAAACAGCTTTATCCACAGTTGAAGCAAGCCAAAATAGCAAGCAACAAAATTTGCTTACAAAAGGTTACATCTTGCTGTACAGTATATCCCAGATTGCAAGCATGATCATATGTGTTTACACTTTAAATTGTTTGAAGTGTGAAAGATATAGATTACCATGCACAGTGATGTGAAAGACTCAGAATTCATGAACATCCTAGAACTATAAAAATCTTTAGCACTTTAAAATAATCCCAAGTAGACGGATTCAGTTCATTGTGACCATTAACCTGGGGAATGAATATATAGACAAGAGCAAGGATAAATACTGTGTTATGAGAGACTTGCATGTAGGGTAGCATAAATAGCAACAACTGAGGAAGCTAGCCAAAGCCTGATAAGACTGCTGCTCACAACAACTGGTGACCTGAGCAACACACAGGAAAGCCTCTGGGTAATGGAGCGAGCAGGGCAGCAGTGGACCGTTACGCTGCCAGCTGGTCAGCAGAACAATACCAATGGTGAGAGGAACCACTTGTACACCAGCCAGCATATTGCAAGCCGAGTGCAAATACATAACTGAGTAGTGGCTAGCTGATTGGTATCTGGAGTCAGTGAATAATCTATGTCATAAACAGTCCTACTGCTCCAAAGATTGCAGACCACAGAAATGTTCAATACTACTATGGTTCAAGGATATTCAAAGAAACACAAAAAGGAAGCTGATAACAGTGCAAGTCGAACAAAAATTACCTTCATGGCATCTTCCAATTTCGCTGAGAGATGTGCTACAGCCTTCTGCACACGTTCATATTCTTCACGCTGACGCTTCAAAAGTGGAGCCTTCATCTCCACTTCTTTAACAATTTCATCCAAATATTTGTTTACCCTCTTATTCTCTTGTTTTGCCAGTAGCAATTGATCCTGGGCTTCCACATATCCATTATATAACTGTACAGACAGAGCAAACCAAAACTATTAACTTGTGTTTGCGTACATTTTAGAAACCAAAATATGACAAAACTGGCCTACCCAGTTTCATTATATCAGCATTACTTTGGCTTTATAAAGGCCAACATCTCAAAATCAACAAACACTTATGAGCTTACAGCATACTTTCAATCTCCAACTTCCAACAGCATTACTAATTACAATTCATTCTGTGGTTCAAGTAGTTCCAAAAACAAAACGATTGCAACTGTAGTTATAATGAAATTAGCATTGCTGACGGTTGTCACAGGTCCAGGAAGTTAGTGGCAGCAATCAAAACTGAAGCCCAGAAGTACCCTCTCAATCAATGCCTCAACTATAAAAAGGTGTTACCACTGGAGCTCAATACAAGAGATGAGTCTAGGTCAGTTATTTGGTACTTTATTACAAACATTACTTGACTGACAATAGCATCATACCTCTGTAAGTTTCATTCCAGGCTTTACAATCTTAGCAACAGCTGCTGCAGTGGGTGACATAGCTGCCAGTTCATCTTCTGAAAGACTAGCTGCTCCTATTGTAAAAAAATTACATGCAGTAAGATAATAAAGCACACATGCAGTTGCGTTACAATCCTTCAGAATCAAAATAATATGCGTACCTTTACGCTTAGTAGCCGACAAGAGATGGTTAGCATTTTCCAATTCTTTTTCAAGTTTGCTAATCTTTTCATTGAGTTCAACAACTGCTCTAGTCTTGGAGGCATCGACCTCAATCAGTCGATCTTCAGTTATTTTATGGGCTGAAATAAAAATTGCCACAAGTGTTTATTTTCATAAGTAATTCACAACTAAAAATGTATATTACGTGTAATTGTAGACAACCCTTTGATACAGCAATCTCACCTTCATTTGCTTGTTTCAGTAGACTATGAAGCTCCTCAACTGCTCTGGTGAGTTCTGTTGCCTTTGTTTCAGAATCGTCTGCAGAACCCTGAAATGATTCAAAGGATTATATTTATATTTTACACATTCACTTCGTTGATTAAAAGTCAAATTCACCTGTATTTTAAAACAGTGCAATTCAAACAATACTTTGGATGGAAAGACTCATTCAATGCATTACTTCAGATTGAGAAGTGAGAAAATATCCCAAATGATCCGTAAACTGAATTATCAATTTCAGGTACAAGTGAAATGGGAGGAACAAAATACTACTGCCATGCTTATCTGCAAGTATTCTAACAGTTAGAAGAGATAATTGTGTCCTTATGCAGGAGTGGAAGTAACAGCAACCATTTTCTATGTCATGCAAAAAAGATAAAAGTGGGGCTGCAGTGGCCAAGGGACAAACTTTACATGGTTACCTATTGTTCCTCACAAAAGGGCAGTCTGGTATCCATCAGCCACTGTTCAGGAACACCCTAAAGAATGTGGCCTAGAGGGGAATGTCATAGCAACTGTTAATGAAGACAGGTGCTCCCAGTTGCAGGCCCAGTTCAAAATGCAAACCTGCTCCACTATCAATGAACTTAAGCTCAATCGCAGTTGGAAATGATACCCTTCTTTTAAAAATTATGACCGCGTACAAATAATTTGCTTTTAAATATCCACAAAAATAGATTGGATTAGTCACTCAAGTCGGTGTGAAAAGTAAAACTAAGTTGCTGGTCTCAATTTTGCAGTTGAAATGATTAAAACGACAGCATTTGTCATCATTAGAAGAATGAAGTTGACAGCATCTTCTGGCACCTGCACATGGGCAGTGGAAATTTCAAAGTTGCTGTCAGTGATACCTCATTCCTCCAAAGGGTGCACTGTTGAAATCCTCGCTGATGAAAACCTAGAGACATCATGAATTAAAGAATACTTCCATTCTTTCTGGTTTTAGTCTTGCTATAAAAACACTCAATGTTAAATATTATACAGGTACCTTAGTTGCTGCAAAGACTATATACTTAAGACCATGAAAACTAATTGTGTGTGGGGAATGTTATTGGCGTGAAGTGCTTTGAGGCGTCCAGTGACTGTGGAAAGTGCTACATAAATGTCCTCCCTGCCAATACAGGGGGAAGGCATCTTCTGGTTAAAAGTAGCATCTGGGACACATTTACAAGGCAAGTAAAAACTTTCAGGATACTGCATGTCACAGTCAGAATCCTCAAACAAATCAAGGATACTTACCTCCAATATCTAGATAGAACATAGCATGAAGTCTCTCAACAGCAGATTAAAGTGCAGCAGGTTTATTTGGAATCACGAGTTTCGGAGCACTGCTCCACCATCACGTGAGTGGAGAGCTAGGTTCACAAACATGGCATATAAAAAAGGCGAAGACACAATTGTAAGATAATTACAGATTGGAATGTGAAGAATGGGTGAAATGCACGTCTCTGAGGTACAGACAGTGCGAGCGGAGAGTGGGATAACCACAGGTTAAAGAGGTGTGAATTGTCTCAAGCCAAGTTGGTAGGAAATTGTAAGCCCAAGCCAAATGATGGGAGTTACACGTGGTGTGACATGAACCCAAGGTCCCGATTGAGGTTGTCCTCAAGTGTGCGGAACTTGGCTGCTATGTTTCTGCTCGACGATTCTGCATTGTTGTGTCTTGAAGGCCACCTTGGAGAAACTTACCTCAAGAAGATCGGAGGCTGAATGCTCTTGACTGCTGAAGTGTTCCAACAGGAAGGGAACACTCCTGCCTGGCAAGTGCCATGCGGTATCCATTCATCTGTGGTCATAGCGTCTGCATGATCTCACCAATGTACCATGCCTTGGGACATTCTTTCCTTCAGCACATGAGTAGACAACATTGGCCGAGTTGCACGAGTATGTACCACGTACTTGGTGGGTGGTGTTCTCACATGTGATGGTGGTATCCATTTCGATGATCTGGCATGTCTTGCAGAGGTTGCTGTGGCAGGGTTGAGAGATGTTGTGGTCGCTGTTCTCCTGAAGGCTGGGTAGTTTGCTGCAAACAATGGTCTGTTTGAGGTTGGGAGGTTGTTTGAAGGCAACTAGTGGGCATGTGGGATGGCCTTGGTACAGCTGTTCAACTTGTCATCGAAGATAATGAATGCTCTGAAGATGTCGTAGTCTCTCCGTTCTGGGGAAGTACTGGATGAAGGGTATTCTGTCGGTCATGTCCTGTGTTTGTTTTCTGAGGTCGGTGTGGTTTTTTGCTGTGGAGTGTCGGAACGATCAATCGAGTCGAGCGCCATATCCCATTCTTACGAGGGTGTCTTTCAGCGTCCCTCCTTGTCTGAACAGATCCTGTGCATACGGAGGGCTTGTCCGTAGGGGATGGCTTCTTTAATGGATTTAGAGTGGAAGCTGGAGAAGTGGAGCATCGTGAGGTTATCCATGGGCTTGCAGTCAAGTGAAGTGCTGAGGTAACCGTCCTCAATGGAGATGCATGTGTCTAGGAATGCAACCAAATCTGGAGAGTAGTCCATGGTGAGTCTGATGGTGGGGTGAACTTGATGTCATCATCTAGTCGTTTGAGTGATACTTCACCGTGAGTCCAAAGGAAGAAAACGTCACTGATGTATCTGATGTACAGCGTCGGTTGAAAGTCTTGTGCGGCGAAAAGGTCTTGTTCAAACATGTGCAGGAAGATGTTGGCATATTGAGGTGTGGATTTGGTCCCCATGGCTGTTCCGTGTGTCTGATGAAGAACTGGTTGCCGAAGGTGGAGACGTTATGGTCCAGGATGAAGCGGATGACTTGTAGAATTGCGTCTGAAGATTGGCAGTTGTTGGTATTGAGTACTGAGGCTATTGCAGCAATGCCGTCGCTGTGGGGGATGCCGGTGGAGAGTGCCGAGACGTCCATTGTAACGAGGAACATTCCTGGTTCAAGTGGTCCATGAATGCCAAATTTCTGTAAGCAGTCCAGAGTGTTGCGACAGAAGCTGAGAGTTCCTTGTACGATGGGTTTCAGGATGCTCTCGACGTAGCCAGAAAGGTTCTCACACAGGGTCCCATTGCCTGATACGATGGGACAGATGGGTGTGTTGGCCTTGTGCATCTTCGGGAGGCAAGACAGCCCCAAATGTCACCCAAGAAGTGCAACGCCATCCACGCTCTCAAGATAAATTGCAACATTGTTATCAAACCAGCAAAGGAGGGGCCACCATCATACTGAACAGAATGGACTACATACAAAGAAGTGTACCGACAACTGAACAACCAGGAACACTGTAGTTACCCACAGATTCAACCAAATAACACACCCACCAACTCAGATTGATCAAGACCTTCAAAGCACCCTATGTGCTCTCATCCCACATACTCTATGTTGGAGATCTCTACTGTCTCCCAACCTCTGCAAGGTGTGTCGGATCACCAACATGGATACCACCATCACGTGAGAACACCATTCAAGGACATGGTACGTACTCATGCAACTCTGCCAACATTGTCTACCTCATACATTAGAGGAAAGGATATCACGAGGTATGGTATATCAGCGAGACCATGCAGACGCCACGATAACGGATGAATGGACACCACGCGACAATTGCCAGGCAGGAGTGTTGCCTTCTAGTCGGGGAACACTTCAGCAGTGAAGGGCATTCAGCCTCCGAACTTTGGGTAAGCGGCCTTCAAGACACATGACTACACAGAATCGTCACACAAAAACGGATAGCCAAGTTCTGCACAATGAGGACAACCTCGACCGGGATCTTGGGTTCATGTCACGCTCCATGTAATCCCCACCATTTGGCCTGGACTTACAAAATCCTACTAACTGTCCTGGCTGGAGACAATTCACATCTCTAACCTGTGATTATCCCTCTCTCCACTCACACTGTCTGTACCTGTAAAGACTCGCATTCCAACCATTCTTCACATTCCATTCGGCAATTATCTTACAATTGTGTCTTTGCCTACATATGCCGTGTTTGTGGACCTACCTCTCCACTCACATGATGACAGAGAGGCGCTCCGAAAGCTCATGATTCCAAACAAACCTGTTGGATTTTAATCTGGTGTTGAGACTTCTTATTGTGCCCATCCTAGTCCAATGCCAGCATCTCCACATCATAGAGCATGCTGCATGCCACATTTCCACAGAAAATTTCAAATTCCAGCATTGCATAAAGTGTGTGATTGGTCAACTCTCCCTCCATGTTCTAGATATACTGGCTAATACATCGTAGTCTCAGAATGGAATGATGGAACGTAACAACATTCCATCAGGTGTTGTGAAGCGTGTGGAGGGATGTCAGAAGTTGCAGCAAGACATTGATAAGATGCAAGACTGGGCGGAGAAGTGGCATATGGAGTTCAACCCAGATAAGTGTGAGGTGGTTCATTTTGGCAGGTCAAATAGGATGGCGGAATATAATATTAATGGTAGGACTCTTGGCAGAGTGGAAGATCAGAAGGATCTTGGGGTCCGAGCTCATAGGACGCTCAAAAGCAGCTGTGCAGGTTGAGGCTGTGGTTAAGGCGGCGTATGGTGTACTGGCCTTCATCAATCGAGGAATTGAGTTTAGGAGTCGTGAGATAATGTTGCAGCTATATAAGACCCTGGTCAGACCACACTTGGAGTACTGTGCTCAGTTCTGGTCGCCTCATTACAGGAAGGATGTGGAAACCATAGAAAGGGTGCAGAGGAGATTTACAAAGGTGTTGTCTGGGTTGAGGAGCATGCCTTGAGGATAGGTTGAGTGAGCTTGGCCTTTTCTCCTTAGAGAGATGAAGGATGAGGGGTGACCTGATAGAGGTGTATAAGATGTCGCGAGGTATTGATCGAGTGGACAGTCGGAGGCTTTTTCCCAGGCCTGAAATGGTTGCCACAAGAGGACACAGGTTTAAGGTGCTGGGGTGTAGGTACAGAGGAGATGTCAGGGGTAAGTTTTTCACTCAGAGGGTGGTGGGTGCGTGGAATGGGCTGCCAGCAACGGTGATGGAGGTGGATTCGATAGGGTCTTTTAAGAGACTTTTAGATAAGTACATGGAACTTAGTAAGATAGAGGGTTATAGGTAAGCCTGGTAATCACTAAGGTAGGGACATGTTCAGCACAACTTTGTGGGCTGAAGGGCCTGTATTGTGCTGTAGTTTTTCTATGTTCTAACATTTATTGTGCTGAATTGTGGTTCAAGACAAAGAATTTGATTAATAGTGGTGGGAAAAGTAGAGAGATGTACAACTTTGTTCCGTCTTTAAGTTCTGCTCACCACAACTTCTGCATAAACATCAATACAATTTAGTGATAGATTTTGTGGTCATACAAAAATATAGAATTAAAATATTACTGTGAAAAGACAAGAACTACTGAATGTATAAAGCACTTAGCTACTAAATCATTTATCAGGGATGATACTATTTCCCTTTTGAAAAGCATGCCTGTTAGTCACTGTACAAATGAGAATTGTTACACAATGCAAACCATGTTGACTATACATGAATTTCCAAAGCATTAAAAATTAGCAAAACTATGTTAAAAGTGCATAATGAGCTGTAGAAAAATAATTGTTACCTTGTACAAGTTTGACAACTTCAAATGGGCATTTAATTCATTTCGAAACCTTTCCTCCGTGGTTGCTGACTGTTCCTTAGACTAGTAAGAAAAAGTGTGCTAATTAGTGTACGTACACATACAATTTTCAAAGGTTAAGAAATATGTTTAGATTCAACTACAAGAAAATGCAAACATTTTAATAAGTTGTACAAGCAAAGATTTGAAACAGTGGTTCAAATTATGAAGCATGGTGCTGCATTCTGCATAAACTATAGGGAGAGATGGTGGCCTAGTGGTAATGTCACTGGACTCAATCCAGAGACCCAGGCCATTGCTCTGGGAACACTAGCTCAAATTCCAGTGCGACAGATGATTGAATTTAAATTCAATTGATAATCTGAAACTTAAAGCCAATTTCAGTAATGGTGATCATGAAACTGTTATTGATTGTTCTAAATACATCTGGTTCACTAGTGATTTTTAGCAAAGAAAATTTGCCATCCTACATGACTATAGATCCAGAGCAATGTGGTTGACCCTTAACTACCTCTCCGAAATAGCTGAATAAGCCACTCAGTTCAAAGGCAATTAGGGTGGACAACAACTACTGCTTTGCCAGCGATGCCCGCATCCCAAAGAATGAGTGAATTATTTGCTGTGTTGATTGCTTAAAAACAAAACAATATTTTACATTTGCACAACATTGGTAGACTTAACTGCTTGGGGAAGAATTTGGTGGATTGAATGGCTGTTACTTCAATTCTTACAATCGAGAATAAAAGTGCACTTGGTGAGCAAAAACAGAAACGAGCAATTGGACTCAGTCCCATTTTGAAATACTCATATGCTAATTGTAGAATGGGGAATAAACTAACCTCTTTCAGTTTATTCATTAAGTCCTCAATTTGCTTCTCAAAATTTTCCTTAGCTGCTTTTAAAGTCTGGATCTGCTCTTCCATGCTGCACATCTGTAAAAGACAACCATTAGAATCAAAATCAGGGTTAGAAACTCACTGCTTAAAAAAGATAGTAGAGGCAGAAGCCTCAATTCAAAGATATTTGGATGTGCACCTTAAGTCTGTAACTCCAGGGCTATGCATTGAGTGCTGGAAAATGGGTTTAAGCTGAGTTGTTCATTTTCAGCTAGCACAGGCACAATGGGCTGAATGGTCTTCTGTTCAGTAACAATTCTAAGATTTAGAGCTGTTCATTATCACGGAATGAAATTAAAATTCTTGCAGTAAAAATTGCACGTGAAAATTAACAAAGGGTAAAATACAAAAAACTTCAATGTATGTCTAGTTCAGTTGGAAGCACTTTTGTCTAAGTCAAAGGTCATAGATTCAAGTCTCATTCTAGCAGCTAAGTACAATCTGGAGCATGTATATTGTTGGAGCTCTTTTTTGAAGTCAGTTTTAAACCAAGAACATTTCAGGTTGACACAAGATCCTATGATAACTTGCTCTTGGGAAAAGTGTTTTGTCTTGCCCACAAACTTCCAACCCTCAACCAACACCAACCAAATTAGATAAAATGGCCATTCACCTCAGTCTTGTGGGATTTTGACAAACCCAAATATTTCCATTTTCTTTAAGTAAGCGCACATTTTTAAAGAGCAAACACTTCAGAAAGCCCCAAGAACATAAGACAATATGAAAGCCAGGACAAGATATTAAGATAAATTACTTCATCTTTTTTGTTCTCCAGATTGCATCGGAGTTCAAGGATTTCATTGCTTTTTTCACGACGAAGTTCCAGTAGCTCATCAGTCTTAGTTTTTAACTCAGCATTCAACCAACTGTTCTGATTAATCAGTAATTCTTTCTCTTGTTCAAGCCTTTTTTCACGATACTGCAAGGAAAGCACAGTTTAGCAACCAATCATTTGGAATATCTGACAGAAATACATTGATAAAAATTTCTCCACCAAAGTGGGTGTGACAATACTGTGTCTTTGAGAAATGTATTTGGGTCTTTGTGCAGAATCTATTTTAGCAGTTTGTTTTATTAACACCAGTGCTGCTGGGTCTGTATCCGGCAGCCCTGAATTGCTACTGCAGTAGATAATTACTCCCAATTGCTGCAATGTTTGTTTTAAATCGGGACTAATGCTGTTTTTCTTTTGTTTTCCCCTGGGGTTTTGCAGAGTAGAAGCGGATACGGTTTATTGACAGAAAAACCAGGTAACTGGGTGGAGCTAGGCTTACACAGAAATCATGCTTAAGTACTGCTTAAGAGTTTTGAGAGAGTAGTGCCTCTTTTTCTTTATGGGTTTGGAGACTGGAAACTGCCAGGAACTAAGTCTCTATCACAGATTCTGCTGTTTGGGGGGTGGTTATATGACAGAAGACAGGTGTCTGTCTGGATTTCTGTCCAGAGGTGTTAAAAGGATCTAAGTCTAGTATCCACATGAGCATATCAGTTTTTGATGCTAACTGGTTCTGAAGTAGTGATTTATTTCTATGGGATACTGCTTAGATTGGAATTATAGAGATAGCTAGCTGTTAAGAATTATAAGTACTTAAATTGGCAATTTAAGAACACAATACAACAAAAATAAGGTTGGTTTTGATAAAAGCTTCCAAGTGGGTCAATTAAATCATACCTGCAGCAGAAAACCGAAAGCTCATCCCAACACCAAAATCATAAAAAGTTAGGGTCTAGGCCAACTTCAAAATACATATGGCCTGGTCCCTAACATGGGTGACAAATGTTTTGATATTTTGGATAATGTGACTAAGTATACATCACTAGATTTGGTATATTTCATGTGTTTGTCATATTTAACATACAAGTTTTACTGAATGTAAATCCTTCTATGTCTTGAAATAAATCCAAGATTTGGAAAATTTATTCAGTCATGAGCCACAGAAGTTATTTCACAGGAGATTTGACTATTTACAACCAAAACATTTGCTTAATTGTTACAAGTATCTGGACCCTTTTTTAAAAATAGAAAATATAGTAATACCTAATGATCGTGTATACACTAAGAAAATTTCAATGAATGAAAAGCAAAAATACTTTTAGGAAACCATCCAAATGCACATGGAAATTTGTCATCCATCCAAAGGAAGCCTTCCATTACCCAATCCTTAATGTTTACTCTAGCCGAACCAATTACAAAGATCTAACACAATAAAGACAAAGTTTTCCACTGCCTTCTCTGCCAATATCAGATGCTGCCCATCAAGTTGCCAATCCAACCATAGCATGACTTGAAGACAATTTGTTAAATTGAGTGGGCAACAAAATAAAATAACCCCACACATGCTTTTAGCTTTGCAGAGGGAGAACTTTGTCACCAAGTTTCAGCTCATTCAAATAATTTGTAAAGTGGTTCTTACAGAAACCTTTCACTAGAAATGGAAGAATGAAAACCTCCTCTATTCCAACGCCTCTAAATAACTTGTACACCTGCCCTCCCAAGAGATCATTTCAGTCAGAAACAGCCATTGTTGGCACAACCGTCAGGTTCTCAGCATCCTGAAGACCCCACAAATTCTAATACCCCTCCCTGCAACATGACACACAAAAAAAGTTCCCAAACCTTATCCAAATGCAGAGCTTGGCAAAGTAATTACAAATCAGGCAAATCCCTCCAAGGGCTAAAATTACACTCCTCCATTATTTTTATTTCGTCTAAGAGTCAATGCCATTATTGTCAGATGAAGCACATTTTGCACTTCGCAGCCTAAGATAACTCTCAATCTACAAAACTTCAAGAGCACAGGCTCAATGCACTCAGCTCATCATAGAAAACAGTGCAATGAATGAACCTTTGTTATACTACGTCAAGGTAAGTATATCCTTTAAATATGGAGATCAAAATGCCCCACACTACTCCAGGTGTGGGCTCACCAAAGCTCTGTTGAATTGTAGCAGGAATTATTTCTATAATCCAGTTCCCTTGCAATAAAAGCCAAAATGCTATTTACTTTCCGAACTACTTGCTGTATCAGCATGCTAACTTTATGTTCCTTATATGTGTACACCCAAATACCACTGAACATCGACAAGTTTCACAACCTTTGAAAAATAAATTTTTCAAAGGGTGTAAAGTGCCTAATCAGAAGATGTGCTGCTCCTCCAATTTGTGTTTATTTAGCTACTGGTTTTTATATATCTCCGAAATATTTTACAATCTGCCTTTATATTCACTGTTAGTTTACTCAACTAACCAGTGCTTAGCAAAGGCAGCCCAATCTAAAATACAATTCTGACTGCAGATCCAATGCCGTGACTTAATAAATCATGCAAGACAATGACAAATAGAAGAAAGATGTGATTTTATACCTTGACTTCAAAATTAAAAGTTAGATATTTCTAAAAATCCAAAAACTGACTCATTAAAAATTAATTTGAAGGTTGAATCAAGCTTATACTCAGCAACTGAGGAAATGTACTCACCTTAATGGAGACTTCTGATACCTGAAGCTCATCAAGTTTTAACTGGAGATCTATCTTGGTTGAATTTGCTTCCACAAGCTTATCATTTAGTCGTTTCAAATCCTCTGAAGAAACAAATATTTAAGTTCGCAGATCACAAGATTTCTCTGCCCCGTCCAGAAAATCCTTTTACTTTAGCAAAAACATGCACATTTCCAACTAGGTTCCATCTCCCTTCATTTTGACTGGAATGACAAGACATGACTGAATATTATCCCTGTCACTAACTCAGAAGCAAGAGCAGGGCCAAAGATAGACATGAACATTCAGATCCACACCTGCATTAGTGCAATATTGTGTTAAATCATAATTTAACTCTGTTAAATAGTGGCAATTCTTTCACAATTGGATTAGCACATAGTTCCCAAGTAAAACTGCTATGCTCTAATAATTTGGATATGGTTTGGCTGACATGAATGTTCACTGCTGACCTATCAACATGGATTTATGCATTAATTTAAAAAAGTAATTGTACTAGATAATCCATGTCCCAATGTTAACATCCTTTACATTGACATCAAACTAAAAGGGGGCATTAAATCAATTTTGAAAATTGCAATTTATATTTCTTGCAACCAGACAAGTTTGGTTTGTTTCTTGATGATGAAAATTGCTCAAATTTTATACTGTTTTAGCCAGTAATCCAATTTTATTTCAAACATTCCAACTCGCTAATGCACATTAGGGAAAAAGTAGTCTTCGGAAGATTTGTACTGAAGGAGCTATTATATAAAACTTCCATTTTCCTCCTGAAAGTGAAGGGGATTCTAGCTTCCTCTAAGTACACAAGTTTCAGGTAGGAAAAATGTTTAAAATTAGTGAGATTAATAATTAAACTGAAACTTGTAAATGCAGTTATGCTTTTCATAAAAATTTAACATCGATATATTAAAGCCACAAATATATATGAGATCCTCGCAAAAATATTTGTCCTTTGTCAAAAAGGTAAACAAAACTTACCATTTAAGTGTTCAACTTCCTGTGACCGACGCTCAAGTGTTCTCACCAATTCTCGCTTTTCATTATCCAACTCGTCTTTTGTGCGTGAAAGTTGGTTCTGTTTTTAAATTGGAGATGAAAGTAGTCAGCATTGCTTTTCCCCCCTCTACCTTTTCTAAATCTAACATTCTGGCTGTTACAATTGACCAAAAGTTGAACTGGATCAATTTTACAAATACTGTGCCCACAAGAACAGGTCAGAAGTTTGGAATTCTGTGGCAGTTAACACCGTCCTGACTCCTTTGCATCTGTCCACCAACTACAGGGCACAAGTATGGTGTAATATTTCCCACTTAGCTGTACGAGTGCAGATACAACAACACTCCCATCCAGGAAAAATTTGCCTGCTTAACCAACAATGGCAAGATGCATACCATGTTAGTGGCACAGTGGTTAGCACTACTGCCTCACAGCATCATGGACCCAGGTTCGATTCCCGGCTTGGATCACTGTCATTGTGATGTCTGCATGTTCTCCCCGTGTCTGCGTGGGTTTCCTCTGGGTGCTCTGGTTTCCTCCCACAGTCCGAAAGACATGCTGGTTGGGCGCATTGGCCATAGTAAACTCTCCCTCGGTGTACCCGAACAGACGTCAGCGTGTGGCGACTAGGGGGTTTTCACAGTAGCTTCATTGCAGTGTAAACCTAAGCCTACTTGTGCCATTAATTAATAAACCCAAACCTTATCTACCAGATGCAGTGCAGCAACTCACCAAGGCTCTGCCATTGGCAGCATCATCCAAATCCCTGACTTCAACCATCCAGATGGATATGGGCAGCAAATGTACGGGAACACCCACCACCTGCAACTTCCCCTCCAAGCCACACACCATCTTGACTTGGAATATATTGCCATTCTTTCACTGTTGCTGGGTCAATGTCCTGCAGCTCCCTAACAGCACTGTGGGTGTACCTACACCATTTAAGACTAGCAGCAGCTCAAGGAGATAGGTTCCCACCATGTTCAAGCACGATTAGAGTTAGCAACAAATACTGAACTTGCCAATCATCCCATGAAAGAATATAGACATTGCAACATTTAATTCTCAGTCCCGATTTTCTGCAGCCATGCTTCAGTACTATTCATTATATCCAGTTCCTCTCAATACACGATTGCCTCCAGCTCCATTTTATTACAGATGGTTTAACAATTTTGATGATTTCCTCATGTTTTATCTTGGACTCATAACTATTTGTCCCTGGCCACAAACGTACCCCGTTCTTTAATTCTTGTCATGTTTTGTTTACATTTTGGCTGCTTATGTTTCTTCTAGATCTCATATCTTTCGACCAATTTAAAACCTTTGTCACTCCATTACCTTTTCCACAAGGACACAGGTCCCATTGTAGTTCAGGTAGAGGGTTGGGGTAAGCTTAGGGCAGCTCCTTCATGCCCAAATACTGGTACAAGTGTCCTATAAAATACAACCTTCTTTCCCAACTACCCTTCAGCCATTTTTACATGTAGCTCCAGATTTTGGAATGCACCATGTGGAGAGAGTTCATCATGGCTTTCTGCTGAAAAAGATCTGCAAGACTAAAGGGGAAAAGCAAGGCAGTGGAATCTGCTGAGTTGCTGTTGCACTGACATGGGCCAAATGGCCCTTCCGCACTGTAACCATTCTATGATAAAATACATTCACTTCAGCCATGTGAACAGCACACAGTTTCTCCAACATGGGACCTAGCTAAAGACAAATCCTTCTTGTTCTCCCAACAATATATTCTTCTTTCAAGGCTACAAAATATTGTTCTCAAGCATTGATAGGGCATTCTTTACATCCAAGCCGAGACAGCAAGTTTGCAAGTCCATGAGTCCACCAAAACTGAAACCACTTCAGTTCTTATATATTCAATCCCCCAAAGACTTAGAAAGAAATCCTACAGTGCAGAAGGAGGCCGTTCGGCCCATCGAGTCTGCACTGACCACAATCCCACCCAGGCCCTACCCCCATATCCCTACATATTTACCCGCTAATCCCTCTAACCTACGCATCTCAGGGGCAATTTATAGCCTGGCCAATCAACCTAACCTGCACATCTTTGGACTGTGGGAGGAAACCGGAGCACCCGGAGGAAACCCACGCAGGCACAAGGAGAATGTGCAAACTCCACACTTAAGACAGTGATTATTGGTAGCAGGACCATCGGCTTGTTCTGCTACTTAGTCAGAACGAACCCACTTAGCTGACAAAGGAGCAGCGCTCCGAAAGCTAGTGGCTTTTACTACCAAATAAACCTGTTGGACTTTAACCTGGTGTTGTGAGACTTCTTATTTAGTCAGAACAGGACTGATTGCAATGCCTCATATCAAACTGAGACCAGTTAATGCAAGTCTACCGTTAAACCTTCTTAGTATTTTTGTTCAGTATCACAGACCACATATTTCAGAGGGTACCGTGGATTTACTGGTTTTTAAATTCATTCATAGCACATGGGCATCGTTGGATGGTCAGCATTTATTGCCCA
The DNA here is from genome assembly GCF_964213995.1 of Mustelus asterias. Taxonomy (NCBI): domain Eukaryota; kingdom Metazoa; phylum Chordata; class Chondrichthyes; order Carcharhiniformes; family Triakidae; genus Mustelus; species Mustelus asterias. The sequence continues at coordinate 79,618,568 of NC_135808.1, forward strand.
TCACTAGTTGACCTTGAGGTGGTAAGCTGCGTTCTTGAAACGCTGCAATCCACATGCTGTGGGTTGACCCACTGTGCTGTTGGAGAGGGAATTCCGATATATTTCCAAGTCAGGATGGTGAGCGGCTTGGAGAGGAGCTTGCAGGTGGTGTTACCATGTATCTGCTGTCCTTGTCCTTCTAGATGAAAGTGCTCGTGGGTTTGGAAGGTGTTGTCGAAAGTATCTTTGCTGAATTTCTGTAGTGCATCTTGCAGATATTGCTAACTGAGCATCAGTGGACGTGATACCAATCATGAATATTACTTTGCTGTATGGTGTCAAGCTTGAGTGTTGTTGAAGCTGCACCCGTTTAGGCAAGTGGTGAGTATTCCATCCCACTCCTGACTTGTGCTTTGTAGATGGTGGCCAGGCTTTGGCGGAGTCAGGTGGTATTTGTTGCTTGCCACAGTATTCCTCGTCTCTGACCTGCTCTTGTAGCCACTGCGTTTATGTGGCGAGTCCAGTTAAGTTTCTAGTCAATGGTAACCCCAAGGATGTTGACAGTGGGGAATTCAGTGATGGTAATGACATTGAATGTCATGAAGCTGGAGTCTCTCTTATTGGCAATATTCATTGCCTGGCATTTGTGTGGCACAAATGTTACTTACCACTTGTCAGCCCAAGCCTAGATATTGTCGCATTTGAACATGGACTGCTTCAATAGGAGTTGCAAACAGTAGTGAACACCTGATCAACATCCCCACTTCTGACCTCATGACAGAGGGAAGGTTATTGAAGCAGCTGATCACATTTGGGCCTAGGACACTGTCTGGAGGGATACCTGAAGAGATATCCAGGAACTGAGATGACTGCCCCCCCCCCCCCCCATCTTCCTATGTGCCAGGTACAACTCTAATCAGCAGAGTGTTTGTCCATGATCCCCACTGATTCCAATTTTGCTAAGGTTCCTTGATGCCACACTTGGCTCATTGGAGCCTTGACGTCTAGGGTTTTCACTCTCAGCTCACCTCCATCGTCCACGTTTGAACAGAGGCTGTAATGAGATCAGGAGCTGAGTGACCCTGGTGAAACCCAAACTGGGCATCACTGAACAGGTGCTGCTTGATAGCACCATTGATGACCCTTCCATCACTTTACCGATTACCAAGAATAGACTGATGGGGCGTTAAATGGCTGGGTTGGATTGGTCCTGCTTTGTGTACAGGAGCTACCTAGGCAATTTTCCACATTGTCGGGTAGACGTCAGTGTACTAACTGTACCGGAAGTGCTTGGCTAGTGGAGCGGCAAGTCCTGGATTACAAGTCTTTTGTACTATTAATGCTGGGATGTTATCATGGCCCATTGCCTCCAACCATTTCTTGATACCACGTGGAGTGAATCAATTAGCTGAAGATTAGCATCTGAGATGCTGGGGACCACTGGAGGTGGCAGACATGGAACATTCCACTTGGCACCTCTGGCTGAAGATGTGTGAATACTTCAGTCTTGTCTTTTGCACCAATGTGCTGGGCTCCTCCATTTCCAAAGAAGGGGATATTTGTGGAGCTCCTCCAGTGAGTTGTTTAATTGTCCACCACCATTCACGACTGCAGAGCTTGGGTCTGATCCTTAGACTGAGCTAAGTGGTCACACAACCTATCACTTGCTGTTTGGCATGCAAGTAGTCTTGTTTGGTAGCTTCATCAGGTTGACAGTGCATATTTAGGTATGCCTGGTGCTGCTCCTGGTATATCCTCTCCATTGAACCAGGGTTGATCACCTGGCTTGATGGTAATAATTGGGTGAGGGGTGTGCCAGGTCATGAGGTTACAGATTGTGCTGGAGTCGTTCTGCTGCTGTTGATGGCCCACAGTGCCTCATGTATGCCCAGTCTTTAGTTGCTAGATTTATTCAAAGTCTGCCCCATTTAGTGCAGTGATAGCGCCATACAACACAATGGACGTTATTCTCAATGTGAAGACAGGGTTTCATCTCCCTAAGGACTGTACAGTGGTCACTCTTATCGATATTGTCATGGACAGATGCACCGGCAGATTGGCAGGTTTTTCCCTCTTATTGGTTCCATCACCACCCAGTCTTGTAGTTATAACCATTAGAAGCTGGCCAGTTCAATGGTGCAGCTGCCAAGCAACTCTTGGTGGTGAACACTCAAATCCCCCACCCAGAGTACATTTTGCACCCATGCCACCATCAGTGCTTCCTCCAAGTGTTGTTCAACATGAAGGAATAATAATTCAGCTGCCGAAGGAGGACGGTATGTGGTAATCAGTAAGAGGTTTTCTCGCCTATGTTCAACCTGAACCATGAGACTTCATGGAGACCGGAGTCAATGATGAGCACTCCCAACTGTATACCACCGTACCTTCACCTCTGCTAGGTTTGCCCTGCTGGTGGGACAGGACAAATCCAGGGATGGTAATCGTGGTGTTGGGGGACATTATCTGTAAGGTATGATTCATGAGAAAGACTATATCAGGCTGGACTAGTCTGAGACACAGCACTCTCAATTTTGGCATTAGCCCTCAGATGTTACGAAGGAAGACTTTGCATGGTCGACAGGGCTGTTTGTTTTGCCGGTGTCTTTTCCGGTGCCAGGTCGATGCGAGGTGTTCCGCCCAGTTTCATTCATTTTTGTTGACTTTGTAGTGATTGATACAACTGGTTTGCTAGGCCATTTCAGAGGGCAGTTGAGTCAACCACATTGCTGTGAGTCTGGAGTCACACGTAGGCCAGACCAGGTAAGGATGGCAGCTTTCCTTCCCTAAAAGGAAATTAGTGAACCAGATGGGTTTTCTGACAATTGACCATGATTTCATGGTCATCAGTAGACTCTCAAAAACAAGAATCAAAGTTCTTGAAAAGTATAGGTCCACTATTACTAGACACGCTGTCTTTTTATTACAAGTAGATGCACAAACATTCTTCACTGCAATTTTTTGGAGAGTGTAAAACATATCCTGCTATTGGTTTGAAGAAATAAATTCTTCAATAGTTTCTGTAACATGAACATTTTTTTGTGAAATACAAACCCAACTGCAGTCAAAACTAGCCAGCCCCATCTGGAATTGTACAATAACAAAAACTACAAGAAAATTGGAGCTCAGATTAACTTTTTGAAACATGAACAGCAAATTGCCTGTAAATACATTACTGCCTTAATTCAGAGCTTGTTTTCAAAAAGTTTAATGAGGAAATGATTTTGAAACCATCTTCACTATGTACCTCATTCAAACAAAGCACTATCCAAAGCATTAAGAATAGTTAAAAAGGTAAATTCCAGAAGAAGGGGAAGATAGTTCTTGTACATATTGCATACCTCAACACTGGTCAGTTTTTCCTTCGCAGATCTTAGTTCCTCATTTTTTGCCTTAATTTCCTTCAATTGTTCATCTATAGTAGAGAATAAAAGTGTGATCATGAAGGGGTCTTTAAATAATGGCAAGAAAAAATTCGACATCTCTTGCTCAGTTAAGTGGCAATTAACTTGATAACACTCACTTCAAAACCTTGCCACAAACTTACAACATGATACTGTACTTGTTCACCACACTTTTGGCATAAATTAATCTCCAGAAGACTTAGGTTGTCAATTTACAAACTTAATATATGCAATAATACTTACTCAGTGCAGAAAGTTCCTCACGCAGCCTTTGACATTCTCGCATCTCTGACACTAATTTTTCTTGTCCCTGGGCAAGTCGTTTTTCCACTTCAAAGTACTGTTGCTCTGAAATATTAAAAACATAACTGTACTTTTTCTGCAACTGTTGAGGTCTATAGTCAACATATGTTTTACCAGTTAACAGGTTATGGTTCGAACAAGTGATTTGGTGAGGTGAAAGAATGTTGTATTTTTTCATTACATGTGACATTTACCACCCATGTACCATATTTTTCGATGGAAAATTCCAAGCAATAAAAATAACCTTTAAGGAAATCCAAGCAATGAAACGCAACAAATCATGTCCTAAAACACGATCTAGTACAAATAAAAGTTCATAGCTGAAAACTATTAAAAGACATCTCGTAAAGTAACTTTGATCAAGTCTAATTCTGATGCAGACGAGTGAAAAGAAATTCAAACATACAAAATAAAGACAGCAAGCAAAACAAATTAGATTCCAGCAGCAATTATTTTCATTTTTTAAAAACTGAACCCTCACAGTTATGTTCAAGTTTTAAAATAAAATATAAAAGTAATTGCTGCTGGATTCTAATTAATGTTGCTTGCTTTCTTTTTTTTGTAAGCTGCTGAATACTGTTTCAGGATATCCGAGTACCTCAGGCACTTCAGAGGTCAGCTAACAATCAAGTATAATGGTATATTTGGAATCACATTCATGAGATTGAATAAGCATGGCATACTGCTTTGCCTAACATGGACACTAGCCAGTTGAGTTTACAATGATCCAACAGCCCACTTCTCTAAATCAGATTTTTATTTAGATTTATGTTTTTAAATCTAGATTTAAATTCATAAATCCTAAATGATGGTACTTGAATATTCATTATGAATCCAGTATCTAACAACTGCACTAACATCCATTGGCTCTTCTTTTGGGTAAAGTATTTGACAATGTATGATCCAGGATTGCAGAGAGCACGCATAACACCAAGTCATTATGTGCTGCATCTGCAAATAATAATTTTGCAAGCAATTGCAGTAGCTGTAACAGCCAATTTATGAACAGTAATCCACCAAACACCAACAAGATCATTCAGCTGTTCATTTATTTTGATGCTGTTAGTCCAATGAACACTGGCCTGACACACAGCACTTCCCACTGTTCAAAAATGTGCCACTGGAGCCATAATATAATCACTCTAGCAGGCAAATATTTATGAAAAAAAATGAAAGAAATATTTTGTTCATAGCCATATAACACTACCTCACTTCAGTTGTGATGCATCAACCTCAATTATTTGCTCATATCTGGTAAGGGTGCTTGAATTTTTAACAGGCTCACCTGAGTCGGACAGTTGATCCGAATTTATACTTGTAAAGGTTGGGAATAAATATCAGAATACATTAACATTTTGATTTTGAATCAAATTAACATTTTTGCATTTGATCTGGATATATATTTCATGTTGCATAGATTTCTAAAATGGTATTGTGTTATTGAAAGAACTCTTAATAGGCCTAATGACTACACCATTAACCACTGTTTGAAACAATTCAAATTTGCATTTATATTCTATGGTGTCAAGCCAAGAAATGCAAAATGAATCTCAATCTGTTTAAATCATTACTTTTGTCAATAATAATCAAGCTATTTATACACAGTCCTGTCCACTCATTCTATTCCACTGAAATATGACGAATGCTTGCACACAAATGTGAAATAAATGAACCAGGGAAAGTGGAAAGGATAACATGTTAATCTATTTTGTAGATTAGACTGTATAAAAAACAAATTTCTTATATTGTAGAGAGGGGACAGTGTGCCATCTCCAACTCTAGTCACAATATGGATATTAGCTGGCTAAAAACTGCCCAAATCCATTTAAAACTTTGCTTAGCAACCCAAACATCAGGAGGCAGATAACCATCTTAACCAACATTGTTGTCAACTTCCGAACCAAGATTCTGCGTTTCAATTTACATTCTCAGGAAGTGCAAGAACATTAGATCAAAAGAGAAAATAGTGTGAAAGTTCACCCAACAGTTCCACCCCCTATAAATCTACCCCTGCTGCCTGAGGTATGTGGCAGTTGCCCTGAAAGGGGGCAGGGGGGCTGGAAGGAGAGCTGGAATGGAAAGTGGAAAAATTGAGGTGAATGGGATGAAATAAAATAAATGGAAATGGGGTGGAGAAGAGAGTTCATCCTCTGAAGTTGTTGGACTCAATGTTCAGTCCAGAAGGCTGTAAAGTGCCCAATCAGAAGATGAGGTGCTGTTCCTCCAGTTTACGTTGGGGTTCACTAGATCATTGAACTATCCTTCCTCAATCGTGATGTTCCACCCACTGTGGTGACAGGGCTCTCAACCACGTCTAACCCACCCCTGGGTCCACTGCTCCCACCCTCCTCCCTCCCAGAACCAGGATAGGATGCCCCATTGTCCTCACTTTTCACCCCACCAGTCTCAGCATTCCAAGGATCATCCTCCGTCATTTCTGCCAACTCCAGCATGACGCCACTACTCAACACATCTTCCCCTCAGCTCCGTCAACATTTCACAGGGACCATTCTCTCCAGGACACCCTGGTCCATTTCTTTATCACACCTGACAGCACAACCCCTGCTCACAGCACCTTCCCATACAATTGTAGAAGGTGTAACATCTGCCCCTTTATCTCATCCTTGTTCACCAGGTCCTAAAGACCCGTTTCAGGGGAAGCAGTGCTTCATATGCATCTCTTTTAACCTGGTCTATTGCATTTGCTGCTCCCAATGAGGTCTACTCTACATCGGAGACACCAAACGTAGACTGGGTGATCACTTTGCTAAACACCTTCGGTCCGTTCACAAGCAGGACCCTAATCTTCCTGTCGCTTGCCACATCTACACACTTCCCTGCTCTCCTGTCCACGTCCGTCCTTGGCCTTTTGCAATATTCTAGCGAACCCCAAAACAAACTGGAGGAAACAAATTGGGTACTTTACAGCTTTCTCGATTCAATATTGAGTTCAACAACTTCAGAGCATGAACTCCCTCCTCCATCCCATTGGTTTTATTTTATCCTACTCACCTCCATTTTTCCACTCCAGCTTCTTTTTGCCCCCCCCCCCCAACCCCCACACCCCACCACTTTCTGTTCTGCCATTCTCATATTCTGATCATTTAATGGACACTTTTAGCACCCTCTCAGCCTTCTGCATCCTCATTTACATTCCTTTTGTCCCAATCCAACTCCCACCTTCATTAGTATAAATCTCCACTGATTCTCCATGCTCTCAGCTCTGACAAAGGGTCATCTATACTCAAAACGTTGACTCAAAAAAAAAAATTGGCTCTGTTCTCTACCCACAGATGCTGTCAGACCTGCTCAGATCTTGCAGCATTTTGTGTTTTTGAATGAAGTAGCAAAGCTCAGGGAGAGAGAATCCCCACACATGAGGTACATGATATCAAAGGTAGAGCAGTGTGACAACATAGTAAAATAAAAGATGGATTCAGGAAGCAAGTGCTGTGGAGCTTGCACAGAAAAGGTGGCGCCAGAGCAAGGTGACATCTCACAAGCTGTTCCCAACAATTCCATCTTTTACTCCCATTCTATGCTCTTAAAATTAAACTCTTCTAATCAAACACTTCCATCATATATTAAGCTGATTTTTCTCTCCACCTTATCTGTACCTGCAACACTACATTCTGCACCCTATCTTTCCTTCTCTATGTACGTTATGAAAAGTATGTTTTGTTTGGATAGCACACAAGAAAGATTTTTTCACTGTATTCCAATACGTGACAATAATAAATCAATTTCTTTTAAAAATCGCCATGGAAAAAAACAATTTTTAAATTGTGGGTTAGGGAGCCGAGATCGACCGACAAAAGCATGAGTGGATGCACATTTTAGCTAAGATAATACAGTCCTGAGAAAACCTGAAGGAATTCGTAATGGAAACTAAAAAGGAAGCTTTAAAACGAAGTAACACTGCTTCAAAATCCTGAGGTCAACCCTTATAAATAACAAGGTCCAAAAGTCTCAGTGCAAGGTGAAGCGAAACAAATACTCCGTATCATCCTCATGCCAAGGAGCGGCCTAACTCCCGCTGGCTTTCTTGCCAAGCCTGGATGTATCCATCACTCACCACTGTCAATTTTAAAACGCTCATATTTGGCTTTAAGGGTAGTTAGATCCGCCTCTTTATCGGTGATGAGCTTCTCGAGTTTGGAGACAGTAATTTTGGGGAGCTTGGCAAGTTCAGCACGATCGAGCAATTGCTGCAACACAGCCGCCGCCATGTTACCGTCTGCGCCCTGCAACCTCCCCCCCCGCCCGGACACCGAACAAGGCGCTTATGTGACGTAAGTATAAGACAGGCCGCGCACGGCCCTCTGGGAGCTATAGTCCCCAATGTGGAGGAGATGCCGGCGTTGGACTGGGGTAAACGCAGTAAGCAGCCTCACAACACCAGGTTAAAGTCCCAACAGGTTTATTGGGTAGCAAAAGCCACTAGTTTTCGGAGCGCTCGCTGCTCCTTCGAAAGCTAGTGGCTTTTGGTCCCCCAATGAACCTGTTGGGACTTTAATCTGGTGTTGTGAGACTTCTTACTGGGCTATCGTCCCGCGCAGCCGCACTTCTCCCCGGCTGTCCTCGGACAGGAACAACAAATCCCGGCAGGCACCGCGGGGCCGCCATTGTGACGCACTCCCTCCTCTCGCCGAGGCTGCAATCAGAGTGGGAAGAACGCGCGGGAAAACTCAAAAGACCCGGAAAAAGGAGTCAGGAAAATGTAAACAAAAACAGGAAGGAGCAATCATCCCCGGCCAGATCTTCCTGCCCAGTATCCAATTGCATGTCAATATTATTCGATTTGCAACCCCCGCAGGCCAAGAACCCGGAAGGCCGTATCTCGCCTATCCAGATGAGAGTTTAACAAACACACAAAAGAAGCCCTTCAGTCACCCAATAAGGAATATATCTCATTTGCGGCTGGAGAGAAACTTGGAAAGGGAGGGAGTCATTCCGGTTGTCGTGAAACAGGAAGGAGATGCTGCTGAAAGAGTAATCAAGTGTAGTATCGACATGCTGTGCTTGGTTGAAGTCATTAGGTTACATTTTAGCTTCATTTGAAGCAATTTTTAAAAGCGGCATCTCGGCCTTTTGGCTAAGATGCAAATGAGATCAAGCCTTGGAGGAGGAGCTATGCCTACTCCAATCAAGTTGGATCATTTTCAGATAAAGCTCGGCACTTTCAGATAAAGCTCGGCACAACATCGTGGGCCGAAGGGCCTGTTCTGTGCTGTTCTATGTAGATCAAGCCCAAGACAGGAGCTGTCCTGTCCTGTCTTGTCAGCTTGGATTGGGAATGTCTCAACTTGTTGAGACTCTGAATTGGACTTGATTTGATTGAATTGGAATAAAAATACAAAAAAAAGAGTAATGGGAATTCAGCTCAAAGTTAAAAAGCAGGATCTCTGGATTATTGCCCACGCCAAATGCAAATTGGCATAGGAGCAGGTTGTTTGGGGGAATTTATGGCTGGTATCGGACAGAAGGGATTTTTTTCGTGGGAAACGCAACAGGAAGTTTTACTCAAGGGAATGGGCGCCACCTAAATTGGGCTTGGACCTGAAGGGATGAACAGGGAGGTAGCTAAGGCATCAAATTAGTAGAATGAATCTTCTACAATAAACGTAAGCAGCATAAAAAGAAAAAAGTTAGATCAAAAGTTAAGCAAGGGAATACATTGAGTTATAGTACGGAGATCATTTTAAAAATCAGCTAAAATGCCTGTACAGTAGTACAATATCTAATAAAACAGGAGAGCTTGTGACAAACATGCATGCATTTCAGGGAATCAGAAATTGGAGGGATTACTGAGGCATGACTAACAGGGATGAAAAATTTCCACCATTTGGAAGAATTCTGACTTTTAGATCATGGAAGATCATTTTCATTTTTTTCTGACCTCTGTCTCCCCTTGACTGCCGCTGCCTCCAACACGAGCAAAGATTTGATTTATTACTGTCCCATGTATTAGTATGCAGTGAAAAGTATTGTTTCTTGTGCGCTATACAAAGCATACCGTTCATATAGTACATAGGTGAGAGGAAAAGGAGAGGGTGTAGAATGTAGTGTTACAGTCATAGCCAGGGTATAGAGAAAGATCAACTTAATGTGATGTAGGTCCATTCAAAAGTCTGATGGCAGCAGGGAAGAAGCTGTTCTTGATTTGGTTGGTACGTGACCTCAGACTTTTGTATCTTTTTCCGATGGAAGAATGTGGAAGAGAGTATGTCTAGGTTGCGTGGGGTCCTTGATTATGCTGGCTGCTGTTCCGAGGCAGCGGGAAGTGTAGAAGTGCCAAAAACAAGGCTGGGAGCAGGCTTGGGGGAGCCACCATTCATTCCACCAGGAGGACAAGATTTGCTGCTGGATGCTTGGTGGAGCCATGAAATCAACAAGTTGGACGGCACGGTGGTACAGTGGTTAGCACTGCTGCCTCACAGTGCCAGAGACCTGGGTTCAATTCCAGCCTCGGGTCACTGTCTGTGTGGAGTTTGCACGTTCTCCCCGTATCTACATGGGTTTCCTCCGGGTGCTCTGGTTTCCTCCCACAGTCCAAAGATGTGCAGGTTAGGCTAAATTGACGCAGTGTCAGTGAATTAGCAGGGTGAATAGGGCCTGGGTGGGATTGTGGTAAAGCTTGTCATAAACAGGTCCAGGCAGCAGGAGACCGAGGGAGTCGTCCAACCCGACTGTCTGCCCCTCTACCACGGCTATATTCATGGCCGGGTGTCCCTGAAGAGGGAGCATGTGGTGTCTGAGGGCACAGTTAATGCCTTCCATGCCTGCCACGCATCGCAGGGACTGGGGTGCATTATTGACCCCTTTAATCACATTTTGATTTGATGTTTTAAGTTTCCTTTCCACTTTGTCTTTTGTTTCAGATGATTCCCTCCTTTTGGGAGCTGCCCATTTTAATTTGTCCCCTTGTTAATTTGATTTAGGTTATTTGGTTGGCCCAAAAGATTGGTGGGATTGTGGTTGGTGCAGACTCAATGGGCCAAATGACCTCCATCTCCACCATTTGGATTCTATGAAGTTGGGTGGAGCAGTAGAACCCCAGGCTAAGTGGTCTGCTAGTATTTATTGCCCAAGCTCACAGGTGAAGAATGACTTTTTGAAGACTGCCTACGTAACGACCACTCTACTATACAAAGTAATCAATTTGCTGTACAAAGACAACAACTTGGGACATCTGATAAACTCATATCAATGGGAGTTCTTTACTGTTAAGTTAAATGGGAGTCCTCTGGGAGCACCATAGAGTTATACCCACTTTCCTAACACTAACTTTCCAATTAAGAAAATAATACTTTAACCATCAAAACTAACAGTGTCTCTGAAATCAGGAGAAAATGTAAAATCTCAGCAGGTCTGGCAGCATCTGTAAGGAGAGAAAACAGCTGACGCTTCGTGTCCAGATGACCCTTTGTCAAAGCTAAAAGGCATAGAAAGTGGGAGATATTTTTACTGTAGGGTGAGGGAATGAAAGATGAGTCATAGCCACAAAAACAAGGGGAAAGGCTAAGAGGTGCTAATGGCAGTCCATAGAGAGAATAGAAGGTGTGAATGGCCAAATGGCAGAGAAGCTGAAATCAGAGCGTAAACTGTGACAGATGAAGATGTGGAGGAAAACACTAAGCAGCTTGCACCTCTTTCAATTTGGTCTATTGCATTCGCTGCTCCCAATGTGGTCTCATCTACATCGGAGAGACCAAATGTGGATTGAGTGAACGCTTTGCTGAGCACCTTCGGTCTGTGCACAATCAGGAGCCTGATCTTCCTTCGCTTGCCGTTTTAACACACGATTCTGCTCTCATGCACACATGTCTGTCCTTGACCTGCTGCTCACCTGATGAAGACAGTAAGAAGTTTAACAACACCAGGCTAAAGTCCAACAGGTTTATTTGGTAGCAAAAGCCACACAAGCTTTCGGAGCTCCAAGCCCCTTCTTCAGGTGACTCACCTGAAGAAGGGGCTTGGAACTCCGAAAGCTTGTGTGGCTTTTGCTACCAAATAAACCTGTTGGACTTTAGCCTGGTGTTGTTAAACTTCTTACTGTGTTTACCCCAGTCCAACGCCGGCATCTCCACAACCTGATGAAGGAGCAGCGCTCTGAAAGCTTGTGGCTTGTGCTACCAAATAAACCTGTTGGACTTTAACCTGGTGTTGTGAGACTTCTTATTCTACTGCAATGTTCCAGTGAAGCTCAATGCAAATTGGAGGAACAGCATCTCATCTTCCGGCTAGGCACGTTACAGCCTTCCGGTCTCAGCATAAAATACAACAACTTCAGATGATTAGCTCTACCCCACCTTGACCCCTTTGTTTTCATTTTATTTAATTTTTAATGGTTCTCTACCTTTCATTTCTTTATTCTCTTTATTTTTCTTTCCCCCCACCCTTTCCCCTATTTTATCCTCCTTTTCCTTTTTCTCCCCCTTTGCTTCCCTTTCCCCCTTTTTTCTCAATTTTATCTCTCTCCCCCCACATCTTCATCTGTTACAGTTTACCCTCTGATTTCAGCTTCTCTGCTGTTTGGCCATTCACACCTATTCTCTCTTTGGACTGCTATTAGCACCTCTTAGCCTTTCCCTTGTTTTTGAGCCTATGACTCATCTTTCATTCCCTCACCCGACAGTATAAATATCTCCCACTTTCTATGCCTTTTGGCTTTCACAAAGGATCATCTGGACTCAAAATGTCAGCTGTTTTCTCTCCTTACAGATGCTGCCAGACCTGCTGAGATTTTCTAGCATTTTCTCTTTTGGTTTCAGATTCCAGCATCTGTGTAATTTGCTTTTATTAACTGTGTCTCTGCTCTAACAAAGGGTCATCTAGGCTCGAAATGTTGGTTCTATTCTCTCCCCACAGATGCTGTCAGACCTGCTGAGATTTCCCAGCATTTTCTGTTTTTGGCTAACTGTGTAATATATGCTTCTGTGGCATGATCAGAAAATACTGAGGGAGTGCAGTATTGTCATAGGAGCTGGTTTTTGGATGAGATGAGACTGTAATCTGCTCACAGGTGAATGTCAATGGTGCCATTATGCAACTTGGAGGCAGGAATGAGTTCTTCCCAAGTGCCCTGGCCAATATTCACTCAACCATCATCATCAAAAAAAAATTATCAGGTCATTTATCTCATTTGCAGGATTGGCTGTGTTATAGGAAATAGAGATTAATGGTTCATAGATGCTTTACAAACTGGAGTAAGGTTTGTAGTGGAGTTCCCAGGGGGCCCTTGCTTTTCCCGACATGTAAATGACCTAAACCTTGGCGTACAGGGCATAATTTGCAGCTGGTATGAAAGATGGAAGCATTATGGACAGTGAGGATGATTGGAACTTCAAAAGGACGTAGACAGGTTGGTGAAATTGCTCATTCAGGGAGCCAACACAGACATGACCGGCTGAATGGCCCCCTCCTCTTGCAGTTGTGACAATCCTGACTGCTCGGGGTTTCTTCACTGGCCCGCGAGGCTGACTGATCACCCACAGAGCTCATTGATCGGCTGCACTCGGGGTTGCGGGAACCCACTGGTCCTCGTGCAAGGGGCTATTCGGCCTTTTGGCTAAGATCAAGTGTAGTATCGACATGCTGTACTTGGTTGAAGTCTTTAGGTTACATTTTAGCTTCATTTGAAGCAATTTTTAAAAGTGGCATCTCGGCCTTTTGGCTAAGATGCAAATGAGATCAAGCCTTGGAGGAGGTGCAATGCCTACTCCAATCAGCTTGGATCATGTAGATCAAGCCCAAGACAGGAGGTGAGAGCCCCGTCTTGTCAGCTTGGATCGGGAATGTCTCAACTTGTTGAGACTCTGAATTGGACATGTTGGAATAAAAATACCAAAAAAAGTGGGTTAGTCAGCTGACCAACGCTGGTCATCTGACCAGGGGTTACAGATCAGAGGGTGACGCGGGGCTCAGAGACGGCGCATGCTCCGGAGGGATCCTTGCTGTTGGAGTGGTGCAGGAGAAGCCCCGCAGGTAGGTAAGCAAGCCGACACCATGGGCAATAAACAGGTCCTGGGGAGCTGTTCAGCTCGCTTGGTCAATCAGTCAAAGGCTTGTGTTTGATTGACCGCGAGCTCAGCAATTTGTTAAGGAACAAGGGATGGTAACTGTGCCAAGCTGTCTGTCGCTGCTGCTAGCCCGACTTCGTAAACTTAATGTGTATGTGATTTATTAACCTCTAATCTGAGAAAATATCTCTCTGTGTAAATGGATTTGCAATCTGCCTCATTTAAAACTAAAAGCAAAGTATTGCCGATACCGGAAATCCGAAATAACAACAATTCTGTATGAACTCAACACCTGACGGATCTACTTGATGCTTCTGAGCTGCTAACTCTTGCTTTCTCTACAGATGCTGTCAGATCTACTGGGTTTATCCAGCACTTTCTATATTTTAATTTAAAACTACCTGTGTTGGCCTTTCCTCTTTCAGGGTTCTCAGCTCACAACTCATGACATGACTTGTTTTCAGTCCCGTGACATTGCTCATGCGGTGGGTAGGCACTTTCCTTCTGTACAACGTTTGCCTTCAGTTGACATCTTGCCAGCTCTAACCTGCTTGACTTGATTTGAGGTTACTAACTTGTTATAAATCAAAACGCAAAAGAGTAGGAAGATTTATAATGAACCATATTTAAATAAACATTATATTGTCTACAGTGTTGACTAATAAACAACAAGTGAATACACTTGACGACAAAAACATCGTGGATGTATTTTTTGTAGCTTCTAATTGAGTTGTTATACATTTTTACATCAAGTTACAAAAAACCCAATTTATTTCAGTAAAGTAAGGCTCAGTCCGCAAGGAGAATGCTGTTTACACATTAAATAAAAACAGAAAAAAGTGCTGGACCTACTCAAACTAAAAACACCGCTGGAAAAACTCCATAGGTCCGGAAGAGAGAAAGAGTTAACAGTTCAAATCCAATATGACTTTTCTTTGGAACTGAGGTGGGAGAAATGCAATTTTCTTTTGGTCGAAAAAAAAGGAGGGGGGTACTGGGATGAGTGAGAAGAGGTTGAGGAAGATTAAATACCAAAGATATCAGGGAGCAAAAGGCAACCGGAGGAGTAATAGTTGTGTTAGCAGGGTTTGCAAGGTGACAGGGTATCGCCGAAACTTCAGACAATACAAGACTCTCAAAGCCAGTGTCTGTTTAAAGACGTATCTTTCATTTGACCAGCAGCTGCTCGGAGTAGTCACCAAAGGGTTGGGGCTCCTCCAAACATAGAGCAGCCAGACCTCACGGATGAATTCTGATGTATACAATTTGAAACTGATCAATTGTACATTTTTCTTATCAATTACTGGTGCATTTCATTAGCTTTAAAACAGTCATCTTCAATTCATAAGTTATTGAAAACACCTGTCATATACATTAGCCAATGGCAATTCACCTTTTGACATCAAGGAATTTTATTAGTCCGTACAATCCGGAAGCTAACCCCATTTCCTTTATCACTTAACAACCCCAGAAGCCTGACCTCAAAGGTTAGAGGTAAGATTCCCACCAGCTAGTTCCACGTCATCGGCCAAACCAGACGAATGCGGTTTTCCCATGTCTGGGTAGCATCTGTCTTATCTGGACAACGAATATCGAATGTTCCTCCATAAGAAACTTTACTGATAATTTGCACATTGAAATTTTCATTGTTCACTAAGAATGTGATCCTGCACTTTTCACCCTTTACCATCCTGCCTTACAGCAATTTACCTTTGACTAAATTAATGCATCAATTTAAAAAATACATTAATACATTCAAAATATCAGCATATATGTTTTAAATCCTAATCACTTGTTTAAATCTCTTGCTGCATTTCACGTGTGTAAACTGCTTTCTTGTTAGCTTATGAGTCTGTTTTTAAAGTCAATGCTGGTAGTTGTTAATATCTAATGGTTTAAAATCATTTCTAACCTATTAAGATTTTTTTCCCCTACATTGTACTCCCCTTCTGGCCATTGGCAAGCCCAATACTAGGCCAGTAAATAAAGGTATCTAAGGAAATATTCTTAAATCCTAAAGGGTGATTTGGCTTGATTTCTCTTTTTTTACTTTGATTGTCTTCACTAATGCTGTATTGGTTGTGCATAACTGCATTAAACTGATCATCCCCACTAATACTAAAATCATAAGGGAAAATAATATTACCTCATGTAGGCCCTGAAATGAATATTTGATAGTATGTATTCTCATACACTGGAGGAGCGCTTGGTACTGGGGACATCTTTGCCCACATGAATTGATGCAACTGCTGCTGCACTCCTCATAGACTTCCCTGCTGAAGAACAGCAGCATCTAAACATTCATATAATTACAATGAACATTAAAATAATGATGAAGAAAAGCACTATCCCTTGTACTATGGTTGTTCCCAGAAAACCCATCCAGCCAGTTGCCCAGTTCTATAGAAGAAAGGATGTTGGTTGGTTGAGCTTATCAACCTCCTTTCAAATTAGTTATGTTCTGTGAAGTATCTGGTATATATGTACAACACTGATCCAATAATGAAAGCATATGTTCCACCCTTAGTTGCCAAGATGAAGTCTAATGCCATTTGATTCTGTAGTACAAGAGTGCACATTTCAGTGAGGGCAAAACTATACCATTGGGAAACTTTTCCATATCATGGCTTCAATCTCAATTGACAGTCTTACACATGCATACAGGAGCATCATCATACCAAGGAAGTTGTTTAATCCCACAAGGGCATGTCGATTTCTCCCAGAAGGGAGCTGGTGAGAATGATAAATATATAGAACCACATATCCAAGGTAACATGACCCCCTTCTAGCCATGGGTATGCCTTGTTTCCACAAATTCAATATCTGCCATTGAGAGTTGGATAAGTGTTCTCCTTGAAACAATGCAGAATATTGCAGGATAGATCATTACTGGGTAGATCCATACACATCCGGCTGGTTAAACTGAGTGGTGGCATCCGCATGTGCCCAAGTCCCCTCTGGGCCTTTTCTCAACACACAATATACCTTTCGGTTTTGGTTCTACTTCATTTAAAATAAGGCTGGGTGCTGGACTGGATGTGTTATAAACAGGTGAGTACCTTTTCATGTGACCTGGCCTACCTGAAACAAGAACTACTACCATACAAGTCTACTCTATCACAAGATCTAGGAAAACCCAAAGCCAATTTTCAGGATCTCTGAAAGACTGAGTAAGCTGATCCCACACAATTAATTATGACCATGACAGAAACACTGAGTGCAAAGGTATTCCTCTCTCAGCATGTATAGGAATGTGCGAGCAAACCCAATATTTAGATAAATTGGCAGTTCTAGCACAAGTGTGTGCCATATACAGATAAGTGTTAGTATGCCTTTCTCGATGGACTGTATCAAAAATTGTAAATTGAACAACAAAAGAATAGAAAAGTTTACAATCGTTTTGATGATTATCAACTGACAGTCTCTATCCTCTCTTTTTTAAATGTATTTATAGATCCACGCCACAATCACAATGGTTTTAATTTCAGGTCTGGCACTTGATAATCAGTCTTGGGGCTTGACTACATCAGTTGTTGTCTTCTCTTGACCTTGTAACTGTCTTGAAATTTTCATGCACGTAATATTCTGTAAATATAAACAGAGTGCCCTTCGGCATTTAAGTTAGTATCACTTTCATTGAATTTCTATTTCTTCTAATATTCCCCTGATTTTTTTGGTGTCATGATTTGGTATCATCTAGTCACTCATCTGCAAATTCAAATTATCCCTATTATTAGTAATGCAGCTACAGGAGCCATGATGATCCCCTGTTCCACAGGATGATTATCCACTCACTGGGACAATTTCGTTATTACTGGATTGCTCATTAGGATGTGGTTTCAGCTGTGTCCAGTGCCACCATCACAGACTGTACTTTTCATCAATTAGGGCACATGTTTGTCCTGTGACAATCGTGCTATAAGGCCCCTCCCATCAGACCCCTAGCCCCCTTTGTCTGTCATGAGTTTCACCATTACCTTATCCCCTGATGTAGGTAACTTAGGAGTGTTCTCCTCTGCCAATCTCATCCAGTCTCTGTACTGCTGTTGTGATTACTGCTTTTTGAGAGAATGTAAACAGTCTCCTAATCCCTCACATCGAAACACTGCTTCTTGGCTAACTCCCTATCTTGTTACATCCTCTGGGAGGCGCATTGCCCTACCAGTCATCAGTTCAAAAGGGGTTAATCCTGTGTCTCGGGAAGGAGTAGCTCTCTGTCACAGCAATAGTGCAGGCAAAGCCTGTACCCAATTGTTTCCCTCTTCTAAAATAGCTTTAGCTAAACTATTCTTCAGTGTCTGTTTCATTTGTTCTCCCATTCCTGAACTCTGGGGGTGATATAGTATAGGAAACCTCTGTCTTATCCCTAACATTCGACAGACTTCTCTTAAAACTCTTCCTGTGAAGTTAGTTCCCTGGTCTAAGTCAAACTCATGGAGGTATTATTTCATTTACCAATATCATAACTACAGGTTTGACTATGGCATCTTTGCACAGGAATGCATCCACCCATCAATAATTACTAAACAATAGGTCTTCCCTTTTGCTCTAAGTCGTGGTCCTGTGAAATCTATCTGCAAATATTCCCATGGCCCTTTGGGTTTTGACTGGTTCCCCATCTTAACCCTTCAATGATGGCCTGGTTCCACCAGGGTGCACTGTAAACATCTTTGACAGAATTTTGCCATGTCTTCTCCCATACCTTTTCACCACCACCAATTTCGAACTAAACTAGTCATTTTATCACTTCCTGTATGAGCTAATCATGGTATACCTATAACAAGGTTTGCTGTACTGCTTCTGGAGATATTATTTTCCCCCCTTCTCCATGCGCCATCTTGACCTATCTGCCTCCCTTGTTTTTCCCACTTCTGCTTCTCTTCCTCTGACACTTGTTCCTGTATTGCTTCACATTAATGCCTGGAATATCATCAACTTGTAATGCTGCCACACCTACTGTTTGTGTCCCTTCCAAACTCTGTTCTAACAAATCTTTTGCTGCTTTGTCAGCTTGACTTTCCCTTCTGTGCTAATCTTGTATGCCGGCACTTTTATTACAGCTGCTTCTAAGGGACTATGAGCTGCTCGGATCAGATCTTTCATTAAATTCTTATGCAGTATATGCCCCCTACTAGATTTTATAAAACCATGTCTACTCCAAGCTGTCATATAATCATTCACTACCCCAAAAGCATACCGACTGTATAGATGTTAATTCGCTTCTCTTTACTCCATTCTAAAGCTAACAACTCTGCTACTTGTGCTGAGATTTGTTCTCATGCAATCACTGTTGCTTCATCATTTACCACTGCCCATGCAGTGCGGGGTTTATCTTCAACATATTTTCTAGCTCCATCTACTTATAGGTTGATTGCCCCTTTACCTGAGTGGTTCTTCTGCTAAGCCTTCTTGCTTTCTCAGTCAATTTTGCAACACATTCATGTTCCGTTCCCTGCACTGTCAACCCTCCTGCGGGAATTTCCCTAACATCTCTGCTAATTTCTATATGCCTGTCTCCCGGCAAGAGATTTGCTTCCCATTTTGAACGTCTTCCATCAGAAACTCCTTTCAATCTCCCAGCTTCTGAAATCTGGGCGATTGTGTGAGGACTGTGGAGGATTATTTTTCCCATCAGGACGAGTGGCTCTGAAGCACTTGCTGCCCAGGGTTAGGATATTTTCCCCCCTACAGATTGTAATAAAGTGACGCCACCTTTTTGGCACCACCTGTGCAAAGAGTTAACGGTGAAAGAAATGTTAACTTTTCTACCCACACAGGCTGCCCGGCTTTCTGAACATTTCCAGCACAGTTGTTGTTTCAGATTTCCAGCAGCCACAGTATTTTGCTCATTCTGCAATACGTTTATGTCATGTTCTTTGCCCCCAGTTCTACGATCAGGGTTTAGAATTGCTGATTATGTCAGCAATCTCAACCTGCAAATTGAAGCTCCATATCAGCGCAGGAACTAAAAGGGCTAAGAGAATGCGATTTGTTTGCAAGCCGTGATTGCTAGTGTAATACACGTGGCGTGTATCCCGCATATAGAGGTAGTTTTGCCCAAACCCCCATCAGTAGCAGCACTCGGGATGCTAATTGGTATTCTAGTCAACTCCCGCTGAAGTTATGAACCGTACTGTTGATACACCAGTAAGCAGTGACGGATGTGGACTTAATGGAGCCTTGTGCACAGTTCATTTTCGGTGATCCAGGTCATTTGGGTGGTCCAATGTGCTCTTTGTGAATACATTAACATGCACACCTGTTCATAGAACTTTTTTTTTCTCTCTGCCGACTTTCCTAATGATTGGATCCGATCTCTGTGTGGTTATTTAGTTTGCTTCTCTGACTGTATTTGTGATTTTTAAAAAAAATTCAGATGTGACTTTGCAAAGTTTTTTTTAAGAAGTGTTGTTGAAGATTTTCCCCCGTTTTTACAAACAGCATGGATTGGTACAATAAAGCATAATAATTTTTACACATGTGCATACAAAGTGACAAGACCATCAAAGCAGTTGGTTCAGATTATTCATTACAAGCGGCGCCTCCCAAGATACAAACAATAAAGGGGGAAAAAAGGGAAACCAGATAAAGCCTGAGAACATGGCATAACGGCGCATGATCTTGCTTATAGGATCTGGAGACAGAGCCACATAACTTAGATTCGAGGATTTTCAAAGTAGCTACTGCTATTGCATATTCAGTCAAGGAGAAAATAGGATACAGATACAAAGGCTGATCAGCCAAAGGCTCTCTCATGATGCTAGGCATGCACGAAAGCATACTTCCCCATCTCCAGCTATATCAGGGGTGCCACTGACACAAAACAATGACTTTTCCCAGGACATATGCTCTGACTGCACCTTTACAGGAGTTCATCAGAGATTCTTTGATCCCAAAATAAGGAAAATAAAATACTGAAACAAGCTGTGTGACACCAATAGTTCTGAGGGGGTTTTCCTCACCAGCTGTGTGGGCTTATTGAGCTATCCCCGCAACCTCCACCAAACAACCCAACCGCCTCCTCACAGTGGCGCTACTCATTAGTCCTGACAAGAATAAAGGATACCACTTAGTATATACCACCACCATTATAAACGCATGGATTATAAGAAGAAAAAATAGCACAACCCCAGTGTCATACAACCTACTTGGCGCGCTCCCCAAGACTCTCAAGCCGTTCAAAGATATTAAACCATGAGGATTAAATTTTGAAACCGGACCAGAAGCAATGCAGTAGTCCTCCATGCCACTTTGCATCCCTGGCATAATGAGGATATCGTCGGATCAGATCTGTGTCTTAAGCTTGGAATAATTAAACCATTGAAACTAGAAGCAGGAGTAGACTATTTGGCCCTTTGAGCCTTCTCTGCCTTTCATTTTGATCACGGCTTATCAAATTAAATATTCTGATTCTCCCCCCTCATATCCCTTGATCCTTTTAGCCCCAAGAGCGAGATCTAATTTCTTCCTGAAATATCTCAATGCTTTGGCCTCAACTACTTTCTGTGGTAGTGAATTCCACACATTCACCACCCTCTGGGTGAGGAAATTTCTTCTCACCTCAGTTCTAAAGGGTTTATCTCTTATCCCCAAACTACGACCGCTAGTTCTGGACTCCCCAACTAACATTCTTTCTGAATCTACCTTGTCTAACCCTGTTAGAATTTTATAACTTTCTATGAGATTCCATCTTACTCTTCTAAACTCCAATGAATGTAATTCTAACCAATTTAGTCTCTCCTCATATGACAGACTTGCCATCCCAGGAATCAGCCTTGTAAGCCTTCGCTGTACTCTCTCTATAGGAAGTACATCCTTTTTCAGATAAGGACACCAAAACTGCACATGATGCTCCTGGTGCGGCCTCATCAATGCCCTATACAATTGCAGTAAAACATTCCTATTCCTAAACTCAAATCCTCTTGCTATGAAAGCTAACATACCAGTTGCTGCCTTTACTTCCTGCTGAACCTGCACGCTTGCTTTCAGTGACTGATGCATGAGGCCACCAATGTCTCGCTGAGTATCCGCCTCTTTCAATTTACACCCATTCAAGTAATAATATGTCGTCTTATTGCTACCAAAGTGGATAACTTCACATTGATCCACATCTTACTGCATCTGCCATGCATACTCAGCCTGTCCAAATCATGCTGAGGGATGCATTCCATTATAAACAAATGGACATTCCTGGTATTCGAAGGATAACAGGTAAAATTCACCTGTGTTCGAACACCAGATCGCCCCCATCAGCTCAAAAAAGGAGTGTATCAACTTGGGTTAAAGTTCATCCACTGAGTTCAGAGAGACCAAAGTCTTAGTCGGATTGTCGAAGCCTTGAGGATCCATCAGATATCACCCTCAGGATAAAGCAGTGCAAACTGCAGTCAGATAGTTTTCGGATGCTTTACAGCCTCATTGAAATCTCTGTGACCAAAGCTTTGAAAAAGTATGATTACCAGCTGGGGTCAGACCTTGAAAACAGAATACAATGTGAGCTTTTTAGATTAATACCCACAGCTTTTCTGTCAAGATTAAGAAAATATGGTAGCCAGTTCTCAAAAAACTTAGCTAGGAGCTTACCCTCAGCTCCTTCTCCAGCCCTGTTTCTCCAGATTGATCAGAGTATCTGACATTCCATTTAGCTGAAAGCGGCCTCAACTGAGGAAGCTGCATACTCGACAATAAGGATTCTTCCTTCTGCTTCTTCAAATGTCTAATCGGTACTCTGCAGTTTACCAATATGAACACTGAAATTCTTTACCAAAAGCAGAGTTTGTCATGCAAGCTAGCTAATCACTATGGCAATAAATCTGCCTTGTATGCAGAAATAGAACTCCAATCATCCCAATGAGCAAGACAAACTTTGAAAAGAATGCAGTTTTATAAATAGTCATTCAATTGCAAATTGCAGTTGAGTTATTCTAATGCAGAAAAGTTTATTTTCATGGGTATTTGATTCTGAAGTCATTTCGTGAATTCTGTATATTACCTTAAATAACCTGTTCCTAATAGATGTGTTTACTATTTGATTATCAAGATATCACCCTCTCTTAAATAATATGCAAGTTAGCAAATATAAAAGTGAGATTTGCTAGCAGAGACCTGACTGACTATAGGCAGATGGAGATGCATCGGAGGTTTAGGCACATGACTACCAAATGATGTAGAGATATGTAGAGTTGTGCATGAGAGCAGGGTGAATATTGCTCCCTTCAGGGAAAGTTACTGAAGCTGGTGGGAGAGAAAAAAATCCGCTTGCTCTCACAAGATCTTGTAAGAGGACAATAAAAGTGTTTGATTTGCTCACAGCAGCCACAACTCGAGACATCGTGTGTGAGCAAGCGGATTTTTTTCTCTCCCACCAGCTTCAGTAATTTTCCCTGAAGGGAGCAATATTCACCCTGCTTTCATGCACAACTCTGAATATCTCTACATCATTTGGTAGTCATGTGCCTAAACCTCCGATGCATCTCCATCTGCCTATAGTCAGCAATATCACCAGACAGGATTAGTGGTAAATATTGAAGAATTATCACAGACAGCAAATTGGGAAGTAAAAACAACTGACCTTTCATTTTATAAATTTAATAGGGACTGCAATAGACTGGGACCGACAGATTATCATTAGTTTTAAAAAGAAATTGGAATTTGTAGAATTTTTTATTGTATTTGTCACAAATGTCAGATTTGGACAAGGGTTGTTCAGCAATAGTTATCACTTAGTACATTGTCACAACACATTCAGTGAGACATTTTTCAAGGCTCTTTAAACAGCACTATTGCAGTCTAAAAGGGGAAGTTCACATCCATTCAAGTGATTTCTAAGGGACTTCAACAATGTACCTGTGAGGAAATGCAGTTGTAGACAGCAGAAGGTTCTGTCAGTTTCATGCTTGATGACAAATTTGAGGACTAAGGTGGACATGTAGAGATCTGATTGATTTTTACCTGATCTCATGACCACCTTCTGTTTCTGTGCTGTCCCTGTAATCGGGAAGAAATGTCACAATGTTAGATTTGCCTACGTTTTTGGGGGATAAAATTATTTTGGGTGAACCCATATGACAGTGCAAGCTGTTTGAGACAGTTCCATCCAGAAGGCTGCACTGAACTGAATGACCTTTCCTCGTACAGCACAGTATGGACACTTTGAAGTACCTTATCATAACACCTCGTAATTTTGAATACCATATCAGACCTCGTGACCTTGCTCCAATTTCTCCTGTACAAAAGCAAAATATTGGAAACCTGAAAACACACTGCTGGAAATGCTCAACAGATCTGCTTCTCTTTCTATAGGTGCTGCCAATATTGCTGACTTTTTCCAGCATTTTCTAGTTTTCTCCACCTCTTCTAATAACTAAAGTTTGTCCTCCTTGTTGTCAATTTAGTGAATCATCTAAGAGCACCAGAGGTGCTCTTGCCGAGAACCAGCATGGATGTGATGTTTCAAATAGCTGCCTCCTGTACAGTAATCATTCTATGATTCTGCACCCTATTGATGGCCTTGATATTCTTGCTGGAGTCAAGTGCCGATGCAATATTCTATCCAGTTATGAATTATTTAATCATCTTGTAGTTCTGATGGAATATTACTAATTTTATTTTGCAGATGTACAAGCTATTTGTACTTATGGTTTCATAATGTCATGGGAACGCCAGCAGAAAACTGTGTGCATTTAAAGTTGGGCAGAGTTCTAACTGCCATGATGCACTGGTTAAATGCTATGCATTGCATGGTATCTGGCTGTTTAATTGAGGTTTCTGAGTATCGAATCAATATTAATTTTTATTTCAGATGGCAATGCCCAGGAACAAGCTTCATGGTTTAGTAGCGGCAACCTTTACACCCATGACACAAGATAAGTAAGAATGTTGGTGTTACTTAATATCTGATATCCACCTGTTTATTGTCATATTGGCCTAAAATTCTTTCTTGTCTTCCAGTGAAATAAATCTGTCTGTAATTGGTCAATATGTTGATTATCTGGTAAAAGTCCAGGGGATTAAAAATATTTTTGGTAAGTTTATGCCAGAGTTGCAGGTACTGTTTTTTTTTCCATTTTTATTCTTTACCTTCCCAATAATTCCAAGTAATTTATTCTCACTTTACTATCAGAACTGCAATATCAATTGAAAACTGCCATCTACTACAAATTGCTTCCAAATTGAAGTGGAATTATGGAAATGGGAATTGAGCATGGGTTGTTAATATATTTTTAAACTGTATGTTAGAAATATTTTAGTTAATTTGCAACTTAGTGAAATATACACTTTAAAAAATAAAGTCTTTCTATTCCACCTTTCCTGCCATGCTCCAACTGTCCCCAGGTAAAATATTGGAGTCCACCTATTTCACTGTCTTTGTCCATGATGCATTTTTATTTTTTCTTTGTTCATTTGCAGGGGTGGAGTTTTCACTCTGCATCTGTGGGGTTTAGCAGGAAAAATATTCTCTTTATTTGCATATCACAGAACACATGATCTGTATTGAACCAGTCCAACCAGGCAGTGTTTAAAAATGTAATACCTTCACTAAAACACTGTTCAATTTTCTTTCATGTATTCAAAATTGGATTTGATTAAAACTTTTTCAGTTATACTTTTATCACAACGTGTGTCTTGCACCATCTCCTTCCTGTGTAACATGATTTTACATTTCTGAAATGTGCAAGACTTCTAAGTTTTGGACAGGTGTAACTGATAAACCTCAACATAAATTTTACTTACACTAAACCCTGTCATTTGAATGAGCGAACAAGTTTCATGCCATAAATCTTGTGGGAATTCAAAACTCAAGCTATGTGGCCAGTGTTCCAACTTAATCTATCATCTGGTTCCCAAAATATGTGACCATTGACCATCTTGGACTTTCGGTGCCAATGCCTTTAACATACTGCACTCGGGTAGTAAAATAATTCAGAAATAAAATAGAGGACAATGCAGGAAAATTGGCATAAAGAGAGCTACTAGTTTTATTTTATGGAATGTTACGATCCCTGAATGGACTGATAAAATGTGAAATCTTGACATGTCATTCCTTCAGCTATTAACTGGAAGTTCGCAATTATTTTAAAGTTAAGCCATTTACTGAAACAAACGACTAAAAACACTATCCCTTTATAGGCAATCTTTATTTTAAACCACAGAACAGAATATTTATGCATATATTAGGAGCAAGAAGGTAGCAAGAGAAAGAGTAGACCTACTTGGACAATAGAGGGAAATTATGCATGGAGCCACAGAAAGTGTGAGATCCTTAATGAGTACTTTGTGTCGGTATTCACTAAGGAGAAGGACATGACAGATGTTGAGGTCAGGGATAGGTGTGTGAACGCTCTAGAGAATGTCAGCATATCGAAGGAGGAAATATTGGACATCCTAAATTGCATTATGGTTAGACAAGTTCCTGGGGCTGGATGGGATCTATCCTGGGTTACTGCAGGAGACAAGGGGAGAAATAGCTGGGGCCTTAACAAATATTTTCACATTTTCTTTGACCATAGGTGGGGTTCCAGAGGACTGGAGAATAACCAATATTGTTCCCTTGTTTAAGAAAGAAACAGGGATAATCCAGGAAATTATAGGCCGGTGAGCCTGACGGTGGTGGGAAAGCTTTTGGAGAAGATACTGAGGGACAGGATATATGCACATTTGGAAGAAAATGGACTAGTTAGTGACAGGCAGCATGGTTTTGCAGGGAAGGTCATGTCTCTCCAACTTGATTGAGTTTTTTGAAGAGGTGACAAAGATAATTGAGGGAAGGGCTGTGGATGTAGTTTATATGGACTTTAGTAAGGCATTTGACAAGGTCCCATATGGCAGACTGGTACAAAAACTAAAATCACATGGGATTCGTGGTGTGCTAGCTAGATGGATACTGAACTAGCTTGGTGATAGAAGACAGTAGTAGTGGAAGAGTGTTTCTCAGAATGGAGATCTGTATCTAATGGTGTTCACAGTAAGAGTTTTAACAACAGGTTAAAGTCCAACAGGTTTATTTGGTAGCAAACACCATTAGCTTTCAGAGCGCTGCTCCTTCGTCAGATGGAGTGGAAATGTGCTCTCAAACAGGGCACAGAGACACAAAAATCAAGTTACAGAATACTGATTAGAATGCGAATCCCTACAGCCAGCCAGATCTTAAAGATACAGAGAATGTGGGTGGAGGGAGCATTAAGCACAGGTAAAAGAGATGTGTATTGTCTCCAGACAGGACATAGGGTCAGTCACGGGCATTCAGCCTCTGATCTTCAGGTAAGCGTTCTCCAAGGCAGCCTTCATGACACGACAGCGCAGAGTCGCTGAGCAGAAACTGATAGCCAAGTTCCGCACACATGAGGACGGCCTAAACCGGGATGTTGGATTTATGTCACATTATCAGTAACACCCACAGCTTGCCTCCTGGACTTGCAGGCTGTCCTGTCTGGAGACAATACACATCTCTTTAACCTGTGCTTAATGCTCCCTCCACCCACATTCTCTGTATCTTTAAGATCTGGCTGGTTGTAGGGATTCGCATTCTCATCAGTATTCTGTAACTTGATTTTTGTGTCTCTGTGCCCTGTTTGAGAGCACATTTCCACTCCATCTGACGAAGGAGCAGCGCTCCGAAAGCTAATGGTGTTTGCTACCAAATAAACCTGTTGGACTTTAACCTGGTGTTGTTAAAACTCTTACTGTGTTTACCCCAGTCCAACGCCGGCATCTCCACATCATGTCTAATGGTGTTCCACAGAGATCAGTGCAGACAGTCCAGACAAATGCGAGATGATGCATTTTGGAGGATCAAATTTAGTTGTGAATTATACTGTAAGTGGCAGAACCCTTAGGAGCATTAACATGCAGAGGGATCTGGGCGTGCAGGTCCATAGATCCCTAAAAGTGTCAACACAGGTGGCCAAGGTGATTAAGATGGCATATGGCTTGCTTGTCTTCTTCAGTCAGGGTGTTGAGTGCAAGAGTTGTGAAATCATGTTGCAGCTATATCAAACCTTGGTTAGACCAAATTTGGAGTATTGCGTGCCATCCTGGTCACCACACTACCAGAAGGACACTGAAGCTTTGGAGAGAGTGCAAAGAAGATTCACCAGGATGTTGCCTGATCTCAAGGGTGTTGATTATGAGGTGAGGTTGAATAAACTGGAGTTGTTTTCCCTGGAAAGACTGAGGCTGAAGGAAAACCTGAAAGAGGTCTACAAAATTGGGAGCCATAAACAAGGTGGATAGTCAGAGGCTTTTTCCCAGGATGGTTTAAAAGGTTCAAGGTGAGAAGGGAAAATTTAAAGGAGGTATGTAGAGGACGTTTTTCAAGCTGAGTGGTGGGTGCCTGGAACAAGCTGCCAGAGGAGGTGGTGGAAGCAGGCACATTTGCAACATTTAAGAGACGTCTGGATGGGTACATGTATAGGGAGGGAAGAGAGGAAAATGGACCGAGTAAGGGAAGAAGTGGGGGGGGGGGGTGCCGCCCAAGGCCCATATCTATGCTGTATTTTCTTTGCCCTCTTTGCCTTTTATACTTACCACACATTGCACTCTCTCTAAAATTATAATCCTGATAGCAAACAGCCACAGTTGCTTTCTGAGAGTTCACATTTCCCCATTTTGCTATGGTCATGTTGTAACTTCAAGTGACTGCCTCCAGCTACTTTCCTTCATTTTTGGAGAGTTTTTTTTAAACCCGCTCCCAGCAGTACTCATGAGTTTTCCCCTTGGGCCACTCCATGACAAATCTGCAATCTGTAGATAGCTGTGGACTAAATTTCGTCTGCTTTACTCCCACGTTTTTTTTTATTCATTCGTGGCACATGCATTTATTGCCCATCCCTCATTTCCCCAAGGCAGTTGAGAGACTGCTGCCATTATCTCCAAAAAGAGCAACTTATACCATCAGCCAGTTACGCAACCTGGGCCTCCCTTTGATATTTACTGCCCTAGACCTGACGTCAAGCTGACTTACAGGTCACATGACTCCATTATATCTTAGATTAAAGACTCGGTTCCAAAACATAATCTTAAACCTCATAATTGTAACAGGAACAATAAACTATAGAAGTGCTAAGCATGGTGACTGGGACTGGTGGGGAAAAGGATTATAAAGATACAGAATACGATACCATTTCATCAACTTTAACTGAAACTTAAAAAATGAAAAACCACAGTTGGAGGAAAATTCGTCATGTCGGCTATGTCGTCAAAACGCAGCAATGTTTTTCTTCTGCATAATTGTACGCTTGTCCTCATCTTGTATGGTTTCCTTTCACCTATCAAATGTGATGCTGATTTCCACAATTGCACCTGGTTTGAGATTTTTTTTTGCCAGTCATAAACTGACTTCCAATATCTAGATAACGTGTTGTAACTGTTGCTTTTCAGTGAATGGCACAACTGGAGAGGGCCTGTCTCTGACTGTTGAAGAAAGAAAATTGCTTGCTGAAGAGTGGATTAACCAAGGAAAGGGCAAGTGAGTAGTCACATTTGGATCCAGTCTGTGGATAATAAATAATTAGCCTTGTTCAAGTCATTGATTTATTAAAATCTGTTTATTTTCCCCCTTCCAACTCCTAATGATCTGTCCTTTTCTGCTCCTCTCTCAAAGGTAGACACTTGGACTAGGATGTAGTTTCAAAGGCATGTTAATTTTAAGAAATGCAATGTGACTCAACAAATGACGTTAAATGCCCCAGTAAGAGGCTAGATATATAGGAGAGAATCATAGAACATCTGTAGTGCAGAAGGAGGCCATTTGGTCCATTGAGTCTCTACTGACTCTCCGACAGAGCATCTTACCCAGGCAATTTATGGTATTTTTGAAGTGTAGTCACTGTTGCAAGATGGGCAATATAGGAACTTTGCACAGCAAGCTCCCAAGCAGTAATATACAAGTTATCTGTTTAATTGTTGAAGGATAATTATTGATCAGCACACTGGGAGAATTACCATGCTGTTGAAAATGGTGCTAGTGAATCTTTAAGACCACCAATGAGAATAAATAACACCTTTGGCATAGTAGTTTAGATTTTGTACTTATTCTTTGGAGTAGGACTTGAAATCCTAACCTTCTGACTCGGGTGACAGTGCCACCATATGATCAGTGGACACATTGATCTATCTTGAATGGAAGATGATCAGTTTTCCTGTGTCTATCAGGATATCGAATATCAATGTGCAGTACAATTTTGGCCAATCATTGGACCAAATTATTCCTGCTAACTGAAAAATTGCCGAAGTAGATTGTTATGCCACTTTGTATTTTGTGGATTCAATTGTGAAACAGGAAATTTTCTGTAGAGCTTGTTTTTGTTAGTAATCTTGCTGAAATGTTTTCTTTTGAAATGTTGCAGCAAAAATGTGGATGTTATGCCGAAGTGCAGTTTATTCTATACCTGCCATTAAGATTTTTTGATCTCATTTCGTTATTGAGAATTGCAACACTAATATTATAGGCCTAATATTGTGGAGGATCTATCAGCATTCATATGAAATTATAGAAACCCTACAGTACAGAAAGAGGCCATTCGGCCCATCGAGTCTGCACCAAACACAATCCCACCCAGGCCCTACCCGCATACCCTACCCACTAATCCCTCTAACCTACGCATCTCAGGACACTAAGGGGCAATTTTTTTTAGCATAGCCAATCAACCTAACACGCACATCTTTGGACTGTGGGAGGAAACTGGAGCACCCGGAGGAAACCCACGCAGACACAAGGAGAATGTGTGAACTCCACACAGACAGTGACCCAAGCCGGGAATCGAACCCAGGTCCCTGGAGCTGTGAAGCAGCAGTGCTAACCACTGTGCTACTGTGCCGCCCGAGAGATATTTAATTTTTAAAAAAGGAACAAGGATTTGAAATTAAGTGTTGGGATTTGTTTTAGAAATAACGGTGAGATGATTGGTACTCCAAGCAAATTTTAGTGACTGTAAAATGCAGCTAAATGTTGAAATTTGCTGTCCCGTATTGTCCTGCTGCTCCAGAAGTTGCCCAGTTGTGCTTGTCCAACAATGGTATCTTGCTGAGAGCTTGGCACTGAACCAGGTGAAATGCCATGAAGTTGATGTACTCCCATAATAAACCATTCATGGATTCGGCGAAAGTTAAGGCTTATCCATTCTAATGCGAATACCCTGTTAACGGTGCAGTGAGATTAATTACAGCTGAACAAACTCACTGGTATCTGTGCAAAAATATCATTCCTTCAGATTTGAATTTTTTCAGAACTATTTCCTCTTCCCCTCAATCCAACCTTTTTTTTCCTTCTCTGTTTTTGGATTTCTGTACCCAACTTGACATTGAATTCAATAATCATCTGCTCATCAATAATTCTTCACAGATGTACAGTTCGAACTGCTGACAGAGGGTCACATTTTTTCAATATTTGCTTGACAGGGCCTTCCACTGCAAAGGATTGGCGTAGCCTGACAATTCAGCCAAATGTTAACCTCTCTGTTGCATTTTTTTGACTTAAATTAATTTAAGCATAATTGTCTTCTTTCTCTCTAGGTTAGATCAGGTGATAATCCATGTGGGTTCCTTGAGTATAAAAGATTCGCAACAGTTGGTGAGCTTAAATAATTTTAATATACTAACTGTAGTTAGATTTCATTTGAAAGAAATTAATATGAATGATAAAAGTTGCGTGTCCTGAAAGTCGCTACTTGGATAACACAACTAAAATCTGAGAATGCACAGAAGATTCATCAATCTGAAAATTAGGGGGAGGGAATGAGAAACCATGAAATACTGGATTTGAGCCACAATAAACAAGTGGATGACCACTGGAAGATGAGGGCTGTCATTAGATTATGTGGTTATGACACTATGATGTAATCCATACTTGGGCAGCATGCATACAAAGAAAGCTATGCTGACAAAATGTGAAAGAGCAGACCAGTGGGGTGTTGAAACAATGCTTTCACTGTCTGAATGCCTCTGGAGAAGTTCTGCATTTTCAGTATCTATGGTTCTGTAAGGCCTGTCTTCAGACATATGGAAAGGGTGGCAGCAGCCTGACCAGCTGCTTGGCTGAATGTCAAAAGCAGATGGAGCAGCAAGATGGGAGTCAAACACTGTCCTGAGACAGGAGAACAGACTAGTGCTCCATGGTGCCACTATCATTTGCCTGTGGCAATCTAATATTCTGGAGGACAGACTGCTGGTTGACATTCTGCAAGCCTCTTTTGAGCACTGATAAATTACCTGAGCTTCCATTACAGCACCGAGTTATTGAATGGCATCTTTTTATGCAGCAGTGGAATCTGGTTGCATCTGGAAGTGTGTTAATGGAGTTGGCCAGCACTTACAACTGGAAAGGATGGGCTCCAAACACTGTCCAAAGCTTTTTTCCTTTCCAAAAATATACTTTATTCATACAAGTCTGAAAAACTCATTACAAAACATTTCCAGTTATTGCAACAGTAAAGTTCAATGATATTTACACTTTCACTTGAAGTCAAAATTTATGCTGAGTTCAGTTTGAGACCATTACATTTCAATATTTTCGTTATAAATTCATTACAAACTATGTACATTGGTCATTTTGCATTCTTCAGTGCTTCAATAAAGTTAAAGTTCAATAAAGTGAGGGTTATACACAGTCCACAGGGTTTACAGTTACTAGCCCCTCAGTGTACATTGGCTGAAAGGCTTTACACAGTGGACTTTCCCCATTGCATCTTGGTGGTTGCTGCCCCAAGCTTGAGTCCCTCAGCACGTAGTCCTGGACCTTTTAGAATGTGCCAGTCTGCAACCCTCGTTCGAGGCTAGTTCTTTGCACTGGAAGATCAAGTTTCAGACAGACCAAAGAGCATCTTTCACTGAGTTGATGACCCTTGAATAGCAGTAGATGTTTGTCTTGGTGTGTGTGTGTCCCTGGCAACAACCTGAAGAGCATAGCATCCTGAGTCACAGAACTGAATGGGATGAACCTTGACAAATACCACGGCATCTCTCTCCTGACCGTCTTTGCAAAGAAGGTGGCATGAGACCATCTCTTCTCCCTGCAGCCACTTCGAGGGCAGCGCGCAGTGGCACTGAGATTACTGATGTGCATGAAGGGTCTGACAAGGAATGCCCTTCTCACTATGAGCCAAGCTAGGTCTTGGTGCTTGTTTGAAAGTTCTGGTGAAATTGTGTTCTGCCAATTGACTCTGACAGTCTGCTCAGGGAACCAACCGACAGGATCGGCCGTCTCCTTTTCCCTCGGCCCTGAGGACATTACGTACAGACCACTGCCTTCTGGTCCCAGGTGTTTTTCTGAATATATTTTTGCACAAGGATCAGGTGATACGGTATGGTTCAAAGACTTGAAGCGTTCCGCGGCAACGTGGCCAGACCGATCCTTCACTACACCAGGGACAGTAGAACCTCTGTTTGTAGTGACACTTGGTGTTTACATGCTGAGGGTCTACACACTGCTTGATGCGGCCGCACACAAAGGTGGCCATCAGGACGATGGTGGTGTGGGTACATTTCTGCCTCCCTTGTCCAGAGATTTGTGGATAGTGTCCCTCCGGACGTGATCCATCTTGGATCTCCAGATGAATTTGGAGATGGCTCAAGTGACTGCAAAGGCGCAGGATCACCGTATGGACCAGATCTGTTCAATGTATACAGCCCTGAGAGTACTTCACACCTGATGACCAGGTTTTTTCCCCCACAATAGAGAGGGAGTATTGCTCCCACATGCCTAGTTTCTGCTTTACCTGAGCAATGTGCTTCTCCCAGTTTTTGGTGCATGCCCCAGCCTCTCCAAACTATATCCCCAGCACCTCAGGGAATCTGACCAGATGGAGAAGGGGGGCAAAGAATTGGTCACCCCTGTTCCCAAGGAATATGGCCTCGCTCTTGCCATGGTTGACCTTGGCTCCCAAGGCCAGTTCAAACTGGTCACAGACGGTCAGGAGCCTATGCACCTGAGCAGAAGACGGCAATGTCATCCATACGCAGGGAGACTTTGACCTGCATGCCTCCACTGCCTTGGATTGTCACTCCGCTTATGCCCGGATCCCTCCTGATGGGCTCGGCAAAAGCTTCCATACAACATACCAGCAGGATAGTGGGGAGAGGGCAGCCCTGCCCAATGCCAGATTTGATATAGAAACTTTCTGATTCCCACCCACTGATTGA
This sequence comes from Mustelus asterias, assembly GCF_964213995.1. Taxonomy (NCBI): domain Eukaryota; kingdom Metazoa; phylum Chordata; class Chondrichthyes; order Carcharhiniformes; family Triakidae; genus Mustelus; species Mustelus asterias. The sequence goes on from NC_135808.1 coordinate 79,652,409, forward strand.
AACTGCGCTCCTGATGTTTGTGTCGAACAGTTGAATCCAATTGCGGATTTCCTCCCTGAAATCGATTTTGGAGACCACCTCCATCACATGATATTCTGTCAAAACTCTTCTCTGGTCCAGGCTGATGAGGCATGTGTCCACTCTTCTGTCCTACACATAGGCAATTGTGTCCCTGGGTAGTGCGAGGCTCTTACTGCTGGGTATAGAGCAGGTCTGGTTAAGGTGGATCACCGACTCCAGAGCAGGCTTGACCTGATTGGCAATGACCTTGGCAAGAATTTTATAGTCCACAAATTAATCGTGAAATGGGTTGCCAATTTCTTCTCTCTCCCTCTTATGCTTGTAAATGAGCGTAATGATGCCATTCCTCGTGGATTTTGACATGATGCTGTCCAGAAGCATACTCTTGTAAACTTCCAGCAGGTCTGGGTCGATCCAGTCCCAAAGATCCAAGTACAACTCAGCCGGTAAGCCGTCATTTCCAGGAGTTTTACTCCTCTTAAAGGACTTAACAGCCTTTGTCAGCTCATCCAAAGATAATGGCTTGTCCAGCCCCTCCTGCTCACAGTCATCTAAGACTTCCTTGATAGACGACAAGAAGAACTGGGAGGCCATGCTGTCTGGCTTCAGGTCATACAGTCCAGCATAGAAGGATTTACAGTTTCTTAGAATGTCAGACTGCGGTGACTTTACTGAGCTGCCATCTTCCTTCAGGCTACTGATCATAGAGCGCTCTGTGTGGAACTTTTGGAAGAAGAAACAGGAGCACATTTCATCCTGCTGCTTGGAGCAGACTCTGGTTCAGAAGACGACCATGAAGGCTTCCAAGACAGAGAGCAAAGCTGGCTGTCGCTTCACCTCCTGGAGATCCTCCTTGACATCGACCCCCATCGACAGCAGCTGAAGCAGATTCTGCATGTTTTTCTGGAGTCAGGACATCCCCCCCCCCCCCCCCCCCCCCCCCCCAAATCCCCGGTCTCTCTCTTGCCTTTTGAACACCTTTTAAGGTTGAAGAACCTCTTGATGATCCCCTTGATCGCTCCCACCAGAACAATGGAGACTCAAAGAAGGATTTCACGGCTCTTCAACGTCTCCCTTTTGAGTTCCTCAAGGTTTTACATTCAGCTTCCATTTCCACCTGACCACCTTCTGGTTTTCCTGTAGGAGGCAGTGGTCAGAGAAGAATACTGGCTTGATGTCGGTGGATCTGACCATGAGCACATGGGACACAAACGGGAAGTCTCTCCTGGAGCAGACTAACCCATCTGGCTGCAACCATGTGTATCTACGCTGCACTCCACCTGCAGGATTGCTGAAGACGTCGTGCAGCTTGGCATCTTTTACCGTTGTCATCAGGACTCTTAACATGGCGTCCATTTTGCTGTTGGTCCTGCTGGATCGTCCAACTGTGTTGATGAAGCAGTTGAAGTCACCGTCCAGAATGATTGGCCTGGAAGTGGTCAGCAGCAGTGGGAGCTGCTGAAGGTCTACCAGCTGCTCATTCTTTACGGCTGGGCCGTACACATTAATCAGTCTGAGGGGAGTGTTTTTCTACATCACGTCTGCTACAAGGAGGTGTCCTCCCATCGTCTCCTTAACTGCGGAGATGGTGAAGTTGCCCTCCTGCAGCAGAATATCCAGGCCGGAGAAACAGCAATCGTTTCCTCCTGATCAGATGGATGGCTCGTGGGACCACAAGCTCATCCAGTGCGGAGATGTGGTATCCCACGCTCCTGCAGGAGCAGCAGGTCGAGTTTGGTATTGGCTAGGTAAGTTAGGTTGGCCACACCGCAAAGTGTCTTTAATGCTTCACATGTTGATATTTTTAAACCCATTTTAAAGGAAGTGGATTTACCAGTCTCGAATGTCCAGAGTCTTTTCCATAGTAGGTACAAGTTGTGTCCCTGCATACCTGTTGTGTTGACAGGATTAGCTGTGAGAGAACGGTACAGCTGTATGTCCTCACATCAATTCAAGTGAGGGAGATTGTCATTATTGAAGTGGCCATGGCCAGCATTGTAACTGAAAACATCAAAAGGTGATCACGCCCTCAAACCTAATCCTATTTCTCGTACCTCACTCCGTTTCAATCCATAGTCTCTTCTGATTTACAAGCTGCAAATAGTGCAGGGCTGAAATCGAGTAGCTCTTTTTGAAAACTGATTTCTTGGCCTTGATCCAACACTTGATCTTAGCCTAAAGCCAAAAAGCTCCTTTCAAAACTTTTGACACCATGTTGATGCTGGACTCCTTTGTACACCATGACATTGCACTCCGGCTTTCTAACAGACCTTCCAAGGTACTAAGCATTTCATTGCACATATCCATCAGCATTCTTCCACATAAGCCTGTCCCACTAAAGTCCCCATCCAAGTCTTCTGCAGCAGGACTGGTGTGACATTATCCTCTGATATGCTGACACCTTTGCTACCCTTGTCCCCTACCCTAGCTGCAAGCCACTCTTACCCAGTGTCTCGCCATCTGCAGTCCTGTCTCCAGATTCTATCTGAGCTGGTGGCTGCACATGAGAGCAAGTGAAGGTATTTTTTCTTTGTTGTCTTCCCGCTTTTTAGTCACTACCTGACAGGCTATCTGAAAGGGGAAGGGCACAAGGATGGAGTTCAAGTGAGGGGACAGGGAAATGCTGGAAGTGAACTTGCACTATTTGCAGCTTGTAAATCAGAAGAGACTATGGATTGAAGGAAAGTGAGATGCGAGAAATAGGATTAGGTGTGAGGGCGTGAATACCTTATGATGTTTTCAGTTACAATGCTGGCCATGGCCACTTCAATAATGACAATCACCCTCACTTGAATTGAAGTGAGGACATATAGCTGTATCAATATCACACAGCTAATTACAACTGTCTGCAGTTATGTGCTAACTTCTACATGAGAGCAGAAAGTGCATCAATAGAAGTGGCGCCGTATGTTTGGGTGATATAGTTGCTGTGGTTCAATAGCTGGTAAATGTGTGCATGTTGAGATGTGGGTATGCATCTGAGTAGCACTAAGTGTGCAAGAGTGCAATGAAGCTATGAATGTTAGATACGTCATGATAAAGAAACTTGATTTGAGGTCACTGTGTCAATGGTGTCTGTGTGTGTGATGTAACATTAGCACAATTGGAAGCTTAATTTACAATTAGTCCATGAATGGCGGCTGTTGAGCATTTATGGACTTGTCAATAATGATTTCATCCATTTTTAAGGTACACTAAGCCGGCATTTTCCAACTATGGTATCCTGTGTAATGAGAATTATTTTATTAATGCTTCAAGTGTTCTGATAATTAGAATTTGAACAAGCATAACTTCAGACCCATTCCTAACTGCCCGAGACAATGTGGTAGTAATCCAGCTTCTTGAATTGCTGCAGTCTATTGGGCATGGGTACACCCACAGTGCTGATGGAGAGGGACTTCTGATTTTAATCCCATAAGATTGAAAGAAGGGTGATATAGTTCCATTCAGGATGATTTGGAGGGAAACTTGTAGGTGATGGTGTTCCCATGCACCTGCTGCTGTTGTTGTTCTAGGTGGTACTTGAAAGATGCTGTTGAAGGAGGCTTGGTGAGTTGCTGCAGTGCATCTTGTATCGAATAAACACTGCTGCCACAATGCATTGGTAGTGGAGGAGTGAATGTTTAAGTTCGTTGATGGAGTATCAATCAACCAGATTGTTTCTACCTTGAGTTTGTAGAGTATTCCATCACACTCCTCGCGACTTGTGTCTTGTGTGGTGAACAGACTTTGGGAAATCAGATGGTGAGTTGTTACTGCAAAATTCCCAGCCTCTGACCTGCTCTTGTAGCCAATGTGTTTGTATGGCTTGTCAAGTTCAATAGTAAACCCCCAGGATGTTGATAATAGGGAATTCAGCAATGGTAATGCTGCTGAATGTCAAGGATGATGGTTTGATTATGTGGTGGGATGATCATTATGTGGCAGATGTTTGGCGCACGTTACTTGCCATTTCTTGCCCAACCCTGAATGTCATCCAGGTCTTACTGCATGGTGATATGAACTGTTTCAGTGTCAGTTCTGAATGCAACTGAACATTCTGTAATCAATCCCCATTTCTTAGAGAGAAGGTGGTTGGGCCTAGAATACAACCCCATGGAGATGCTTGGCTGGGGCATGGTTAGTTGGAGAGCACAAGTCTTCAATACAATTGCCAGGCTGTTGTCAGAGCCCATAGTGTTTACAGAATCTATTGACTTCAGCCATTTCTTGATATCATGAATAAATTGAATTGGCTGAATTCTGGAATCTGTGATGCTGGGTACATTGAGAGGAGGCTGACATAGTTCATCCAACTAGTGCTACTGGTGGAAGGTAGTTGTAAATGCTTTAACCTTCTCTTTCACATTAAATGTGCTAGGCTCCTGAGTCAGAGGATGGGTTATTTGTGAAGCCGCCTCTGGCTGATTGTTTAATTGTTCACCAACATTAACGATTGCATGTGGCTGAACTGTAGAGCTTTGATTTGATCCATTGGTTGTAGGACAGTTCGCTTTGTCTATCACATGCTCTTCAACATGCAAATAGTCACGTTGTTGTAGCTTCACCAGATTGACACCTCCATTTTCATGTATGCTTGGTGCTGTTCTTTGCATACACCCCATCCCTATTCTGCCATTGCCATCAAGCCAAAGATCAACCCAGGTTCAAAGCAGAATGAGGGGTATGTTAGGCAATAAAGTTGCAGCTTGTGGTTGAATACCATTTTGCTGCTGCTGATGGCCCATGACACCATGTGGATGCACATCTTCAAACCGCTAGATTGGTTCTGAATCTCTCCCATTCACATGGTGGTAGTGCCACACCACATGCCTGAACAACTTTGTGTTAAAATTTCATACAAAAAGGAGACACTTGTTGATTTTAAACACATTATCAATATGTACAAACTAGCTCCAAATCGTTTTACTAGACATGATCTGATTGTTATCTATCCGCATTTGTGAATGAGACTTATACACTTCAGATGTTAGAAATCTGACATAAGAACAAAGTGCTGAAAATATTCAGTAGGTCTGGCTGTTTCTGTGGAGAGAGAAACAAAATTGATGCTTCAAGTCCAACGTGACAATTCTTTCGCACTCGCAGGAAGTGGAAAGCAACAAAGGTGAACAAGGTAAAAGAAATAAACAGAAGACGTGTTGGAGAGAAAAGCAAGAAGTTCTTGCAAAACTTGCATGCTGAAAGACGAGTCAAGATCCTTTTTAATCTATATGCTTATAGATATTACTTCCAAATTAATTTTTGTGGCCTTTGCTTCGTATCGAAGTGAAGAATGTTGATGTGGAATAGATCTCATGCCTTTACTACCAACCTAGCTGAGCCCTACTAACTTGGCCCAAGTTGAGATTTGCATGTTTTATATAGCTCCCTGGCACACAGCAATGCATTTTAGTTTCATCAATGTTTCAATGACTGACAAAGTGAAACCTTGTTGGTTACTCAGAAAGACTTCCAGAAGTGAAAGTCTTCATTAGGAAAGTTTCCACTTGTGTTTAAAAATGGCAATTTCCATGATAAAGAAATCAATACAGTTGTGACGAGCTTAAATGTGCTGTAAATTGAAATGTAAATGAATGTCCAGAAGAAGTTAGAAACTATCTCCAATAACGCACCAAAATGAAAATTTTCATCCCTTTCGAAATTGCAAATGCACTGACATGTTTTCTACAGTAAGAGTTTTAACAACACCAGGTTAAAGTCCAACAGGTTTATTTGGTAGCAAATGCCATTAGCTTTCGGAAGCCTGCTGCTTCGTCAGATGGAGTGGTACGTTTTCTACTGCAGGGTGCTTGCCATTCTTGTCAGCATCATCCTTATATGCCTTTTGGTTAATTCAGGGATAAAATGTAGGTATGCTAGCTCGGCCAATACTGCACAATAGTAATGTACAAAGCTGTCGTTTTTTTTTCCTTTGGATGTTATGAGAACTCAGCAACATTTCCACAAAGTGGCATCTGCTGCTATCATTCCCCAACATTATTAGTTTTTGACAAATTTAAAATTGTTCTTTGACTGTTTGCAATTACTGTAACTTTATTGCCTGAAATTTTGGAAACAAATCTCTATTTTTACATCCATTATTTCTGGTTGATGTATGCATTCTTATGTATCCATCTGAGCACCAAGACTGCATTTAACTTAACATTTCATACAAATGATGTAGACTATTGCAACTCTATCAGCCAAAATTGTATGCTGTAATCCAGGAATGAGGGTCCAGCTCATTACCTTTTGCCTGAGACCAAGCTGCTGACATGCTGATGCTAGCATAGTGGATGGCATCCTCCAGTAGATATCTCCCGATCAATTAATAGTATCAGAATCTTCGTGGAAAGAACCCATAACCACTAATCTCAAATTATAATGCGTTGTTTTAGAGCCTTTTGACAGTTTAATTGAAGATGGTGACCAGAACTTACTTTTCAAATATCATGGGCTGGAGTGGAGGGAAAGTTGATCATTTCCAATTTGATCAATGAAAGCACAAGGTGCGAATAGTTTCTTAAACCACACAAAAACTGAAGAGATGTTTTGATACTTGAAAGGGAAAGGTGTATGTTCCCTTTTGTGTCCTTTTAGCTTGCGTGAGGGCAAACATTCAAATCTCATATCATTGTCATATGTAATTTTGATTGTAGTATGACCTCATACAGAGGGCAGTTAGCTCAAGTGGATGGAGTGTGGTGCAGAATAATGCCAACAGGAAGGCTTCAATTCCATACTGCCTGATGTAGTTATTAAGACCTACTACTTTATCTTGGCCACATCATGTTGTCATAGTATAAGCCATGATTAATGATCCTCAGAAAATGAGGGTACCACATGAATAGAGAGTTGACTACATACAGCCATGACATTGAATAAGGTGATTAATAGTGTTGTTTCTTTGTATTTTGTTTCAGGCAAAACATGCTGCCGAGTACAATGCTTCTGGGATTGCAGTCATTTCACCGTTTTTCTTCAAACCTCAAAGTATAGGTTGTGTATTTATGTCAGTATTCCACAGATTACCACACAAATGCTGACTGGCTATTCAGTCAAAGTTCATAGTACACAACATAGATTGAACTTTTTGTAGAAGATTGGCATTTTTTATGCAGTGTAGGTGAAAAACTGCTTTTGAAATGAAATGTGTATGAACCTCGCATTGAAAGGAAATCACGCTGAAACTGGTCAATTTAAAGAACATTTTCAAGTGTATGAATGGTAAAATAAAATCCATGTTGAAAACCTGTATCTTCCTTGCAATAAGAAGTTTAACAGCACCAGGTTAAAGTCCAACAGGTTTATTTGGGAGCAAAAGCCACAAGCTTTCAGAGCGCTGCTCCTTCGTCAGGTGAGTGGGAATTCTGTTCACAAACAGGGCATATAAAGACACAAACTCAATTTACAGAATAATGGTTGGAATGCTAATACTTACAGCTAATCAAATCTTTAAAGGTACAGACAATGTGAGTGGAGAGAGCACCAAGACAGGTCAAAGAGATGTGTATTGTGTCCACACAGGACAGCCAGTGAAATTCTGCAAGTCCAGGCAAGCTATGGGGATTACCGATAGTGTGACATGAACCCAATATCCTGGTTGAAGCCGTCCTCATGTGTGCGGAACTTGGCTATCAGTTTCTGCTCAGCGACTCTGCGCCGTCGTGTGTCGTGAAGGCCGCTTTGGAGAACGCTTACCTGAATATCAGAGGCCGAATGCCTGTGACCGCTGAAGTGCTCCCCAACAGGAAGAGAACAGTCTTGCCTGGTGATTGTCGAGCGGTGTTCATTCATCCGTTGACGTAGCGTCTGCATGGTTTCCCCAATGTACCATGCCTCGGGACATCCTTTCCTGCAGCGTATCAGGTAGACAACGTTGGCCGAGTTGCAAGAGTATGTGTACCTGGTGGATGGTGTTCTCACGTGAAATGATGGCATCTGTGTCGATGATCCGGCACGTCTTGCAGAGGTTGCTGTGGCAGGGTTGTGTGGTGTCGTGGTCACTGTTCTCCTGAAGGCTGGGTAGTTTGCTGCGGACAATGGTCTGTTTGAGGTTGCGTGGTTGTTTGAAGGCAAGAAGTGGGGGTGTGGGGATGGCCTTGGCGAGATGTTCGTCTTCATCAATGACATGTTGAAGGCTCCGGAGGAGATGCCGTAGCTTCTCCGCTCCGGGGAAGCACTGGACGACAAAGGGTACTCTGTCCACCGTGTCCCGTGTTTGTCTTCTGAGGAGGTCAGTGCGGTTTTTCGCTGTGGCACGTCGGAACTGTTGATCAATGAGTGGAGCGCCCTATCCTGTTCTTATGAGGGCATCTTTCAGCGTCTGGAGGTGTCTGTTGCGATTACAGATTAGCTGTAAGTATTCGCATTCCAACCATTATTCTGTAAATTGAGTTTGTGTCTTTATATGCCCTGTTTGTGATCAGAATTCCCACTCACCTGACGAAGGAGCAGTGCTCTGAAAGCTTGTGGCTTTTGCTACCAAATAAACCTGTTGGACTTTAACCTGGTGTTGTTAAACTTCTTACTGTATTTACCCTAGTCCAACGCCGGCATCTCCACATGTCTTCCTTGCAATATCAGGGTAAGCTGTAGATGATGATCTGCTATGACAAGTGAACTATATTTCTCTTTTCAGTTTTCTACCCCTTTCTCTTAAAGGCAAACTTGTCACGGTTAACATCTTCAAGGGCAACCGGATTTGTCCAACACGTCACTGAGATTAGTCTCGGCTTTGAGTATCAAAGGATAAGCAGTTAAGCCTTATTCTGTTTGTATTGCAGCCGCATGTGCATTTTCTAATGGGGCAATTGGATAGCAATCAAAAGAAGCCATCTTGACTGATTTTTTTTCTCCTGTGACTTAGAGGATCTGAGGCCAGTTATAGCATTCACCTTAGAATAGTATAGGAATCAAACCTGCTCAGCTTCAGTACCACCCCAATGGATTACATATTTACCATAATGATCAGGTCACTTGGGATTCATTTCCCCTCATTATAATGAAAACGAATGTAAAATGTGATGAGTGGCAAACCCACCATCCTCCTGACCACTTCAAGCTGTCTCTTTAATACAGTAGTTGGGTGGACTCCCAAATCGACACCCTGCTTCACTCAATTATTTAAAAATGGCACTTGAACTTGTTAATTGGACAATATATCAGGATAATACACTGCCCAAGCCATAACATGGTTGGTGTGGGCAGGCCGTTTTTAAAATAAAAAAAATTAAGTCAGTAAGGAAGGGGGCGGCACAACATTTAGTGGGTTGCCGTTTGCTCATCATGAGCACCACCCCAATTAGTTACCTCCGCCTTGTTCTTTCCCATCTGGTCTCCAAAACACGTCCTCGCGCCTCCCTACCATAGGGTGTCGAATCCAGCTCCGTTCAAGAACCCTGGCCTGTTTGGGTCTGGATGCTGTTGTGGGCCTGCTTGTTGTTCCATCAGCAGCCACTACTCGGTTCTGGCACTGCTGGCCCATCGGATTGCACTCACAGGGACTTAAGTTCACTCTTTGCCTCTCCACATCATTCACACCGCTGCCAGCATGTTCTTCTCGGTATGTTGGCCACAAGCCAGCTCTAGCAATGAGGTGGGGTGAAAAATAACAGCACCAGCACTACATCCTGTGAAATCCAGTCAGTGCTTTCATTCTGCAACAAAATATCCTGCTACTTTTGGCTGTGGGTGCTTCTAAACTACTTTTGACAATTAAGTTGTAGATTTAGCTCCATAATCTCATGGGTATCTTTAGCACCGAAGCATTTGACTGTTCTTGTTTTGGTGTGTTCTCTGCCCCCTCTTCCTGTCCACTATGGCACTTTGGACCAAATCAGGAACACCTTCGTGTTATCCACTTTTACTAGTTCAAATTTTAAGCTAATTAAAAATAATTTTGATGAACTATTTTTTAAAAATTAACTACTCTTTTGATCTGACTTTCTTGCCACAGCATGCAAATCTCCTCTGCCCTTTATTTAAACCTGAGCAGCAACTTAAAAGATCCACAAGTTATGATATGCGCAATTATAGATTTTCTTTTCATGTTATGTCTTGGCATACTTCGCAGAATGAATTATTTTTGAAGTGCAGCAACTACTGTGTAAGAAAGGTTATGCCAATATTGCACAAAGTTGATAAATTAATTTGTTGTTACAGAGGCTTTGACAGAATTTTTAAAGGAAGTAGCAGCTGCTGCCCCCAGCACCCCTTTCTACTATTACCATCTCCCTGAACTCACTGGAGTATCTTGTAAGTATAAAAATGTGCAGCAGACTCTAGCTACTACAAGGATCTTCTCAAATCTAACATAACTTTTACTCATTGCAGTAAATATTGTGGAATTACTAGATGGAATTGAGAAAAGGATTCCCACATTCCAGGGATTAAAGTTCACCAGCAGTGACTTGTTGGACTTTGGTCAATGTGTTCACAAGTACAAGGATAAATTTGCTATGCTGTATGGGAAAGATGAGGTATGGAAGTTTTGATAATTTACAAATAACATATCTCATTCTTAATTAAATTGAGCAATAACATGTTTTAAAATAGTGATTGGGCTTGCATAACTTGAGGAATGGAAAGCCTTTGGAAAGGGGGAAAGGACGTCTATGCTCTTACTAAGGGAACAGATAAGTGATGGGCAGTGGCGGATTAACTACCACCCGGACCCCTCGGCTGAGCTTTAGTAAGGCCCCCTGACCTTGCCCCCTGCCCCACCCTTCGTTGAATAGAATAAAGTGACGTTAGATAACTTATATCATTGTACTATGTATAATGGACTACATGTATAATATCATAAAGTTATATGAATCAATTACAGCCCTTTTATTCATTTATTTTTCATTTTCTTTACATTTGTACTTTAAAAAGCTTCCGTGTTTTTTGGTTTACAAAAGTGTCGATAACAGCATGTAAATCAACAGATCGAACTGATTCAATGTGCCTGAGTGCCAGATGACTAAGTTTCTCATCGCTCATTGTTGAGCGCAAATAGATTTTGATCCTCTTCAGTGACGAAAATGAACGCTCACCTGAACAGTTAGTGATCATTAAGGACAGATAAATTCTAAAGCAAATGTATGTATTTGGATACACCTCGTGCAGTCGATCTCGTGAAAATTTATTCACTCTTAAAAGGGTGAAACCAATTTTATTTTGCTCTCGGGAGGGAGGGGTGGGGGAGGGGGGGGCGCGGCTCCCTTCTGGGCCCCTAGGCTTAAACCTACTCAGCCTAAAGGTTAATCCGCCACTGGTGATGGGGAGCATATCTGTATCAAACTCTGTTCCAAAATGTATGCTGAAGAGACCCCTGTCTAGCTTGGAGTATGTATTTTTATTGCAAACAATAAGAACATGGTCTGTTGAGGTTTTTTTTTTGCTGTCTGTAAATGTATTTCATTTTTGACATTAGATTAGTACACCTGTCTGGGTTGAAAATTATATAAGCTGATTTCTATTGTATAGAATTGTGCATTCTTTCTGCCTGAACTTGGCAAATCCCAACTAAGTGTGACACAATGCTAGGGGGAGATAATAAAAAAGCTAGGTTATACAACTTATATATAGTTGTACTAAAAATAGGGATGTGGACGTTCCTTCATTATCTGTTTTCTAAAATTTTCCTATTCCTTGAGGTTCTTCATGTGCTATGTAGCTATGCCCTACTACCACTGCAGTAAGTGATTTCCTTTTGTTTTCCTTTTGATGATGGTGCTCTATACTCATTGCATTGTTAGTTCCTACTTGATGGAAAAACACTCGAGATATAGAAAAACTGAAACTCCCAAGGTTCACATTAATAATTCCCTGAAGATACCCACGCACATAGATAAAGCTATATAAAAGGCCAACAGTGTTTTGGGCTTTATAAATTAGAGACATTTGCCTACTTGAGGAAAAAAGAAAAAAATTAGCACACTATTATTTGGGCTACGGTTCGAGTACACTCTGTAGTTTGAGGTACCAAATTAAAGAATTACCTTGAATCCATGCAGAACACACAGTAAAGATTTGCAAGGATGATGCCAGAGATGAGACACTGTTTATGACAAGATTATGTTTGGGTCTACAGTTGTACAAATTTGTTGCTGACCATTGTAAAATCCAAAAACAAACTTTGGTATATACGCATGGAAAAGTCACATTTTTGATATCAATTGTTCAGTTAAAAAGTTAGATGAGTGATGTCTTTGAGAGATTGACTTGCAAAATTGATTTGGGTCCAAAAAGGACCAAATGAACTGAAATAGTATTCATATTAGTTCTCTTTTTTTTTAAAGTACCTTTTTTTTTGTTTCATTTTATCACTTTACAAACGAATTCATGTCATCCAATATAAATAATCTGGTATAATGAAATAACCAGGGTGGTTAGCACTGCAGCTTCACAACGCCAGGGACCCGGATTCGATTCCGGCTTGGGTCACTGTCTGTGTGGAGTTTGTACGTTCACCACATGTCTGCGTGGATTTTTTCTGGGTGCTCCGGTTTCCTCCCACAGTCCAAAAGACATGCTGGCTAGGGTGTTAAATTCTCCCTCTGTGTACCCGAACAGGCACCAGTGCGTGGCAGCTAGGGGATTTTCACAGTAACTTCATTGCAGTGTTAATGTAAGCCTACTTGTGACAATAATAAAATGTTTTTTAAAAAATTGAAACAGATTACAGTAAAATATTTTAAAATCACACTGATCACTATCTGATTCACCAAACAATTCGCCCCAATCACCTGGTTGTATAATGTCGTCATACAAATCCACAAGTAATTGGCCTTAATATCGTTTAATTTTTCAGGTTTTAGAAATGATTTTTATCAATATTAGGATCAATTTTCCAAGCATCTGCGACCGATTGTCACAATCTTGCTCGTGAGGATTTTCACACATTGCTGCATTTAGTGAATGCTTCCAATTGTTCCACATATTTTTGATATTATCCTTGGGAGATTTATTTATGCGCACACACTCAAGGGCTGAACAACACTCATTGGACTGTGGGGAATAATACCACACTGGTGTTGGTTGATCTCGCATCATGAACCACATCGTTGACAAAGATGGTATTTGAATGTATTCCAGATGAGCAAACTTTTTTCCTTTGCATAGTCCTCCTGGACTCAAATTCCACACTACCTTTAATACATTTCTTGTAATGGCCTTCATCCATTCAGCCTTTGAACATTGATGACAATGCCTTTCTGAAATTTGCACTTGAATATCACCATTGGAGTTAATTTTGTGCTATTTGCCATAGTTAGAGACCAGATCAGAAACCCCAATGTATATTGTGAAGTTGTACTAGAACCCAACTTTTTTTACTTTGGCATTAGTGTGAGAATAAGGCATTTTACTTAGGTGTGATTCTATTGACACACTAGGAAGCTTTTAGCAAAACAAGTTTTATTTTAACAATACAGTTTAAATACAACAAATGAATCAGCTTACCGATTACCAATTAAAATACTTAAACATGATTAGATATAATTCTTAACTGCGAGCCTATCTCTATTAATTCCAATTTAAACAATATTCCTCATAGACTTAAACCCCTCACCAAAACCAGTCAGCAAACAGCACAGGCTTAAGTGCTTTTATTTGTTAGCAGTCTTAGAGCCTTTGAACACTTCCAGAGAGAGACAGTGAGACATCTGTCTTACACTCAGAACAGCAATCTTCAGAGAGAAAAGAAAACCCTTGCTTCTTTCAGGATCAAAATTAAGTTGAACAGGAATGAATGGAAAATTAACCGTTTTTCCCTGTAAGCTTAGCTCCACCTATTCAGATGACACTGTTTCGTCAATCAACCTACTTAAACCCTACTCTGAAACCCCAGGAGAAAACCCTGAAATGCACAAAAATGCATTGACTCAGATTAATACAAACACCCCATTATCTCAAAGGAATTATTCTCCTGCATTCTCAGCATGTGGACTGCCTTGTGCAGATAAATTGGCAGCATCAACACAACCGACTTCTAAATGTATCCTTCACAAGAAACATAATATAAATACATTTGTTAAAGCCACAGTATCATCACACCATACAACATGGAACTATTGTGAACCATTCCTTATGGTTCGTCTTTATAAGGACATTTTGTTCATTAATCTTGGTAATGCTCTTGTTTGCTGCTAAGTTGAAGTTCATTAATGTTTCACCCATATTTCCAATGCAAGGCAATCACTGTTGGATGGCAATAGAGTTGAATTTGATTATTATATTGTCGGGTTCAGGTGCTATGAAAATTTTGTTTCCTGAAGGAATACTAAATTGTATCTTTTCATGAATCTTGTGCACCATCTGGCACTGACCTTGAATTCCAGAGTACCATCTTTCTTTGCTTTTCTTTGGATGATAATATGAACATTTTGCTGATTCCCGTTCATCCATTCTGCCACATTTATTTTCTCCAGTTTAAATTGAGTTATTTGTTAATCTTTCTCAAAGGCATCGTGATAGATCATTTGGTACACATTAGTCCAGGAGTCAATTTGGTACTGTTTGCAGAGGGGAAATCCAAAAGGTTCCTGCATATATCTTTTTAAATTAATGAACTGTAGTGGTTACTGAGAAATAATAAATACTTGATCCTTGAAAAAGTAGGGCCAACTTTTACGCAAGGTATATGAAAAAGTGAAGGTTTTTTAGGCCAAAGATCATGGGGTCAACCTTTACATGAAATTAACTTTTAGACAAGTGTATATGCTGTGTTTAAATAAAGCAAATTACTGTGGATGCTGGAATCTGAAATGAGAACAGAAAATGCTGTAAAATCTTAACAGGTCTGACAGCAACTGTGGAGAGAACACAGCTAACCTATAGTGTGTGGATGACTCTTCATTGCTGAAGAAAAGTCATCTAGACTTGAAAATTATCTCTTTCCACAGATGCTGTCAGACCTCCTGAGATTTTACTGCATTTTCTGTTTTTGGTGTATATGCTGTGTGGTTCTTTTCACAACCATTGGACTTCTCAGTGTTTCACAGCCAATTACACTTTTTGGAGTGTAGGGAGCTGTTGTATGAAATAGCAAAACAAGTATATGAATTAGGAACAGGAATATGCCATTCAGGCCCTTCGAGCCATGAATGGCTGATCTGATTGTGGCCTCAACTCCACATTCCTGTCTATCCCAATACCTTTTCACTCCCTTGACAGTTAAAAATGTCTACCTCTGCCTTAAAAATATTCAATGACTCTGTCTCCACTGCAATCTGGCAAAGAGTGTTCCAAACCCCCATAATAAAAAAAAAAGGCCAGATAATTTGGTTTTTTTTGTAATGGTTATTGAGGTAATGGTTATTAATATTAATCAGAACACCTGGGATAACTCCCTAGCTCTGCAAAATAATACCATACAATCCTTTGCAGTCACCAACCAGTCAGATGGGTCTTTGGTTTAATGTCTCATCTGAAAGACAGTACCTCCTTCAGTACAGTACTCTTCTGCTGCACTGGGGTGTGGGACTTAATTTTTGTGCTCAAAAACTGGAGGGGGACTTTAACCCAGTGATGGCCGTATTATCACCCAGTCTTGAAACTTGTGACTCAGAGACACGAGTGCTACCAACTAAGCCACAGTGAACATGCAAGATAGATTGTGTCTTTCTATTCTGTTATCTTGAAATTACTTTCTGGTTATTTTTCCCCTAAAGTATTCCTTAATCCAGGTTCTCCAAGACCAAAGTTTTTTTATGAAGTGCTGATCTGTTTGTCTTACAGTTAAACAAAACAAAGTGTCCAAGCTTTTTGGCTTTTTATTGTTTTGAGTACCATGAAGCCTTGGGAAACAAATGTATTTTAACTTCTATGTTATTAACTTGCTTATAATAGACCTTATTCTGCTTAGGGATTTATCCATCTATAAGGCAAGAACATTAAGAATGGCTCTTTCAAACTTCTAGGCCCATAGCTTCAAACAGGAGAAAATATCAAGTAAACGAGTGAAGTACACTCAGCAGGTTGCCTAGGTTTTATGGACTTTTGCAGTTTGCTCACCTGCTTGTATACCAGTTTTAAACTCAGCTTTTGTTTTTCAGCTACTCTTGTCTGCAATGGTATTGGGAGCAAGTGGAGCTGTTGGCAGGTAAATCCTTAATATTCAAACCCTTACAATATATGAAATTTCATTAATTGTTTGCATAGCATTATTGACAAAACCACTGATTATTAGTGACAGATTAGTTAATTTTTAAGTATATAACATTCTGAGGTTTAAATTAGTGCTCCTGTGATTAGGTTCTGCAGTTCTATTTTGATATTAAAAGCACAAGCCCTTATCTTTAATAATAAATGGACTGCCTTGGTGTTTTTATTTTTCTGGGTGTCACAAAAGATACATTATATTTATGAATGATGGCATTTTGTCCCTCCAGATATTGCTACCTTTCAGCAATATCTGAGTCAATTTTCTTCTGTTACATTCTCTCTCAGAATATCAAATTGGAGAACCTGTTTTCCTGTTGGGTGAAAGTAAAACATTTTTTTGTGTGGTATGGCAAAATGTTTGGAGCTGTACATGATGAGTGTTGCTGCCTGTGCTAGTCAGGCCTCTGGAAGCAGACATAACTACATGTTTATATTAGAAAACATAATTTTATTTAGAAAGCTTTGTGTGGTTTCAACATCAGGTTCCCAAGACGTTGGGTAGTGATTGCAGAGAAGACTGCGTTTGGTGCAAATTGTAAATACACTCATATTATGCAACAAGATAAAAGGCTGGTCAAATTCGAAGAACAAATGCATTAAAGAATCATTTTTCCTTCACTGTATGCTCATGGGAGTTTAAGATCTTGGTTTCTATGAAAAGAAACAGCTGGAATGTCTAGTATTTCTATTCGAAAGGTGATTTTTCTTATTGTTAGGTATATCCCAAGTCTTTGAAATACAATTTTTACCATCAAATCTCACTTCCCCTGTCAAAATGTATAAATGTGCCACTGCAAAATTGTTCTTTTTCTGTATTAAGTTTTTTCTTCCTATGATACAGCTCCTGGAATTATGGGGTCACGATATTCCCATCTCAGAACATTCCCATTGTAACTACTGTTCCTTTTATGTAATCCTTGAGCCCATTCAGCTTCAGTTTTCATACAAAATGAGCTAAATTGTGGAATGTGATTTCAAAATACAAATTTTAAAAATTGAATCACGCGAGTTAAATTCAGTTTTATTTTTTGCAACGACTTTGAAACAGTGGCCTTGGTCATTGGCCTTCACTCACTGCTATTTTTCATGAGTGTTTCATTAGCCTGTTTAAAACTGTTAATCAGTTTTTGCAAGTTTTCACACTGCCATGTATGCCTCCTGGTTACTGGATTGCAGTGGCAGAGCTGAAGACCAAGGCTCAGTGTTGGTCTTTGCTGTTTTCACATTATCCCCGAGCATCTGCGGATTTCTGCAGATATGCACATAGTGCTATAATAGTTTTTAAAAAGCATGCACAGAAATGCTGTCATTTAAAATCTGAAAAATAGAAGAGAGAAAAGTATGGGAATACTCAGCAGACCGGGCAGCATCTGTGGAGACGACAAAGTCAGTCATAGCCAGTTCACATTTGTCTGAAAAATCAACTGTTTGGGTTTTCCAATCTAAAATGTAAATTAGCGGTTTCTCCAAAGATGCTGTCATCTCATTCAAAAATGAGATGCTGAAATGTTAGCTGGCTGAAGCCTAATGAATTGCAACTGTTGAGAGTGGTAGAATATTAGTTTCAATCAAATTTAAATGCATTATGGGTGCCTGACCAGGAGTCCAGTATTTGTCTGAGATGGGACCTAAGATCAACTTATTTTTCAAGATTACTTCTGAATACTTGGTGCAAAACAATAAGGAACAATAACAGCCTTAAATGTTTTTCCAGCTATTTATTGAAAATAAAGACTTGAATTTTGAAGATCAAAGTATTTGTGCAGTATTCTTGCTACTCACTGTGCTATGCTGTTTTCTTTCAGTACTTACAATTATATTGGAAATTTATGTAATAAGATGCTGACTGTTACGGAAAGAGGAGACTTCATCACGGCCAGGGAGCACCAGGTAAGCTCATTTTACAGCTTTTCTTTTATTTTCACTTCTAACAGTACAAAACATTTGTGTGTATCATTTCAGAATCTTGTGAAAAAGCTGAAAAGTGAAGGCCTTTAACTCGCAGCATGATGATGTAGAAGTTTTATCCCAGTTTTAAAGAAATGTAACTCTAACTTAAGAGTTGCTGTTTAAAAGTCATTTTGGTGACCTCTGATGAGGATAGTTTAAAATCTATCCCACACATTTTGTAGCTTCACTTCAAATTGCTATTTGTAGAGGGTGACCCATATATAAAATGACCTTATACTTTCCAGCCTCAAAACACCCTCAAGGTCTTGACTTATGACTAGGTACCCCTCTCCAGATTTGGCCTCCTTCAACAATGTCTCTGATCCTTTTCAATCTCCCTTTTCGTCCTCTATCTGGCATTTATTGTTTACCCCTAGAGTGCTTCAAGATGCCATCCTTTGGTGAGGAGATTGCTCGTGACTTTGGTATCGTGCTGTGCTTCCACCGCATATCTGTACCACTAAGGCTGCCTATCTCCACCTCTGACTTCACCCTGCCTCAGCGCATCTGCTGAAACACTTATTCATACCTCTAGACTATTCCAGCACATTCCCCACCTGCCTCCCATATTCTATCCTCTAAACTTTAAGCCATCCAAAACTCAGCCTATGTCCCCCCCCTTGTGCCATGTCACATTCATCTATCACCCCTGTGTTTGCTGATGTACATTGGTTTTTGGCTAAGCGATGCTTAGATTTAAAAAATTCCCATCTTAATTTTCAAATCCCCCCCACCCCGCCTTCCATGGCCTTGCCTCTACTCCATCTCCTCTCTGTAATCTCCTCCAGCCCCACAACCCTCAGATATCAACTTGCCTTTAATTCTAGCCTTGCGACCATCCCCAATTTTAATTGCTCCCCCAATGGTGGCTGTGCTTTCAGCTGCCTAGGCCCTAAGCCTGGAATTCCCTCATGAAACCTTTGTGCCTCTGTTGCATCCTTTAAAACTCTCAACGCCTAACTTTTGTCCAAGCATTTGGCTATCTGTCCTAATGTTGACTTACGTAGTTTGTTGGTTTAGAACATTCCTGTGAGTGGTTGTGTTTAGAACATTGCTGTGAGTGGTTGTGTTTCATTTTATGATGTTACTAGGTGCTAACTAAATATAATTTATTGTTACCGAGTACTATGAAAATGCAAGTTGTAAGGAATGCAGAGGGAGGGGGATGAAATCAGCTGGACCACTTCTGATTACTGTCTGGTATAAGGCATGGGTTTGTAAATATTGAATGAACACAATTGGTCTACGCTTGCATCCAGGATCAAATAGCCTGCCCACTGTCTTCGTTTGATATCATACATGGCAAATGCTGACTTGAATGAGGTCTCAGAACTGCTGGATTTATAGCCTAGCATGAATCTGCATATTTAACTCTGGAAGGGAGGGCAAGGTTTTGAATGAATGCAACAAAATATTTAAAGCCACACAAGTATATTTTGGTTCTGTTGCTTTTACTTTCTGCTTCCTTCCACACACCTACACCAAGGACAGCATAGTCATGCATACTAATCATTTTCTTTAATCTATCATCTTTTGCAGGCTGTAGTCCAGGAATTCATTGGTTCTGTGAGTCGATTTGGTGAGTAGATTGGGATTATTATTGAAGAGTCTCGACTATTTTTCCATTTACTGGATGCCAAGGCAAGGTCAGCATTTATTGTTGATCCCTAATGCTCGCTGGTCCCAAAACTGTGAAGTCCCAAAGGTTTCATAAGGGAATTCCAAATTGATCCCGAAGGCAACAGACCTTTCCATGTTCCGTCCCTCACCTGCTCCGATTCCCACGGCAGGCGGGGCAATAAAATTTGACCCATGTGATACTTAATATCCCAAGTGTTAATGTTATTCTGTTGTTGCTGTCTGTGGGTGTGGACTGTTACGATCCCAGTTGATGTTGCTACTGGATGGAAAGGTCCCAGAATGAAACCCTGCCTCAAAAGACCGTAACTTTTACTTTTTTTTGGAAAATGTGGATGAACAGAGGCACAGGACTGCTAATTAGCTTTTACCAGCAGAAAGATAATTATTAGACATGAAAAGTTTGAGTATAATGCACTGCTCCTTCAATTCCACTTATCTTCACAAATATACCCAGATTTATTGGATAACACAGTTTACAGGATATATCTTAGTACAATGTCCTCAGTAAATACAGTCCCTGTAACCCAGCAGTTCAAGCTTCTACATTTTTAAGATCTATTCAAACCATGGTTCTAATTAATGTCAACACTAACCTATCCTGATTGGACACATATGGGGAAGAAAATCACTTGCTGTTGATCCACTCAAGTGATTGAAATGCTTAATCATCGTGCTCTTAGCAATAGTGTCTTTCAATTCACTCTCTGGTGTATTTTTTGTCCGTTCTGTGTTTTTACTATTGGCCTTAAAAACAATTTTAAAGCAATATCGTCACAATTTCTTCCCAAGTAAATTCATTTGCAAGATAGAATAGAATCCCTACAGTGCAGAAGGGAGAAATTTGGCCCATCGAGCCTCCCACCCAAGCCCTATCCCCGTACCCCATGTATTTACCCTGCTAATCCCCCTGACACTAGGGGGCAGTTTAGCATGGCCAATCCACCTAACCTGTACATCTTTGGAATGTGGGAGGAAACCAGTACACCTGGAGGAAACCCATGCAGACAAAGAGAGAACATGCAAACTCCACACGGACAGTCACCCAAGGCCGGAATTGAACCCGAGTCCCAGGTGCGATGAGGCAGCAGTGCTAAATACTGTGTCACTGTGCTGGAGGTACTGTTCCTCCAGTTTGTTTTAGGCTTCATTAGAACATTGCAACAGGCCAAGGATGGACATGTGGATAACGGAGCAGGATGGTATGTTGAAATGACAAGCAACAGGAAAGTCTGGGTCCTGCAAAGCGGTCACCCAGTCTGCATTTGGTGTCTCCAATGTAGAGTAGACTACTGGGAGCAGCGAATGCAATGGACCAGATAAAGGAGGTGCACGTGAAATGCTATTTCACCCAAAATGAGTTTGGGTCCTGGGATGGTGAGCAGGAAGGAGGTAAAGGAGTTGCATCTTTTACAACTGCGTGGGTAAGGTGTTGGGTGTGATGGACAATTGCATGGGAAGGTGCGGTGGGCAAGATGTTGGGTGTGATAGAAGAGTGGGCCAGGTTATCCTGGAAGGAACAGTCCTTGCGGAATGCTGACAGGGGAGTGAGGGGAAGATGCGTTAGATGGTAGCATAATGCTGGAGTAGGCGGAAATGGTGGAGGTAATTCTTTGAATGCAGAAACTGGTGGGGTGAAAAGTGAAGACCAGGGGGACCCTAACCTGGTTCTGGGAGGGAGGGCAGGGAGTGAGAGCAATGGTGCAGGAGATGGGTTGGACACGGTTGAAAGCCCTGTCAACCGCAGGGAAACCATGATCAAGGAAGATGGAAGACAGCAGCAGCACTTCTGACATTTTGGAAAGTGGCATCATCAGAACAAATGCTGCGGGGGCGAAGGAACTGAGAGAATGGGATGGAGTCCTGACAAGATGTGATTTGTTTTGTTTTGATTTATTATTGTCACATGTATTAACATACAGTGAAAAGTTTTGTTTCTTGCGCGCTATATAGACAAAACATACCAATCATAGAGAAGGAAATGAGAGAGTGCAAAATGTAGTGTCACAGTCATAGCAAGGGTGTAGAGAAAGATCAACTTAATGCAAGGTAAGTCCATTCAAAAGTCTGGCAGCAGCAGGGGAGAAGTTGTTCTTGAGTCCGTTGGTACGTGACCTCAGACTTTTGTATCTTTTTCCCGAAGGAAGAAGGTGGAAGAGAGAATGTCCAGGGTGCGTGGGGTCCTTAATTATGCTGGCTGCTTTGCCAAGGCAGCGGAAAGTGTAGACAGAGTCGATGAATGGGAGACTGGTTTGCATGATGGATTGGGCTACATTCACGATATGGGTTGCAAAGAGCTGTAGTCGAGATAGCTGTGGGAGTCAGTTTGCTTGTAATGGATACTGGTGGACATTCTTATCACCAGAAATGTAGAGAGTCAAGGAAGGGAATAGAAATGTCAGGGATGGACCATGTGAAGGTGAGTTGGAGTGGAAATTGATAAATTTTTCCAAGTCCAGATGGGAGCATGAAGCGGTACCAAAATAGTAGTTGGTGTACCTTGTGGAAGGGGGCCAGAGTAGGACTGGAACAAGGAATGTTTCACATACCCCATAAAGGGACAGGCATAATGAAGACCCATGCAGTTACCCATGGCCACACCTTTTATTTGGAGGAAGTGAGACAAGTTAAAGGAGAAATTGTTGAGTGAGAGAACAATTTCGGCCGGACAGGGGAGAGTGATAGTGGATGGGGATTGTTCAGGCCCCGGTTCGAGAAAGAAGCGAAGAGCTCGGGCCACCCTGGTGGAGAATAGAGGTGTAGAGGGATTGGAATCCAGCATCTGCAGTATTTTGCTTTTGTCTGAGGGATTTTAGGGGTTTGGGTTCACAGGATTTAAAGTCGCACCTTTAGTTGATAAAGTCATAAACAAAACACAATTCTATGTTTCACCACAAGGTATAGTCTAAATGAAGAAGTACTGATAAGATTATATAAAACATTCAGTTAGAATTGTGTGCACTATTGAACAGTATATTGTTGAGAATTGGAGAGGATACAATGAACTTTCACTAGAATTCTGCATTGTGAGGAAATAGAAACGAGATGAAAGACTTGGAAAAAGTGGTTCTTTTTTCATTAGAACAGTACAAATTAGGAGACAAAACATTTGAAGTCCAAAGTTATGAAATAGAACTGGATAACTTGAGTAGAGATTGTTTGCAGTTGCTGAGGGGTATAGGCCACAGACAAAAGATCAAATGGAAGAGAATTAGAACCGAGGGCGGGGAAACTTTATTTCAAGAGTTAAGAGGCTGTGAAATTCTCAGATGAACAGCATCACATCCCTGATCAAAACTTTTGACAGGCAGCTTGCAAAATCCTGCGTACCTGGAAGATATTTCTTCAGTCAAAGTTTATATTTTACACAGTTTATGAACATTCAAAAGCTGTGAACTCAATCATTCCTGGTTATGATGATTCACATGTAATTTTCTCTTTCTATTCTAAGTCGGGTGTAAATGTTGGAATTTCTGGAATAGCAGCTTTTGTTAACATGCTGTCATTTGTGAAATATTCATTTTTTTTTTAAGCCAGTAGTTTGATTATATGTTATACTGGCAATGAAGCCATTTTTGCATGAACAATAAAATTCTGTTCTATTCCATTCATGTGCATACACTGTTTTGAGAGATTGATCACGTCTTAAATAGATCAAATACCACAGGTTAGTCAGATGTTAATTGTTGAGTTAAATTTCTAGAAATGCTAAACGAATCTTTTTGGGGACAGTAGAATTTAAGTTTTAAATTGAATTTCGGCATTTGAGTCAGAACTGTTTTCTTGTTGGAGGTTTTTGTGATTTTAATTTTCAGGCTTGAGGTTCACTTTCTAATTAGGTCTTGGTCACTTGTAGGCTGCAGTGCATTGAAGTATGTGCTCCTAACTGGTCTATCTACTTGTTAATACAAAAACATGACTTGATACAATTGCTCTCTCTCAAGCACTTTTTCAAACCTTGATTTATAATATAAATAGAAAATTATGGAATAGCTCAACATAACTGTAGGGATCCAGAAGAGAAAGGTGGGCTGAGCATTCCTTGGATGACCCTTCAACCAAATTGAGGAAATCGCAGTTCATATTTAAATCTTTTCTCCCGATTCTATTTTAGAACTGAACTGATCTGCACTTTTGTCTGACTCTTTATTCCTTTATTTACAATGGGCTATTTAGTGATTCGACAGTCCCAACCTGGAACCTTGATAGTTGGTAACGTAGGTCAGAGATAGTGTTATACTATTATATTATAAAACGTATCCAAGTTTGAATCAGTTTGTAAAATAATTCTTACATTTTTCAAGTCTTATGTTTGGTAATTCTTTCCACAGGTTTTGGAGTGGCTGAAAACAAGGTAACAATGATGCTTGTATCAGGAATTCCACTTGGACCCCCTCGCCTACCATTATTAGAATGCAGTGAAGAGAAGCGAGCAAAAATATTGGCCAAACTGAAAATCCTGGGAATATTGACATGAGCACTCCTTGTAACAATGGATGAAATTTAAGCTTTGGATACTCCTCCTATTATGGTGTATTATTATCATTCAGTTTTTCTTTGCTATTGTCAGTTGGATACAGGATAGACCAAGGAAGACTCTCAGAATCACAGAATTGTTACAGCATGGAAGGAGGCCATTCAACCTGTCGTGTGCATCAAATGAGCAATGCACCTGTTGCAATTCCCCTGGTTTCTCCCTGTAATCCTGCAATTCTTCCTTTTCAGATAATTCAATTCTTGAATGCCTTGATTAAACCTGCCTTCCTAAACTCTCAAGCAGTGCATTCCAGATCTTAACCACTCACTGTATAAAGAAGGATTTCCTCATTTTCCATTGCTTCTTTCGCCAGTTGCCTTAAATCTGTGCCCTTTCATTTTTGATTCTTCCAGCAGTTGGAACAGTTTTTCCCTGTCTACTCTGTCCAAATCCCTTACAATCCCTCATAATTTTGAACATCTCTAACAAGTGTCCTCTTGAGCTTCTCTTCTCCGAGGAAGACAGTTCCAACTTCTCTAATCTATATGCAACAGAACTTCCTCATCCCTGGAACCATTCTCATGAATCTTTTCTGCACTCTCAAATGCCTTCATACCTTTTGTAAAGCAAGGCACTTGGAATTGGACAAAATAGTCCAGTTGAGGCCAAACCAGTGTTTTAAACCAGTTTAACATGACCTCCTTGATCTTGTACTTTATGCCCCTATTAATGATGCCAAGGATACCATCTGCTTCATAAACCATGCTTGCAACCTGTCCTTCAACGTTCATTAATTTCAGCGTACATACACACAGGACCCTCTGCTCCTCATTTGGAATTGTACCCTTTATTTTATATTGTCTTGGTGTTCCTCCTATCAAAATGGATCACTTCACATTTCTCTGCATTGAATTTCATCCACATCTTGTTCGTCCATTCAAACTTGTCTATATCCTTTTGAAGTTCTACACTATCTCCTCACAGTTCATAATACTTCCAAGTTTTGTCTCATCCAATTAGTGTCCTGTACACCAAGGCCTAGGCCATTAATACTGTAGGAGCGTTTTTCAGAGACTATGTATTATGCTGGCTTTCACTTAATTATTTGAGATTTGGGGCAGTTCCAAATCACTCTGAAATTACATCATTCTCAGTATTGCAATTGTACAATTTTCAAAAGCCATTTTCCCATCCCTTGCTCACCCCAGCTGGGTATGAGCCAATAAATATTGGTATAGATTATTTACCTTGGCCAATAACACTTGTTCCTGGACAGCATGGGACTGCGTGATCAGCTCGTGGGCTTCAAGAGTCTTCCTCACCGTCTCCTGATGCTTACCAGACAGTTCTTATCTGGTGTAATGTATATCCTATTCATTAGAACTGTCTGGGACCTCTGGTGTGCCCTTGGTTAGTGAATATCCTATTCATTAGGACAGTCTAGAGATACTGATAAGAGTTGCTCTTCCCTTTGCTTAGTAGCTGCATTGTTCCAAGGAATGTGGTTCTTTTTACTTGACTGTCCCATCATGCCTTAGAACATTGTGCTATTGACCAGGATATATACTTTTAATATAGAATGTTTTTAAAAAATGCATGTCAAAATTCTCTAACCGTGGTTATATGTGCCCCTATGCAAGCAGTATATTTTTAGGCACTTTGTAACTTCTCTATACTCTCTTCACTCTGATTTAATCTACCCTGATCAGTTAGGCTTTTAATCCCAAATTATTCTAAATTTTGTCTTACAAATATATATCAAGAAAAGCAAGAGTCCTGACACTGACCCATGGGGAACTCCAAACCTTCCTCCAGTCCGAAAAACATCCATTAACTACTATTCTGTTTTCCTATCACTCAGCCTATTCCATATCCCTCTTGTTACTGTCCCTCTTATTCCATGAGCTATAACTTTGCTCACAAGTCTATTGTCTGGCATTATACCAAGTGCCTTTTGGATGTCCATGTAGAGCACAAGAATGACATTACCCTCCTCATTCCTCCGTTACTACTTCAAAAAATGATTTGTCCTTAAACCCTCAAGTAACAATTAAACTTAGTCCTGAATCATTGTTTCTAGAAGCTTCCCCACCATAGAAGTTAAACTGACTGGCCTATATAGTTGCTGGGCTTATCTTTACAATATAGTTTTAAAAAAAACACTTGCAGTTCTTCAGTCCTCCAGCACTAACCCCGAGTCTAAGGACGACTGGAAAATTATTCCTGTTCCGCTGCATTTTCTATTCTCCATTCCGTCGGTTTCCTTGGATACACCGAATCAGTTTTATCAGGTTTGTCTACAGACAGCCTATCAAATACCTCTGTCAATTTTAAACCCTTCAAGTGTCTGAATTACCTCTTTCACCATCACCCCAGCAGCATCCTCTTCCTTGGCAAAATAGATGAAAAGTCTTCCTCAACTATGTCCCCTTCCTCCATGAATAAATCCCCTTTTTGGTCCCTGATTGGTCCCACTCCTCCTTTTACCACCCTTTTACTTTGGCTGCTAACATAAATGAGAATCCCAATCTCTCTTCCTTCTCTTAGCTTCTCTTATTTGCTTTATCTCTTCCTCTCTGAACCTTCTGCATTCAGCCAGATACCTAGTTGGATTATCCATCTGACGTGTCAGAAGCACACTTTGTCGTCTTCATCGTAATTTCTATCTCTTTTGTCTATCTCGAGGGATTTGTTTGCCCTACGTTTCCCCTTTGTCAGAATATACCTTGACTGTACCTGAACTACTTTAATGGTGACCCATTGTTCCGTTACTGCCTTGCCTGTTAACTTTTGATTCTAATTTACCTGGCCCACGTCCATTCTCTGCACATTGTTTGCTTTCCCCAGTTAATTATACTGGACTGTTCTTTTCCATAGCCACCTAAAGCTTGTGATAGAATGATTAATGAGATCTAAATGTTTGCATACTAACCATTGAACCACTTCATTCCCAAGAACCATGTTGACCAGTGCTTCCTTTCTTGTTGGACTGGACACATACTGCTGCAGAAAGTTTCCCTGAACACACTCACTCCAGGAGCCCATGCCCCTCTGCCTTTTGCACAACTACTATCCTAGTCATCTTCCGATAAATATTGTCCCATTATAACTATACAATTCATGCATCTCTATAATCTCCTTGTGAATTGGCCCCTCTGCATCTTTTTGCACTATTTGATGGCCTATGAACAATACCAAGCAATGTTCCTTAACCCTAGCCAAATAGATTCTGCCCTTGACTCCTCTGGAAAACCCTCACTCTCCAACACTGCAATGATAATCAATAATCACTCTTCCCTCTGTTCTTCCATTTATACCTTTCCTGAGCATCTTGTATCCAAGAATATTTAGTTCCCAGACCTTTCCTTGAGGCTAAGTTTCTGTTGTAGCGACAACATTGTATTTCCACATGGTAACCTGAACCTGTAACTAACCATTTAACTTGCTACACTTGGTACATGCACAGTAACCTTGCTATAGATTTGTTTGTATCATAGAATCCCTACAATGCAGAAGGCGGCCATTTGGCCCATCAAGTGCACTGACTCTCCAAATGAGCATTTTACCCGTTTCCCACACAGTCACCCAAGACTGGAATCAAACCCAGATCCTTTATGCTGCGAGACAGCAGTGCTAACTACTGTGCCATCCTCCACTTTCTCCCTTACCCTGAACTCACCTAATAACTTATCTATGTTCTGTGCACTTTGGCATTCCTCTCTGATGTTGCCTCCTGGCTCCCACACCTAGCCAATTTTAAACACTCCCCACTGCAATCGGAGTAGTTCATTCATTTTATTTGTTACAATATATTAAAACTATTGCACTTTATATTGTTTGACATGCTTTAAAGGGCTGCAATGTGTTTTTATAACCAGTGTTGTCTTTAAGTTGCGCAGGTGGGTTGCCAAACAGCGATATGAAATTTGTTACACGGGGAACAAACAGGCCACACACACTGTGCACCTGTACAGCCACCCATTTAAAGAGACCACACACTGCAACAAAATAGACTGCGCAACGAAGAAAAAATAAAGGGAACATTGGTTATGCATCTTATTGTGGAAGTGTGACGACTGAAGAATCATTCCAGTTTTCTACTCTTGTAACCTTAGTTTATCCTCAGTTAAACTGAGGATAAAGTTTTCCCTATCTTGGCAGATTTAGGTAGCGCACTAACTTAGTTGAGTAACACAAACAGTTTACTGAAAAAGAGTCAAATTCAATTCGAAACATGAACTCTGTTTCTCTCTCCTTCAATGCTCCAGTCATGCTGATGATTTTCAGCACTTAAAGGCAGGGGATTAAATTTGGAATCTTCAATCTATTTATTATCGATTAAATAAGGTCTTATGAGGAAAGGTTGAGGGAGCTAGGGCTGTTCTCTCTGGAGCGGAGGAGGTTGAGGGGAGACTTAATAGAGGTTTATAAAATGATGAAGGGGATAGATAGAGTGAACGTTCAAAGACTATTTCCTCGGGTGGATGGAGCTATTACAAGGGGGCATAACTATAGGGTTCATGGTGGGAGATATAGGAAGGATGTCTGAGGTAGGTTCTTTACGCAGAGAGTTGTTGGGGTGTAGAATGGACTGCCTGCAGTGATAGTGGAGTCAGACACTTTAGGAACATTTAAGCGGTTATTGGATAGGCACATGGAGCACACCAGGATGATAGGGAGTGGGATAGCTTGATCTTGGTTTCAGATAAAGCTCGGCACAACATCGTGGG
The DNA here is from genome assembly GCF_964213995.1 of Mustelus asterias. NCBI lineage: Eukaryota > Metazoa > Chordata > Chondrichthyes > Carcharhiniformes > Triakidae > Mustelus > Mustelus asterias. The sequence continues at coordinate 79,681,359 of NC_135808.1, forward strand.
CCGAAGGGCCTGTTCTGTGCTGTACTGTTCTATGTTCTATGTTACTGAGGTGTCTTGGGAAACACTATGAAATTCATTTGAATGTCCATTTTCTAAAACTTGAGTGTTGTGCATATAAAATATGGTGCTTTCTTTATATCGATGGAATTGTAAACTGAAAGAATTAAAACTTGACTTCCAATTTCCTACCCTCCTGATTCACCCTCGTGCATTTATTCTTTTATTGCATTTTTGGACTATGTGACAAATTTCACAGTCTTGTATGTTTTTATCCATGCTTTTTGTTACTGGGCTGTCAAAATGTTTTGTTTGTTGCAGTTAAAACTACCGTTCCCCTCAAGTAGCGAGACAAAGTCACCGGAGTGGATTCAAGATGATTTATTGACTTGACAGATCTTTAAGATCTGTCAAGAGTACAGAATTCAGAAATACACAAGCAGTTATAGTTTCAAATTTGATTACAAGTCATTGGCAAATATCAATCAAGGTATGAGTTGCCTCTATTCACTCTGTTATTGATTAAGGTTACATCATTCAGATATTAAAACCAATCACGACCTCACAATTGCTTAATTATAATATCCAATCAGTGTGAGGTTTAATTACATCAATAGGCTTTTCCAATTGACTGGTTTAAAGGCCTTTCCCAGCATAAGTCATGAACAATCCCACACTATGGTATCTTTCTCCCTTTCTTATCTGAAGGTCTGACGTCTGGAACTAGCTGCTTACTATTCTGATATACATGTTTCTGCAGTTAAACTTTGTCTCGGCTTTTGTCTCTTCTAACCCTTTCACTGGACTTAGTTATTAATATTGCCACTATTCTCCATAATTAGTATCGGTATTATTCCCCCTCACTTTCCCTAGTTATTGGTTAAGTTTAGTTTCCTCCTCCTCACCAGCTTTCCATTAACTGATAAATAATAAAGCTATTGGGAGTTTTTCTTGTCTGTTGTAAGCGGGTGACCTATAATCTCAGGATGAAACTGAGCTGATTGCTTTTATGAGACTGATTTTCTATTAATACTGATCATTCCAGATGGTTTGAAGTCAAACTTTTTGCCAACAATTTATGCCAAGATAACATAAATGAGCATAATATAACATTTTGGGTACCAAATTTATTTTCTCTGAAGGCAATACAATTCAATTGATCATCCTAACCACCAACACACTATCTAGTGAAAAATCACCATTTACTTCAATGTGTAGATGTAGCTAACCAAAAATTTTCAAACTAGTTTGATTTAAATTTTAAGTTTAAGGCCAAAACAATCAGGGTTTCATTTTGTCATGTTGATTATTGATGCAAATATTAAAGTAATTGCTTTCACATTGTAGAATTTTATGCGCTACAATTGAAATACAAAATGAAAGGCTGTAGTTCCCAGTATGCTAAGAAGATGGGATAATTTCCCATTGCTGTTGTCAAAAAATCATTCATCAGCTGAGCAAAGACTTCCACAAATGTGTAATGTGTTCCTAACAACAGAATTAAAGCAAAAGTTAATTTTCGGTTTTAAAAATCACAGTATACTCTGTGCTAATTTATAGGGTGTTCCATGATCATCAAATTATATTGGGGAAATAGCTACAAGTGAACCATAAAATTATGGAAAAAATTTAATTTGGGGGCAAAATGGTATTTTGTAAACAGCACTTCAGTCGATTCAATTCAAATTATTTGCAACCTGACTATTAGCATTATATTCCTTCTGGATTGCATATATATAGCATAGTGTGTCCAATGTGCATTTGATCTGTGCTCTGTGACACTGAGGGATATCGCATCTTAAGGCCTCACCCCATCGTAGGGAGAAAAATAATTGGCTGAAATAAGCACTTCGTTATGTTAAGTTCTTAGTCAAAAATTGAAAAGCAACAAGTTACCAAGAGGGCCAAACAAAACAGCCTTTTTTTTTTGTTCAAATCTGTTAAATGTATGGAGGAACAACTACACAACCAATTAGCTACACTTCTTTTTTAACTTCTGTTTTCCTTCTCCATATGCATTGCTGTATATAATTTTTTTAAATGCTTTTGTGGAATGTGGGCATCATTTGCTAGGCCAGTGTTTGAAGCCTATTGTAAATTACCCTTGAGGAGGTGGTGGTGATGAGCTGCCTTCTTGAACTGCTGCAGGTGTAGCTACAACTACAATGCTGTTTGGAAAGGAGTTCCAAAATTATGGCTCAATGATAGTGAAGGAACAGCGATATCTTTCCAAATCAGGATTGTGAATGGCTTGGAGAGAAGCTTCTAAATGGTGGTTCCCATGTGTCTGCTGATATTTTAGATGGTAGCAGTGTGAAGTTTAGGAAACATTGGTGAGTTCCCGCAGTGTCATTTATAGATGGTTCACTGTGCGTTGGTGGTGGAGGGAGTGAATGTTTGTGGAAGGGATACCAATCAAGCGAACAGCTTTGTCCTGGGTGGTCTTGAGCTTGAGTGTTCTTGGAGCTGCACCCATCCAGATATGTGGACAGTATTCCCTTATACTCCTGACTTGTGCCTTGTCAATGGTGGACAGACTTTGGAGAGTTAGGATGCAAGTCACTCACCACAGGATTCCTAGTCTCTGACCGGCTCTTGTTGCCACAGTATTTCTTTGCTGAGTCCAGTTCACTCTCTGGTCAATGGTGACCCCCAGGATCTGGATAATGGGGCTTCAGCGGGAATAATGCCCTTGAATGTGCGATGGTTATATTCTTGTTATGGTCATTGTCTGGCACTCAAGTGGCATATATGCTAATTCCCACTTGTCAGCTTGAGCCTGGATATTGTCCAGGTCAACTGCATTTGGGTATGGACTGCTTTGTTGTCTGAGTCGTCGCGAATGGTTTTGAACATTGAGCAGTCATCAGCAAACATCCCCCACTTCTGACCTTATGATGGAAGGAAGGTCATTGATGAAGCAGCTGAAGATGGGCGAACCTAGGACACTACCCTGAGGAACTACTGCAGTGATGTCCTGAAACTGCAATAATTGATGAACAACCACAGCAATCCCTCTTTGTGCTAGGTATGAGTTTTCTCCTTGATTTTCATTGATTTCAGTTTTGCGAGGACTTTTTGACACCACAATTGGTCCAATGAAGCCTTGATTTCAAGGGCAGTCACTCTCCTCCCATCTTTGGAGTTCAGCTCTTTTGCCCATGTTTGGATCAAGGCTATAATGCAGTCGAGAGTTGATTAGCCCTGCCAGAGCCCAAACTGAACACTAAGTTATTGCTAAGTAAGTACTGCTTGATAGTACAGACGACACCTTTTATCATTTGCTGATGATCTAGAGTAGACTGATGAGATAATGATAAGTGGCTGGGTTGGATTTTTCCTGCTTTATGTGCACAGGGCATACCTGGGCAATTTTCCATATTGTATACCAGATTTGTAGCTAGAAATTGTTGTAACTAGAAATAATATTTCAAACTTAGAGATGCTGCAAATCAAAAAAATTATACATTCCTGGGAATTGTTTTTAATAAAAGTACTGCTGATAAATTTAGAATCTCAGCATTTTTTTAAAAACCATGTCTCCAAAGCCTTAGAAAAACATTCAATTATCAAGTAAAAATTTTGGTTTACAAGAAATCCCTGGCTTATTTTATAAAGCAATAATCAAGTGATTTTATTTGTTTTTGACAACAGGAATGTGAGGACATGTCCCTTTGCCTCCAATTATTTTTAAAATGATGGTCTGCCTCAATAGCCACGTGGGAAAATATTCCATGGTGTAATGTACCATGTCAGATATTGTCCACTTGTGATATCATAGAATCCCTACAGTGCAGAAGGAGATGATGTGGCCCACGAGCAACAATCCCACCCAGGCCCTCTTCCTATAACACCAAATATTTACCCTGCTAATCTCCCTGACACTATGGACAATTTAGCATAGCCAAACAACCTAATCTGCACCTCTTTGGACTATGGGAGGAAACCCACGCAGACACAGGGATAATGTGCAAACTCCACACAGGCAGTTACCCAAGACTCAATGTCACTTCTTCAAAGAAATTATGGTGTATAAAGCAAGATCAGGCATGATGGAATATTTGAGCTATAGCAATCACACCATAATAAGGTTCCAGAAAATGACTGAGAAGGACACAAGTAAGACAAAAATAATAACCTGGCAAATAAAAGCTGATTTGAAGATGATGAGAATGGAATAAACAAAATCAAATTAGCCAGTGCTGACACACGATGATTCAATAGGTAAGGGCAACACTGAAATTTAAAAAAGAATATACACTTGAGTACATAGACAGTAAAGAAGAGGATGACGGAAGGCAATACACAAAGGTTAAGAAAGAAGTTCTAAAAATTGGAAAGCAAAGAGAAAATGAAAAGTTAAACCAAAAGGGATATAAAAAGAAATGAGGTTTGGCAGACCCACAAATAAAAATCAGAACATGGATTGGGCTACTCAGGTTTGCATGATGATCTTGCTGGTGTGAAATAGCTGAATTGGAATTTACCAGGGAGATGAACAGGTGGACTTTAGAAGAAATCAAAAAAGATATAAAGGCATTTAAAATAGAAAAGGGGAGATTGTTGATAAACTAAACTGAATATAAAATCCTTGGTTATAGAGGCACTGGAAATGATGCAAAAACATTTACTGAATGATGCCACAACTGAGCAGCTATCAGAAAGATTGAATTGGCTGGGCTCTTTTTTTGCGATAGAAAAGAGAGGAAGGCATAGCCTGATAGAGGTCTTTAAGATTATGGAAGTATTTGGTGGGGCAGCTGTGGAGAGGATGTATCTAATTGTGACAATCATGCCACAGCTGAGCATTTTTACCGATCAGCAGACACCTACATATGTGGCATTTGTGCCAGACTTTGATGACCTGTTTGTACCGTAAGTACTATGTAACCCTACATGTGAAAATATTTATTCCAATTTCTTAATTATTTGAAACAATCTTGTTAATGTCTGTTTGTCACACAATCCCAAGTTATGAATGGAAGTGTACTAAGTTAGACGTAATTCAGTGGTCAGTCCACTCATTCACTCCTCTAACAATCACAGATAATACTGGAAACACTTCGCATCTGGAAAGAGAACCCGATGATTTAATATTTAAGATAAGGGGAATCAAACGCACTCCGCAGCAAAAATAAAGATTAAAGAGATAAGAGGAGACACAATGTCAGGGCAGATGATAGATACAGAGCATGTATTCAGCCCCTCTGATTTGTATCTATTCAGCTGTTCTTCCTTGGCTGTTGCTGGTTTATCTCACTCACTTGTGATGAAAGATTACGCTCTGAAAAGGACATGTTTGCCCCTACTGTTGATTGATAATCTCAGTGTTTCCAGCATTTTCTCCTTTTAAAGCTCACTATTCCATCATCCTGGACTGCAAAGATAACCCCCGGCTTCTTCTGCATACAGTCTTAACCACACCTCTCCTGTCAGTTCCACCTTCACCTCCAACAACATGTGAGGGGCTCATAGATTTCTTTATCACTAAGATTGAGGTCATCCAATCAGTTACCTCTGCAGCTACATTCGCTGAGCCATCAGTCTCTTAAGGTCTCTTAGCCCTAACCCTGAGCTTGCACATTTTTCAAGTTCATGTCCTTTTGGAGCTCATGTTGTCCATGAGACCCAACTGCTTTTTCTTTGTCACACTTCCTGCTAAATTGCTAACCACCTAGTTATTTTTTTTTTAGTTTATTTATTAGTCACAAGTAAGGCTTACATTAAAACTGCAATGAAGTTACTGTGAAATTCCCCTCGTCACCACAGTCCTGTTTGGGTCAATGTACCTAACCAGCATGTCTTTCAGAATGTGGGAGGAAACAGAAGCACCCAGAGGAAACCCACACATCTTTGGGGAGAACGTGTAAACTCCACACACAGTGACCCAAGCTGGGAATCGAATCCGGGTCCCTGGCACTGAAGCAGCAGTGCTAACCATTGTGCAACCGTGGCGCCTAACATCCCTTCCTTGCTCCCATGTCAACTGACATTATTAATCATCATCTGTCCTCAGGTTCTGTTATCTGCTCTTCTAAATCTACCACTATCACCCTTCTCATTAAACATCCTTCTTCTCATTAAACATCGTTAACACAGTTTCCTTGCAAATGACCATAGCGATCTTCAACTTTCCTTCTTCCCCACAGTCTGTGAACGTGTTGCCACTTCCCAACTCCCTGCCCATCTTTCCTGCAACTCCATGTTTGAATCACCCCAATCAGGTTTCCATCCCTACTACAGTTCTGAAACAGCTCTAATCAAAGTCACAAATGACATTCGATGTGTGACAAAGGAAAACTATCTCTCACCCGTCACAACCTGCCCACAGCCTTTGAGATACTTAACAAGAAAACAGAAATAGGAGAGGATTGGGCCATATGGTCTGTCTAGCCTGTCCTACTATTCAATGCAATCATGGTTGATCTTGGGGTCAATTCCACTTACCCACCCACTCCACATATCCCTTGATTCCCTGGGAGCCTTAAATGTATTCAGTAATGGAGAATCTTCAAATCTCTGAGGTAGAGAATACCAAAGATTGGCAATCATAGAATCTCTGCAGTGTAAAAAGAGGCCATTCAGTTCATCGAGTCTGCACTGACTGTCCAACAGAGCATCTTACCCAGGCCCACCCCCTGCCCTATCCCTACACATTTATCCCTGCTAATCCCCCTAACCTACACATCTTAGGACTGTGGGAGGAAACTGGAGCACCTGGAAGAAACCCACATAGATGGGGGGAATGCGCACCTCCACACAGTCACCCAAGGCTGGAATCGAACCTGGGTCCTTGGTGCTGTGAGGCAGCAGTGCTAACCCCTGTGTCACCATGCCACCAAACCCTTTGAAGTAGTTTCATTGTGGTGCTAAAAAATTGGCATCATATTCTGAGGCCGGCCCTGTGTTTTAGATTTCCCGGCCAATGGAAACAACCTCTGTGATTATCCCATCAAGCCCCTTCAAATTCTAATTGGGCCATAACTTCCGTCCCGAATCCCAACTTAGAGTCATAGAGATTTACAACATGGAAACAGGCCCTTTGGCCCAACTTGTCCATGCTGCCCTTTTTTAAAAAAAAACCCCAAAGCTAATCCCAATTGCCTGCATTTGACCCATATCCCTCTATACCCTTCATACCAATGTAACTATCTAAATGCTTTTTAAAAGACAAAATGTACCCACCTCTACTACTACCTCTGGCAGCTTGTTCCATACACTCAACACCCTCTGTGTGAAAGAATTGCCCCTCTGGACACTTGTATCTCTCCCCTCTCACCTTAAACCTATGCCCTCTAGTTTTAGACTCCCCTACCTTTGGGAAAAGATATTGACTATCTAACTGATCTGTGCCCCTCATTATTTTATAGACCTCTATAAGATCACCCTTCAGCCTTCATACGCTCCAGAGAAAAAAGTCCCAGTCTATCCAGCCTCTCCTTATAATTCAATCCATCAAGTCCCGGTAGCATCCTAGTAAATCTTTTCTGCACTCTTTTCTAGTTTAATAATATCCTTTCTATAATAGGGTGACCAGACTTGCACACAGTATTCCAAGTGTGGCCTTACCAATATCTTGTACAACTTCAACAAGACATTCCAACTCCTGTATTCAATGTTCTGACCGATGAAACCAAGCATGCCGAATGTCGTCTTCACCACTCTGTCCACCTGTGACTCCACTTTCAAGGAGCTATGAACATGTACCCCTAGATCTTTGTTCTGTAACTCTCCCCAACGCCCTACTATTAACTGAGTAAGTCCTGCCCTGGTTCAATCTACCAAAATGCATCACCTCGTATTTGTCTAAATTAAACTCCATCTGCCATTCGTCAGTCCACTGGCCCAGTTGATCAAGATCCCGTTGCAATTGGAGATAGCTTTCTTCACTATCCACTATGCCACCAATCTTAGTGTCATCTGCACACTTACTAACCATGCCTCCTATATTCTCATCCAAATCATTAATATAAATGACAAATAACAGTGGACCCAGCACTGATCCCTGAGGCACACCGCTGGTCATAGGCCTCCAATTTGAAAAACAACTCTCTACAACCACCTTCTGGCTTCTGTCAAGAATCCAATTTTGTATCCATTTAGATACCTCACCCTAGATCCCGTGAGATTTAACCTTGTGCAACAACTTACCATGCGGTACCTTGTCAAAGGCCTTGCTATAAAGTCCATGTAGACAACATCAACTACACTGCCCTCATCTACCTTCTTGGTTACCCCTTCAAAAAACTCAATTAAATTTGTGAGACATGATTTTCCACTCTCAAAGCCATGCTGACTGTCCCTAATCAGTCCTTGTGTCTCTAAATGCCTGTAGATCCTGTCTCTCAAAATACCTTCCAACAATTTACCCACCACAGATGTGAGGCTCACTGGCCTGTAGTTCCCAGGCTTTTCCCTGCAGCCCTTTTTAAACAAAGGCACAACATTTGCCACTCTCCAATCTTCAGGCACCTCACCCGTGTCTATCGATGATTCAAATATCTCGGCTAGGGGTCCTGCAATTTCCTTCCCAGCATCCCACAATGTCCTGGGATACACTTCATCAGGTCCTGGGGATTTATCTACCTTGATGCTTTAAGACTTCCAGCACCACCTTCTCTGTAATATGTACACTCCTCAAGACACCATTATTTATTTCCCCAAGTTCCCTAATATCCATGCTTTTCTCAACAGTAAATACTGATGAGAAATATTCATTTAGGATCTCACCCAACTCTTGAGGATCCACACATAGATGACCTTGTTGATCCTTAAGAGGCCCTACTCTCTCCCTTGTTACTCTTTTGCCCTTTATGTATTTGCAGAAGCTCTTTGGATTCTCCTTTGCCTTATCTGCCAAAACAATCTCGTGTCCCCTTTTTGCCCTCCTGATTTCTCTCTTAACTCTACTCCTACACCCACTATACTCTTCAAGGGATTCACTTGATCCCAGCTGCCTATGCATGTCATGTGCCTCTTTCTTCTTCTTGACCAGGGCCTCAATATCCTGAGTCATCCAGGGTTCCCTACTTCTGCCAGCCTTGCCCTTCACTCTAGGAGGAATGTGTTTACCCTGAACCCTGGTTAACACACTTTTGAAAGCGTGCCACTTACCAGATGTCCCTTTGCCTTCCCTCAGACTCCCCCAATTAACTTTTGAAAGTTCCTGCCTGATACCATCAAAATTGGCCTTGCCTCAATTTAGAATTTTAACTTTTGGGCCAGACCTATCATTCTCCATAGCTATCTTGAAACCAATAGAATTATGGTCACTGGTCCCAAAGTGATCCCTCACTAACACTTCTGTCACGTGCCCTTCCTTATTTCCCAAGAGGAGGTCATGTTTTGCCCCCTCTCTAGTCGGGCCATCCACATACTGAATGAGAAATTCCTCCTGAATACACTCAACAAATTTCTGTCCCAGTCAATGTTGGGAAAGTTAAAATCTCCGACTATTACCACCCTATTTTTCTTGGAGCTATCTGTAATCTCCTTACATATTTGCTCCTCAATTTCCCGCCAACTATTTGGGGGCCTATAGTACAACCCTATCAAAGTGATTTCCCTCTTCTTATTTCTCAGTTCTATCCATATAGACTCAGTGGCCGAACCCTCGGATATATCCCCTCAGTACGGCCGTGATGCTTTCCCTGATCAAAAGTGCAACTCCCCCTCCTCTCTTACCTCCTGTTCTATCTTTCCTATAGCATCTGTACCCTGGAACATTGAGCTGCCAGTCCTGTCCCTCCCTTAGTCATGTTTCGGTAATTGCTATAATATCCCAGTCCCACATACCCATCCATGCCCTGAGTTCATCTGCCTTGCTCGTCAGGCCTCTTGCATTGAAATAAATGCAGTTTAATCTGGACTACCCTTGTTCTCTGTCCTGCTTTTGCCTGATCTGTCTGGTACTAGGATTACTGACGCTGCCTTTAACTACTTAATGTGCTCTCTTTAACTTCTGTGCTGTCCTCACACTTCTCTTTTGTCTCCCTACTGCTTTGGATCCCACCCCCCTGCCAAACTAGTTTAAACCCTCCCGAATGGCTCTAGCAAATCTCTCCACCAAGATGTTAGTCCCCCTCCAGTCCAGATGCAACCTACCCCTCTTGAACAGGTCAGCCCTTCCCCAGAAAAGATCCCAATGATCCAAAAATCTAAATCCCTGCCCCCTGCACCAGCTCTCAAGCCAGGCATTCATCTGCCTAATCCTCCTATTCATAGTCTCACTAGCACGTGGCAGCGGTAGTAGTCCTGAAATTACTACCTTCGAGGTCCTGCACTTTAGCCTTCTGCCTAACTCTCTACATTCACATTTCAGGACCTCATCCCTTTTCCTACCTATGTACGGGGATTGTGCACTGCACATGCACTTCAGGACAATACGGAAGTCCCAACGCAAGATATGCGCATTGAAAGCATGCCAAGTTGAAACTTCTGGTAGAGCAATAAGGATTGAAGCGCTGAAGTCCCTCTTAGAAAAGTGTTGACTTTGCTTACTTGCCCTGATGATAGGTGAGTACGGTTATTTATTTGCACACTTTTGTTCTGCTCCAGCTGCAGCCAGTAGAGGGAGCAGACATTCTTTGAGTGGGTTAACCTTTTTTGTAAATGTGTTTAAAAGATATTTAAAATATATGTAATGTACAGAAAGTGAAAGATTTTTAAATTTTTTCACAACTTTGCTGCGACATACTGTTAATTCCATTCCTATATAACTGAGTGGGTTTAAAGTCTGTAATAAGTTTCATCTCAAGTTCATTTGGATTTTGCTATGTATTTTAATCAGTGTTGTTTATCACAATTTTAAGAGTCTCCCTGATGCAATGTTGTTCCTTCGAAGCCGCTTAAGACATAGGGTGAAATGATCTCTACATTTTCAGTGGGAGGCATGTGATTTGGCTATTTCAAATGCTTTAGGAAAGTGCATTCCTTAAGACGACATATACAAGCCTCCTGTAAGCTGATATGAACTATCTCTCTGATAGGTATTGCAAAGTTCAGTGCAGATTGGGGTGATGCTCCACCACTACTGGCACATCACACTTTTGGTTTGGCTTCTTAAAATTGCTGAAGTTCTTTTGAGGCTTTGACATAGGTTCAGAGATCATGAGAGAAGAGACAGGCTACTTGTAAAAAGTACAATTAATATGTCCAAACGCTCCCCTCCCCTCCCCCTCACTCCTCCTCCTCATCCTCATTCTTCCCTCCCTTTCTTCCTTGTTTACAGAGACAACAGAACCGTTCTTTTAAAATAAAAATAAATTATTGATCATTGTGTTAAAGAGAAAACAGTTCATTGTAAGAAAATTGGAAAAGATGAAGCAATTTAACAAAATGTCACGGCGTAGCTGCTAAAGTAAAATCAAAAGAGAAAATGCTGGAAAATCTCAGCAGGTCTGGCAACATCTGTAAGGAGAAAAAAGAGCTGATGTTTTGTGTCCAGATGGCCTTTTGTCAAAGCTCTTTTGGTTTCAGATTCTAGCATCCGCAGTAATTAATGCTAAAGTAAAATGTTTAGTTAAATGTTAACATGGTATCAAAGTTTTGTATTTATAGCATTATCTTTGTTAATATTTTCCATTAAACCTTACAAAATTCTGCAAATGCTTTATTGAAACATCAAAACATACAAACACTTACACACGCCATGTGTAAAGTTATATAATAATGTAATGCAGATTTAAATAGTAGCTTCACAGATTTAAAACAAATAAAACCTATGTTCATTTATACATATTAAAAGTACTCATCTTCAATCATAAAAATAAAAATTACACTTTAAATGAACAAATAATAGGATTAACTGCTTAAATGAAATAGCAAAAGAAAGGGAAAAATTCAACATACCTTTATAATAGCAGGGAATCCTTTTGATCTCTCTGCCCTCACTGTAAACTGCTGTTTCAAAGCTTGACCAAGCTGGCCCCGTCACAAGGGGGCAAAGCTTGAATCCTTCTGCGCCATGCTGACACCTGTGGAGATTGTCCCACTGAATGCTGCTGCTCCCATCGAGAGTAAGATCGCAATGTTTGCAGGTAAAAGTGCACAAAAATTCTCCTCTATTTGGTGGCCCATGGCTTTCCGCGGCTAGGTGGAAGTTATGGGCCATTTATGTTTTAATGTGATCGCCTCTCATTCTTTTAAACTTCAGAACATATAGAGCCCAATTTATTCACCCCCTCATGCTAGGAACCAATTTGGTGAACCATCCAATGTTTGGAAAGTTGTCAGATGCCTAATTGAGGTGTTGTTCCTCAAGTTTGATAGGGAACACTGCAGGAGGCCAAGGACTGAGATAAGCATGAGAGCAAAGTGGAGAATTAATCAGTACCTTGGGATCATTCTTGTGCAGAACAAAGGTGTTCTGCAAAACAGTTACCTATCTGTATTTGGTCTCATTATAATATGACAGATGTTTTTTTTAATAAAAAAAGATATTTCTAATTTTTCTGGCTGGATTTTAAAAAAATAAGATGTAATCCTATTAAGACAATGGAGGTCAGCCAGAATATACAATTTGCATTCCATCTGAGCAGCATGAAAAGAGAAAAGACACCCAAACCCTCTGAGGAGCTCGAAAAACCCCAGCTCCTTTTGATTTTCACATTATTGTAAGTTCTTGATACTATATAAACGCAGAGCCATAATCAGCATTTAAAGTCTCCTTATACATTAAGTTTTATTGCTTTCTTTTCACACAAGATAGCAGTCCATATATCCAATTGTGCTATAGGTATCAGTATTGTATGTCCTGTAGAATTTATTAAAACGGAGGCTTATCAATGTGTTTTTCTTGAGAGAACTGCTTTGCCTTATGTTTTTATTATATCTGTCAGTGCTTGGTATGAGTCAATTAAAATGCAGAATAGCTTTACAAAAATTACAAAGTTATAGAAATTACAAAGTCTATACAAGGTGCATATGAAACAAGTGCTTGAAAGTGATTGATGTGCTAAATATAACATGACACATTCAACTAATACATATTTCTAAGTAATGAAAATTAAAAGAACAATAGAGTTACAAAAACTAATTACAGAACTTGATTCTAAACTTACAAAATCAATGATGGTTCCATACTGTGAAAAAAATTGACTTTTTAAAATAATGTTTTTACTGAAAATTTTCAACTTTATGTTCCATACGGTACAGAACAAATTCCCAGGATTCAGTACAGTGCAGAATGATCATCATTTCACATACATACATTGAACAGGAATTTTGTGTCGGTCTTCACAGTGGAAGACACAAATAACGTGCCAAAAATTGATGACAAGGAGGCTATGGCAGGTGAGGACCCAGAAACTATCATTATCACAAAAGAGGTAGTGTTGGGCAAGCTAATGGGGCTAAAGGTAGACAAGTCTCCTGGCTCTGATGGAAAGCATCCCAGGGTACTGAAAAAGATTTTGGAAGGTCTAAGACAGTTAGGAAATATACAGTAAATGGCAGAACCCTTATGAGTATTGATAGACAGAGAGATCTGGGTGTACAGGTACACAGGTCACTGAAAGTGGCAACGCAGGTGGAGAAGGTAGTCAAGAAGACATACGGCATGCTTGCCTTCATCGCCCGGGGCATTGAGTTTAAAAATTGGCAAGTCATGTTGCAGCTTTATAGGATCTTAGTTAGGCCGCGCTTGGAATATAGTATTCAATTCTGGTCTCCACACTACCAGAAGGATATGGAGGCTTTGGAGAGGGTACAGAAAAGATTTACCAGGATGTTGCCTGATATGGAGGGCATTAGCTATGAGGAGAGGTTGGAGAAACTTGGTTTGTTCTCACTGGAACGATGGAAATTGAGAGGCAACCTCATAGATAGAAGTCTACAAGATTATGAGGGGCATGGACAGAGTGGATAGTCAGAAGCTTTTTTCCAGGGTGGAAGAGTCAATTACTAAGGGGCATTAGTTTAAGGTGCGAGGGGCAAAGTTTAAAGGAGACGTACGAGGCAAGTTTTTTACATAGAGGGTGGTGGGTGCCTGGAACTCGCTGCCGGGGGAAGTAGTGGAAGTAGATACAACAGTGACTTTTAAGGGGCGTCTTGACAAATACATGAATAGGATGGGAATAGAGGAAATTGTTCCCAGAAGGGTGGGGGGTTTTAGTCCAGTCGGGCAGCATGGTCGGTGCAGGCTTGGAGGGCTGAAGGGCCTGTTCCTGTGCTGTAATTTTCTTTGTTCTTTGTTAAAAGAGATGGCGAGAGAAATAGCAAATGCACTAGTGGTAATTTACCAAAGTTCGCTGGACTCTGGGGTGGTTCCTGCAGATTGGGAAACAGCAAATTGACGCCACTGTTTAAAAAAGAAGGTAGACAAAAGATCGGTAACTATAGGCTGGTTAGCTTAACTTTTGTAGTTGGGAAAATGCTTGAATCTATCATCAAGGAAGAAATAGCGAGACATCTGGATATAAATTGTCCCATTGGGAAGCTGCAGCATGGGTTCATGAAGGGCAGGTCATGTTTGACTAATTTGGTGGAATTCTTTGAGAACATTATGTGCGCAGTGGGCAATGGGGAACCGGTGGATGCGGTGTATCTGGATTTCCAGAAGGCATTTGACAAGGTGCCGCACCAAAGGCTGCTGCATAAGATAAAGGTGCACGGTGTTACGAGTAATGTATTAGCATGGATAGAGGATTGGTTAACTAACAGAAAATAAAGAGTGGGGATAAATGTTTTTCTGGTTGGCGATCAGTGACTAGTGGTGTGCCTCAGGGATCAGTGTTGGGACCACAATTGTTTACGATTTACGTAGATGAATTGGAGTTGGGGACCAAGTGTAGTGTGTCAAAATTCGCAGATGACACTGAAATGAGTGGCAGAGCAAAGTGTGCAGAGGACGCTGAAAGTCTGCAAAGGGATATAGATAGTCTAAGTGAGTGGGCAAGGGTCTGGCAGATGGAATACAATGTTGGTAAATGTGAGATCATCCATTTTGATAGGAATAACAGCAAAATGGACTATTATTTAAAGGGCAAAAAATTGCAGCATGCTGCTGTGCAGAGGGACCTGGCTGTCCTTGTGCATTAATCACACAAAGTTGGTTTACAGGTGCAGCAGGTAATTAAGAAGGCAAATGGAATTTTGTCCTTCATTGCTAGAGGGAGGTTATGTTGCAGCTATATAAGGTGGTGGTGAGGCCTCACCTGGAGTACTGTGTATAGTTTTGGTTTTCTTACTTGAGAAAGGATATACTGGCACTGGAGGAGGTGCAGAAGAGACTCACTAGGATGACTCTGGAGTTGAGAAGGTTGGCTTATTAGGAGACTCTGATTAGACTGGGGCTATACTCATATGCATTCAAAAGAATGAGGGGAGATCTTGTAGAAACATATAAGATTATTATAAAGGGAATAGATAAGATAGAAGCAGGGACGTTGTTTCCACTGGCAGGTGAAACTAGAACTAGGAGGCATGGTCTCAAAATAAGGGGAAGCAGATTTAGGACTGAGTTCAGGAGGAACTTCTTCACACAAAGGCTTGTGAATGTGTGGAATTGCCTGCCCAGTGAAGCAGTTGAGGCTACTTCATTGAATGTTTTTAAGGTAAGGATAGATAAATGTTTTAACAGTGAAGGAATTAAGGATTATGGTGAGTGGGCGGGTAAGTGGAGCTGAGTCCACGAAAAGATCAGCCATGATCTTATTGAATGGCGGAGCAGGCTTGAGGGGCCAGATGGCCTACTCCTGCTCCTAGTTCTTATGTTCTTAGATGGAGAAGACCATCAAAGATCAATGCAAATAATTCAAAGAATCAGACATCACAATCGCTGCCATCATGGTCAGTGCCTCCTCCTGTGTCGATATTGAAAGAACAACAGAAAAAGAGTGTGGAGAGTCAGGACAACAGGTTAAGGCCACAAAATCATAGCATTATGGTACATACCCTTTTGCAGGGCAACAAAATAGAAACTCAAAACTCAAACCCATCACCCATGCTTGGGCATGCACTACCGCACACCTTCCCCACACTCCCACCAACCACAAGCGCCAAGGGCAAGGAAAATAAGTCCTTTTATTCTACCAACTGTGCTAGTGTACATGTGGGCCCAGGGAATGTGTGACATATAAATGGTAGTTGTGAATTACCTATTTGTTTTAAATTTGGGAAGTATTTTCATTGTGCAAGATTAATATTTTCAATTAATATTTTCAAGATTACATTGTGAGCAGTGAATAGTACGCTGAACTAAAAGTGGCTCCCGTAAATCACTTTCCCTTGAAAGGAGTGCTAGCGCCTTGGATGAAGAGATAGAAGGGCTGGTTTCGTATTGCCTGCGCTTGAGTGGGAAGGCGCAGTGGGAGGGGGTATTGGGAGTGATTGAGGAGTGGATCATGGTGTTGCAGGAGGTTGGTGGTGATGTAAAGTTGGCTGTGGGTTGGAGGCTGGTGATATGGTTCTGGGAGGAAAAGGAAGAGCAGAAGCGTGGGAAATAGATGGGGCACGGTGGAGGAAGAGTTACACCCACCTCACTGACCAAACTGTTTAACTAAAGCTTTCTGTGCTTTGATGTTTCATTGTGCTTCATGGATTTTTTTTTTTGGTCATATCCAATTCAATCCAATCCAAGTCCAATTCAAAGTCTCACCAAGTGAGACATTCCAGATCCAAGCTGACGAGACAGGCAAGCCTCTTCCTGTCTTAGGCTTGATCTACATGATCCAAGCTGTTTGGAGCAGACATTGCACCTCCTCCAGTGCTTGATCTCATTTGCATCTTAGCCAAAAGGCCTAAATGCCGTTTTTTAAAAATACTTCATATAAAGCCTCAGTGTAACCTCATTGACTTCTATCAAGTGCAGGACACCAATACTACACCTGATCTTAGTTAATGGATTGCCAGTCTTGCTGAGACAGGCGCTTTCTAAATGTAAGTTGTTGTTGGTGTAGGCTGATGTCATCAGGTATTATCCTGAGACAAACCAACTGGCTCCAAGAGAAGGGGGAGTTCTATCAACTTTAAATAATAAATTACACGGCATACAGCTCAGTGTTAGATAATCGCATTTTAGTTTTTAAGAATTATCTATATATATTCGCATTGTAATTATTTCCAGCACTTAGTCAATGTATATCTTTTAAAATACAAGGAAGGTTTTCGGATTAATTCCCCCGTTGCTGCGGAAACCGCTGATCCGGGGGTCCAGTCGCCATTTTGATGTCCTGGGTCGGAGACCCGAGGATCAGAACCGCGGATCGGGGTGAGAGACCGAGACCGGGCCGGGGACGGGGAGAGACCGAGAGCCTGGTCAAGCCGGGGACGGGGAGAGAGAGAGACCGGGAGAGGACTGGGGAGGGGGAGCGGAGGATGGGGAGGGGAAAGAGAGACCGCGGCGGGGGCGGGAGGATGGTGAGGGGGGAGGGGAAGGAGAGACCGCGGCGGGGGCGGGAGGATGGATTTGGGTGGCGAGCATGCAGCATCAGGGGGTGAGGGGAGAATGCCTGGGGGAAGATTGGCTGCGTAGGGAGTGATCAGATGGCTGGTGCATGTCAGGGAGCAGGAGTGGGGGCGTGGTGCCAGGATTGGGCATAGGAGCTACATGCAAGGGAGCAGAGTGGGTTGGAGGATTGGGGAGGGGGTGGTGGTGTCGGGGAGCAGAAGTGTGAGTTCGGGGGGTGGGTAGGGGAGAGGGATGGTAGTTGGAGATGGGGCTGCCTTTGATGAAGGTGAATGAAGAGAAGTTGAGAATGGGGTTGCCCCGCTGATGTGAAGCTGATGACTGCCGATGGCCACCTCCCCCTGCTAATGTGGTGCTGTTGGCCCAGGGGCTTTGGGGCATGGGGTGGTGGAGGAACTGTGAGAATGGACAGGGGTCTGAGTGAGAGTGTCTGAGGTTGTGTGGCCACATTGCTTGGAGCTTTTGATTGTGGGGATGCGGATTGTAATCAACGGCAGGTTTTGTGATGTTTTCAGAGAACTGTTACCTTTCCAGAACTAGCTATATAAAGTAGAAGTTTGAGATTTGGACCTTAATGGAAGCTTTATGTTCGTACGGTTGCACCACCCTGTTAAATTTCGCTCTCTCTTGTGATGTGTGTCTTAAATCTTGTTTGAAAAAAAGTTGTCTTATTAATTGATATGACCGTATTAATAATTAAAACTGCCTTTGCAAGCTGGTCACACCTATTCCTGCTCTTGGTGTCGCTACAACAACCCCACTGTTGGAATTATATTGTGCCTGCTTCATCTGAGCACTTGGCCTTGACTCTCAGTGTGAAATACAAAGAACAAAGAGAAGTACAGCACAGGAACAGGCCCTTCAGCCCTCCAAGCCTGTGCCAATCATGATGTCCTAATGAAACAAAAAAAAACTTTCTGCCTTACTCGGTTCGTATCCCTCTATTTCCTCCGTGTTCATATACCCATCTCGATGTCTCTTAAATGTTGTAATGTGCCTGCTTCCACCATCTCCTTTGGCAGCGCATTCCAGGCACCCACCACTCTCTGTGAAAAATATCCTCCGCATATCTCCCTTAAACTTTCTCCCCTCACCTTAAACCTGTGCCCCCTTGTAGGGGAAAATGCCCCTTGACTATCTACCCTGTCTATGCCTTATAATTTTCTAGACATCTATCAGGTCTCCCCTCAGCCTCCATCTTTCCAGTGAATACAATCCTCCTCAACCTCTCCTCATAGTCAACACCCTCGAGACCAGGCAACATTCTGGAGAACCTTCCTTGCACACTCTCCAAAGCTTCCACGTCCTTCTGGTAGTGTGGTGACCAGAACAGCACGCAATATTCCAAATGCAGCCTAACCAAGATTTTATATAGCTGCAACATGATCTGCCAGGTCTTGTAATCAGTCTGCCGGTCGATGAAGACATGTTTGTCATATGCCTTCTTAATTACCTTGGTCACCTGTGTTCCTACTTTAGGGAACAGTGGACCTGCATGCCCAGATCCCTCTGTAAATGTTCCTCAGGGTTCAGCCACTTACAGTATAGTTCACAGCTAAATTTGATCCTCCAAAATGTGTCACCTCGCATTTGTCCAGATTAAACTCAATCTGTCATTTCTGTGCCCAAGTCTCCAATCTTATCTATATCCTATGCAATAGAAAATTGATTGGCAGCTTTACAGAGAAGCTTGTAGATTAGCTGGTTACATTTTTTACTTGCAACATAGTGTTCATGTGTTCAGTTGTTGCAAATATGGCATGCATTTTTTAACTTGTGAAATTAGAAGGATTTGTTACATTTGGGATATTGATATTAGGTTGTACATCCAGATGCAATGGGTTCTGTGCCCATTGTAAACTGTTTCAACTGGACAGCAACTTTCTTGCAGTTTAAATTTATTTTTATCGTGATAAAAGATTGAGATATTGCACGGCATAGCTGTAAGGGAGAACTACCATCTTTGTAACTGGAAAGGGCAAGTTGACAAGGCTGTTAAAAAAGGACACGGGATCCTTGGTTGGAAGGTTGTGTCCAGTGGGGTCCTGCAGGGGTCACTTGGGACCGTTGCTGTTTGTGTTTTATATCAATGATTTACACTTGAATGTAAGAGGGTTGATCAGTAAGTTCGTGGATGATATGAAAATTGGTAGGGTAGTAAATAGTGAGGAGGATAGCATTAGATTATAAAGTTTTTAAAGTTTATTTATCAGTGTCACAAGTAGGCTTACACTAACATTGCAATGAAGTTACTGTGAAAATTCTCTTGTCGCCACACACTCCGACGCCTGTTGGGGTACACTGAGGGAGAATTTAGCATGCACCTAACCAGTACGTCTTTCGGACCATGGGGGGAAACCGGAGGAAATTCACGCAGACACGGGGAGAACATGCAGACTCCGCACAGGCGGTTACCCAAGCCCAGAATTGAACCTGGGACCCTAGCGCCGTTAGACAGCAATACTAACCACTGTGCCAGCATGCTGCCTTTCAGGAGGATTAGATGGACTAGATTAGATGATCTGTGGCAGATGGATAAGTGTGAGGTGATGCATTTGGGCAGGATAAACAAGACAAGGGAATACATGATGAATGTCAGGACTCGGAAGCACTGAGGATCAGAGTGACCTTGGTGTCCATGTACATTGGTCCCATAAGGTAGTACAGGTGGATAAAGTGGTTGAGAAGGCATATGGTATTCTTGCCTTTAGTTGCCAAGGCATAGAGTTTAAGATGTGGAGATGCCGGCGTTGAACTGGGGTAAGCACAGTAAGAAGTCTCACAACACCAGGTTAAAGTCCAACAGGTTTATTTGGTAGCAAATACCATAAGCTTTCGGAGCACTGTTCCTTCGTCAGATGGAGTGGATATCTGCTCTCAAACAATGCACAGACACACAAATCAAGTTACAGAATACTAATTAGAATGCGAATCTCTTCAGCCAGCCAGGTCTTAAAGGTACAGACAATGTGGGTGGAGAGAACATTAAACACAGGTTAAAGAAATGTGTATTGTCTCCAGACAGAACAGCTAGTGAGATTCTACAAGCCCAGGAGGCAAGCTGTGGGGGTTACTGATAATGTGACATAAATCCAACATCCCGGTTTAGGCCGTCCTCATGTGTGCGGAACTTGGCTATCAGTTTCTGCTCAGCAACTCTGCGCTGTCGTGTGTCATGAAGGCCGCCTTGGAGAACGCTTACCTGAAGATCCAAGGCTGAATGCCCTTGACTGCTGAAGTGCTCCCCCACAGGAAGAGAACAGTCTTGCCTGGTGATTGTCGAGCGGTGTTCATTCATCCGTTGTCGTAGCTACAAACACAGTAAGAAGTTTAACAACACCAGGTTAAAGTCCAACAGGTTTATTTGGTAGCAAAAGCCACACAAGCTTTCGAGGCTCTGAGCCCCTTCTTCAGGTGAGTGACATACAAAGGGGCTCAGAGCCTCGAAAGCTTGTGTGGCTTTTGCTACCAAATAAACCTGTTGGACTTTAACCTGGTGTTGTTAAACTTCTTACTGTGTTTACCCCAGTCCAATCTTTTCCACCCAGAGGGTGGTGGGAGTCTGGAACTCATTGCCTGAAAGAATGGTGGAGGCAGAGAGACTCATACCATTTAAGAAATATTTAGATGTGCATTTGAGATGCCACGGTGTACAAGGCTATGGGGTTAGAATAGTTGTGTGGTTTGTTTTTGACCAGCACAGGCGCGAGGGGCTGAGGGGCCTTTTTCTCTGTTGTACATCTCGATGACTATGTATTGAGGTACAGGAGTATAAATACAAAGAAATGATGCCCAACCTTTATTAGTTACTGATTCAGCTTCAACCAAACTATTATCTCCAATTCTGGGAGAATTTCAAAGCTTTAGAGAGGGTTCAAAGGAGATTCCCTAGAATGCATTGGGACCATGGAAACAAGTCTTTAGAGAAAAGGAGCTAAAAGGGAAACCCATATGATGTCAGTAACCGGAGGGCACAACTTGAAGATCATTGATAAAAGAAACCGGAGGGCGGCACAGTAGCACAGTGGTTAGCACTGCCGCTTCACAGCTCCAGGGTCCCGGGTTCGATTCCCGGCTCGGGTCACTGTCTGTGTGGAGTTTGCACATTCTCCTCGTGTCTGCGTGGGTTTCCTCCGGGTGCTCCGGTTTCCTCCCACAGTCCAAAGATGTGCAGGTTAGGTTGATTGGCCAGGTTAGCGGGTAAAATATGAGGGGGTAGGGCCTGGGTGGGATTGTGGTCAGTGCAGACTTGATGGACCGAATGGCCTCCTTCTGCACTGTAGGGTTTCTATGATTTCTATGATTTCTATGAAACATACAGGAGATTATTTTTTTTAATCTTCAAGCTATTATGAAATGTAATGCCTGAAATGAGTGCTGGAACTGATTCATTAGTAAATTTTCAAAAGTTAATTGGATGCACACTTGAAATGGAAACATTTACTGAGCCCAAGGGAAAAAGGAAGTGACATTAATTGGATGCCCTTTAAAGAGCCAGCACAGTGTGATGGGCTGAATGGCTTACTTCTAAGCTGTCTGAATCTAAGATCTTTACAGCATCAATTCTAAAACATAAAATTAACGAAGCATAGAGGTCAGAAAAATTTGTTGATATCTTCAATTACATTATGTAAGTATTTACCTTTCTGGATGTTAAACCCACAGTGCAGGAACTTAGCGCAGCTACTGACTCGATTGCCATGGACAAAGTTTTAGGTGTTGATGTTGTATGGCTCGAACTCATCAAACGTGGGAAGCTTCTGCACAAACTTTTCTGTCTTTTCTGGAGGGTGTTGCAAAGATTGTGATCCCATACGAGAATATGGGTAACTGCAGTGATTCTAACAACTTTGGGGCGTCTCTCTGCTAAGCAAGGTGGAAAAATATTTGCCCATTTTGCCCTTGTCAGCCTGCAGTTCCTAGCTGAGTCTCAGTTTTGTTTCAGAACTGGGAGATCTACAATTGAGATGATCTTTTAAGTCCGGCAGCTGCAAGACAAATGCCATGAATCAAGGAGAGCACTATATATTGCCTTCATTGATCTCACCAACGTATTTGATACTATGAGCAGAAGTGGTCCATTTAAGCTACTGGAGCAAATTGGCTGCCTGCTGAAGTGGCTCCATGTGATTTCCTCTTTCCAGACAACATAATGGGTAAGGTCAGTTGTGATAGGGCAACAACCATTCAAACAGGATTGTGTTCTGGCACTGACATGCTTCGGCATATTCTTCTCTTTGCTGCTGTCATATGTCTTCAGATCATCCACTGAGAGTGTCTACTTACCTATCAGAACTGATGGAAAGCTGTTTAGTCTTCAGTAGCAAATGGAGATCCTTTCATGCCTGTAAATGGTTGATTTGACCAATAGCATCAGAACATCAAATGTTATGGTCTAGGTTGTTTCCATACACCATTTTCAGCATTGGCAATGTGGTGCTGGAAGTTGTTGATAGTGTCATGTATCCAGGTCCACAATTGACAGATATCTATTGCTTGATAGTGAAATGAACATGCATCATAAACGCTACAGCTGTTAAGTCCAAGCTGAGCAACAGTGTGGAACAACAGCAACCTGACTGAGAACACCAGACTGCGAGTCTATTGAAATCTGCTTTCTCTGTGCACTCCCCCACAATGGTGAGATCTGGACATTATATGCTAGGCACGAGAAAAGGTTGAACTGTTCCAACCTTCACTGTCTCAGATGTATCGTCAGCATCTCTTGGCAGGACGAAGTCACTAACTTTGAGATCCTGAAGGGGGCTAAGTCCATCAGCATACACTCATTGCTAAGCCAGTGAAATCTGCATTTGCTTAGCCACGTTCATCAATGAATGATGGCCATATACCCAAAGACCTTCACAACAGTGCATCACAACCTCCTGGGTGTTCATGCTTTTGCTACATGGGCACTCCCAAGTGAAATATAATGATGGTGAACATTTCCTGACAACTGAGAGATAGTCAGTAGTGGCCATGATGCCTGGGGGCTGTTTTGAAGAGGCGAGCAGAAAAGAATAGCACAGCTGACCGAGGAGAGTACCCAGAGAAATCAGGCCAGAGGATCGAATGCCCTGTCAGCCAACTGTCTAATTTTCAGCAAGTGTGGTAGAAACTTCCAAGCCAGAATGGGGCTTCTGAGCCACACTGGGCAATGCTTAACAGAGTTGACCACCATAGCGTGAGTCACTGCCTCATGAGAGGGAAGCCTGCCGCCATGTAAATATTTAAAACCGAAATGCAAATGCACAGGAAATCTGATAGCATCTGTAGAGAGAACAGGCATTCAGTTTTTTGATTTGTATCAAAAATAACACACAAGCCTAATAATGGAATTCGAAAAAGCTGCTGGGAGGGGAAAAACAAAATGGCAGAACATAAAAGCAGAGAAATATTAGTGTAATAATTGGATGGTGTAACTGATCTAGATATTTGAACACCATTTTTCAGACATTTTTGAAAGGAAGAGCCACAAGGAGAGTGGAACCTTCAGTCTTTTTTACATTTGTTTACATTGGGTCACATGAGTTGTCCTGGGATGCCCCAACATTGATTCTGGACCCCATGAACTCTCAACAGGTCAAATGTGGGCAAGGAAAGCAAATCAAATAAAAATACTGTGGCTACAAGAGCAGATAAAGGCTTGGAATCATATGGTGGGTAACTTGCCATCTAACTCCTCAAACCTGTCCACCATCTACAAGGCACAAGTCAGGAATGTGATGGAATACTCTTCACTTGCCTGGATGAGTGCAGTTGCAACAACACTCGAGAAGCTCAACACTATCCAGGACAAAGCAGCCCGCTTGGTTGGTACTCCTTCCACAAACGTTCACTCCCTCCACCACCGATGGAACAGTCGCATTAGTGTATACCATCTAAAAGATGTACTGCAGGAACTCACCAAGGCTTCCAAACCATGACCGCTACCATCTAGAAGGACAAGAGCAGCAGATACCTGGGAACACCACCACCTGAAGGTTCCCACCTAAGTTACTCACCATCCTGACTTGGAAATATATTGATGTCCCCCTTGATCATGGAGCGAATTTGAAGTACCTTGTCTAAGGGAAGTGACTGTCACCTGGCCCATGTAACCTCCCTCCCCAATGCACTGCACTGTCTGAAGCTGATCAACTCTGAACCACCAAGTTTGTCATGTTGCTGACACTTACTGTAGATGTGACTGTTGTGGATCACACTGATGTACACCAGCACGCACCCCCATCCCCATGCTGCAGATTCTACAAAGCATCTGCTCTCCATCTTTACTGTGTATGATGCAATAGAAATATTGCATTTAGAAATACCACTGAGCAATTATTTGTAGTTAGATCAAGAGGTTTATCTAGTTAACCTATAAATTTAATACAATACTATTTATCAGTATCTGTTTAAACTACTGCCCCCTTTATAGAGAGAAGAAAATAATATCAAAATAAATTACTGGGGAAAGTTGCCCCTGAGAGACACAGTACCTGTGAAGCTGTCTGCCCATTGAAAAAATAAATTGCCTTCTCTCAATGGCATTTTTAAAGGTGATGGTAGTTGACCACTGAGGAGCAAGAAAGAAATAAGGTAAAAAGGAAAATTTGCATTGACGTCACTTCACGACCATCACAATGTCTCAAAACGCTTACAACCAGTCATGTGTCACTGTAATGTAAGGAATATGGCAGCTTATTTTCACTCAGCAAATTCCCAAAAACAGCAATTGCTAATTGATTTTTTTGTGATGTTGATTAATAAATATTAGTTTGCACCGGTTCACGTGTTCCCCAGAAACTTGCCCTTTTTGCAATCTTGCTGAGTCCATGGACCATGTTATAGGCTGCACTCCCTTTTCAGTTACCTTAAAAACTTTTTATTGATGTTTTATTTGCACTTCAGTCCCACGCTCCTGGTCTATGGGCACCCAGTGGGGGGGGGGGGGGGGGGGGGGCGGGGGTAGGTGGGGGACCTCCTAGTGAACCTGCTCCTAGGCCTGGCCAAACTTGCCATCAACAGATCCAGTCAGCGGGTGACCGAGGGGATCATCCGACTGTGCTCCTCTACTGCGGCTACATTTGCAGTTGGGTATCTCTGGACAGGGCGCATGCGGTGTCCGAGGGTACTGTTTGTGGCCTTCTGTGCTCATTGGGCACACAAGAGCTGAGGTGTATTATTGACCCCTTCAATCACATTTTTAGTTTGATGTTTTAAGTTTCCTTTCTGCTTTGTTTTCTGTTTTGGGCGGTTCCCTTTTTGGGGCCTGGACCTTTTAATTTATCCCTCAGTTAATTTGATTTGATTTATTCATTTAGTCAAAAAGATTGACCAGTATCCCTGGTCCTCTTTGAAATAATGCAGTGGGATCTTTTACAACCAGTCAAACAGGCAGGTGGGGCCTCAGTTTAATGTCTCATCTAAAAGATAATGAAATGCTCCCTCCATACTGCATTGGGGTGTCTGCTTAGGTTTGTGCACCCAAGTCCTGAAGTGAGACTTGAACACATACCTGTGACCAAGAGGCATTTGCACTACCACTGGAAGCATAGCAGAGATGGGGTAATGTAAGCAAACAAAAAAAACACTTTCAAAAGTGGACTCGTAACAAAATGTTCTAATTAACTATGCCTTGCAAACTCCTTCCATGTTTCTATTTTGGTTTTTCATTTAATGCTGTTCCATTTTCACAGGGAGCAAATAATTTGCATTGATACTGGCAGGGACTGAAACGGAATCATGACAGATATAAAGAATTTTCTGTACGCTTGGTGCGGAAAGCGCAAGGTCACTCCAAGTTATGACATCCGTGCAGCTGGTAACAAGAATAGACAAAAGTTTGTTTGTGAGGTATGATACTTTTAGTTTTCTGTTTAAATTGGTGTCCATGGAAAAAACTGACTTGTTTGCAGAAATGTATCGATTAAGGAATAAATAATCTGTGGAGTGTGATATTTTGACCTTGACCCAGCTTTGATCATTATTGAAAGCTGTTTTTGGACCTGCGGTAATTGAAATTCTTTCCATGTAGAATTTTGATTTAATTTGATTCCCTTTGTAAGATGCTGGAAAGATTTCTTTTCATTAAATCACTTTCCTTTCTCTTTCCCTCGTGGGGCTGATTAACATTTCAATTTAATGTGTTTTAGCCAAGCAGGGCAATTTTACAATCGCCTTGACATTAGTCAAGTTGATTAAATGTCATGAGTCTTCCTCATGACCTGATGCAAAACTGTGGAGGGTGATTTTTTTTTTAACTGCAGTTTATCCATTAGGGTTTCCCTTCAGCTTTTCCTCATGAACATTTGTACTCTCTATGTTAACTATAATATTCATGCCATTTAAAAAGAAATCCTTGTAATTCTCAGATTAAGCAGCACCAATGGAGACAGAAACAAAGTTAACACAGGTTACTCTGTTTTTCTCTTTCCAAAAATGTTGTCAGAGCTGAGCTTTTCAAGTATTTTTTGCTTCTATTTCAGATTTTCAATAGCTGCAATTTTAAAAAATATTTTTGCCACTGTTTATTCTTCGCTATTTTTGCATGGGAGTGTATCCTGGTACGAGCTCATTATGTCCCATTTATTTACCCTTCAAACCTGGTAGTCAACTCTGAAGATTTATGTTTGACTGGGAACGGAATTGAATAGGAAATTTAGACTCACCTTAAGTCTCTGGAGTTTTGGTGCTTTTATGAGAGACCATATTTAAGAGTCTGTTTAATTCTAGCTAAATTTAGACTGGGTCTTTGTTTGTTTGAAATTTTCAGTGGTTTTGAATCTAATGGGATTCTTGGTCTTTTAATATCACCAATCAAGTAGTTATTGTCATGATGGATAGGATGGGAACCTAAGAAGCTATTGCAAGTACCTACCCTACTGATTGCTATCTCTGGTGAATCAGACTGCAGTTCACTTGCTCAAGGGAAGAGGATTCCTACATTAGGCTTACAGTTAACGGCACAAAAGAATAGATTAGTTTAAAATGTTTACTGTTCAGTAAAGAGGTATGATGTGGCAATGCTGGCATTGGATTGGAGTGGGCACAGTAAGAAGTCTCAACGCCAGGTTAAAGTCCAGCAAGTTTATTTGGTAGCACGAGCTTCCGGTGCGCTGTTGCTTCCTCAGATGAGTCACCTGATGAAGGAGCAGCGCTCCGGAAGCTCGTGCTACCGGATAAACCTGTTGGACTTTAACCTGGTGTTGTGAGACTTACAGTAAAAAGGTAGGCATTGAATGGAACAATTTATGCATGCAATTGCAAATAAAGCTACAAAATATGTTAGCTCAAGTACAGTTAATACATTGTCTGCCAAGTAGACAGCCACACATATTTGCAAAGCTTTCATTTCCCCTGGTGTTTGGTTTATATTCCATTTTAATTTGCAGCTGTGCCCTCTCTCCTGTAATGTAATTTTATGATATTGACCACTTTTTAAAACAAGTTATCATTTTCTTCCCTTTCCACAGCACTTGCTTCTTTGTGTTAAGTAGTTTTTTTCACAAGGTAAAGTCACTGATTACAAAATAATGGGCCCCATTCTTCTGTGACGTTGTTGGCAACATTAGGGTCGTTATTTTCAAAAGTGATCTGAAGTATCCACATCAAAATACAGACCCAACTTTTGATCTTTTACATGTCCTTGTATAAACTAGCTGCTTAGATGGACAGTCAACAAAAAGGTATTTGGAAAGCGGAAATGGAGACTGCATTCATCCACAACCCAATTTTATTTAGGTTCGGATAGATGGATTTAATTACACTGGTATGGGAAACTCTACCAGCAAGAAGGATGCCCAGACGAATGCTGCCAGAGACTTTGTCAATTATCTTGTTAGGACTGGAGCGATGAAAGCAGATGAGGTTCCCAATTTAAAGGTTAGTACATGTTTGCTCATTTTTTCCTTCAAACCTAGTTAATGCAGGTAACGAGTAAAATAGAAATTTTATTTGTGACCTTTACTACTTTTTGCGTTGTAGCAGGTCTTTGCTGTTGAGCCAATTCTATGTTAAAAATATTAAGGGATGCAGGCACTTTTTTAAGAAAAAGCTTTAATCATTCTTCTAGTAGTTGGGATGCTTTTAACTATATTCTTTTTCCTTTTCTCCTTGAACGCCTTTATAAAAAAATAGCTTTGATGTAAAAGTTTGTGGATTGTACACGGGTTTTAGAACAGTATTACAAATTACAGAGTAGAAATTTCATGTTTGCTGTTGCTTGAACTTTTATGTGAAATGTATGACTAAAACCTGCAAGTGTCTCTAGCTTGATTAATTACAAAATTTTAAAGTTTACATTAAAAGTTGCTTTGTCATACAGAACTTGAATATAGCTGAAAAGAGAGAGACGCAAGCAAGCACTAAGGCATTAGCTCATCACTGAGTACAGCTAATCACAGTGTGAATTCGGTGGGTGAGGGAATTCACTGCAGTGAAGGAGGAATAAAACATATAATGAGGGTGGTAGATGGGCCTTTTTTAACTGAATAGTGGAGAGACATGATGGTATGAGGGGAGATGTAGAAATCAAAGGATAATGATAAGGACCAGAACAGGGTTGTGATTTGGATGAAGGTAACCAGAATGTGACAGGAAGGGACAGAGTACAAACTTATTGCACCAGAGCAGGCCAGAAATTGCAAAAATGGTAAAAAGACAGGCTTAAAGACTTTGTATCTGAATACATTAACAAAATGAATGAACTGTTAGCAAAGGTAGTAATAAATATGTGAGACCTGATAACCATTACGGAGACATAGTTGCAGGGGGACCAAGGCTGGGACTTGAATATTGAAGGCTATTTGACATTTCAAAACAATGTGCTGGGGAAAGGTGTGGAGCAGCTCTACTTAAGGATGTCATTCGTACAGTGGTGAGAGATGACCTTAAATCAAAAGAGAAAGATGTGGAATCAGTTTAGGTAGACATAATTGTGGTCACATGTGGGAGTAGTTTGTAGGCTGTCCAGCAGTAGTTACACAGTAGGACAAAGTATACAGGAAAGAGGTAAATGGGGTAAGTGAGAAAGGTATTGCAATAATTAATCTACATGTATATTGAGTGAATCAGATTTCATAGAATTCATAGAATCTCTACAGTGCAGAAGGAGGCCATTTGGCTATTGAGCCTGCACCAACAACAATCCCACCCTATCCCCTTAATCCCCACCTATTTACTCTACTAGTTCCCTGACACTAAGGGGAAATTTAGCTTGGCCAATCAACTTAACCCGCACATCTTTGGATTGTGGGAGGAAACCGGAGCACCCGGATGAAACCCACACAGACATTGACTTGAGATTGGCAATCAATCAGCACCCTTTTCACCTGTGATATAAATTATGATAATTTGAAATTTGTTATTCTTGCATTTGTCCTGATGAGGGCAAGACAAAAGGCTTTGTTAATGTATCTCTCTTTTCAGCAAAATTGAACTTTATATAGATGTATGTGTTTAACTTCAGTTAGTTCCTTTAATCAAGTTCTTGGTTATGGCAGTAATTTTATGGCTTCAATTAGAACCACTCTTTACACTAATCTATCTGATGACTTGTCCATCCATGTATATGTGAGTAGGCTTTTGATAGATGTAATTTTAAATTTAAATCAATGTTGATGGTTGCCGCCTTTAATTTTGATAGGGAATTGAACCCGATGCTGTTGATAGTGGTCAAAGTGTTGTACCAGGAGAATTGCCATCCAGTGTTCCCAGTGCTCCTCACTTGGCTGTGAAGAGTGAAACCGGTGAGCCTTTCTGAAATTTTTTTGAAGTAGGGCTATTTCCGGCATTTATAGTACACTGAACAAATTCCTTCATGTTTGGGAGGTGCTGGTAGGAAATGAAAGCTAATTCAAAGAACATAAGAACATAACATAAGAAATAGGAGCAGGAGTAGGCCATCTAGCCCCTCAAGCATGCCCCGCCATTCAATAAGATCATGGCTGATCTGATAGTGGTTTAGTTCCACTTACCCGCCCGCTCCCCATAACCCTTAATTCCCTTATTGATCAGAAATCTATCTACCTGTGACTTAAACATATTTAACGAGGTCGCCTCCACTGCTTCAATGGGCAGAGGATTCCAGAAATTCACTACCCTCTGAGAGAAGAAGTTCCTCCTCAACTCTGTCCTAAGCTGACTCCCCCTTATTTTGAGGTGTGTCCTCTAGTTCTTGTGGAGTTGCAATCAAGTATTTTATTTAGTGAAGCATCAATTAACATTTTCACCAAATAAGCCAAAAACAGCTTATGTTCATGCAGTAATATCTGTTTTGATTCATCCACTTGGGTTTTTCTTTTCATACTTCATGCTAACTTTGTTGCAGTTACTTCCCTCACAGTTCAGAATTTGTCATATACTATGAAGCACTAATATAGTGCCATCTTTTTTTCTTGCAAGAACAAACTCATTACGCTTGAACTGTGTAGAATAACTGGCCAAGCTTCTCCTCATTTTTTTCGTATGTTTGAGTCTCTGGAAAGAACTTGTACAGTAGTTATTGTTGGATCGTATGTGAAACATTGTGAAAGTTGCAACAAAGAATTAAAAAAATAAGTTTGACTAAGTTCATAGATACACTAAGTATCTTTCTTGAGAATTATTCTGATATCTTACCCTCCCCAAAAGAAAACATTTCTATGTTTAATTAAGAAATGATACAGCGAATGACCGAGAAGTCAAAAACAAATTGATTTGACATGTTAATTGCCATATCTACTGTCTTCGTAGGATCCTTTTCCATATCACTTTTAAGCACTTTTACAATTTGTAAATGTTATTCTTTTGCTGCTTCCAACTTAACTTCCTTCTCAACTTTTATATTAACTTGTTTGACCAGTGCGTATTAGGATTTTAAATGCATCTCATTTAATGAATATTGGAAGCGATAGATGGCCCTTCAATGAATTCTGAAGTATTTTATTCCATACTTTTCCTTTCCTCCACTTTGACATCACTACCCCAATAAATGCTTCAGCAATTTTTTTAATCAACACCCAAATTTTACTGTGAGTTGCAATCCCCCAAGGGTCTCTAACAATGGCTTTTGGAAATTTAAATTTAAATTGTCCACTTGAAAAATACTCCTTTAAGACAAAAATCTGTGATCAGGCATGATTTTGTTCCTCTAAACCAGGGGTCTCCAAACTACGGCCCGCGGGCCACATCCGGCCCGCAGCGGGCTAACATCTGGCCCGCAGCCAGTGGGGCGGGACGGGATTCCCGCTGCCGAAAACATTCCCGCATCCGGAACCCTGCCGCTGACTCAGGATCCGGACGCAGGGACGGAAGCCACAGGCCGGACATTTGCTGTCGCTCCGCGCAGTGTCTGATGGACCCATGGGAATCCCCACCCTCTTTACCGGCCTGTTGTCCAATCAGAGCTGCTGTCCTGTGACTGACAGTTCATTAAACGAATCAGCAATTGAGACATCTGTTATCCAATTGCCCCTCTGCATTGACTGAGTGACAGCTGCTTTATCCAATCCGTAAGCTCCATCTGTTTGAAATGAGCAAGAACAATGACAATGATGGTGGCAATTCAGACCAATTCAGATATGGAAGGAAAAAATAAAAGAAAAGTGGTCAGTGAGTGCCACCTGTTTAATGAAGAATGGGGTGTAAAGTACTTCTTTGTACAAGCAGTTGATAAAGCCTTGTGTGTCATATGCAACGAAACTGTTGCAGTTTTGAAGGAGTACAATGTACGTCGGCACTATGAGACCAAACATGAACCAAGTTATTCCCAATTCACAGGAACACAGCGTTCAGAAACATTTGAATCAATGCAACGCAGATTGCTTTCCCAACAAGCTTTTTTTATGCCGAAGATAACTGAAAATGAAGCTTTAACCAGGGCCAGTTACAGACTAGCTTATGTGTTGGCTAAAAGAGGAAAGCCATTCACCGATGGAGATCTCATCAAAGAGTGTATAATGGAAGCAGTGGAAGAGTTATGCCCAGAAAAAGCAAATCTGTTCAAAATCATCAGTCTTGCGCCAAATACTGTTGCTCGTAGAATTGAGGATATAGGAAGCAATATATTTCATCAAATTGCAGACAAAGCAAGAAATTTTCAGTTGTATTCTCTCGCCCTTGATGAATCGACTGATGTGTGTGACACATCACAACTCCTAGTATTCATCCGTGGCGTCGACAGTGAATTTAATATGACGCAAGAATTAGCATCAATGCATAGCATGCACAGCACAGTAACTGGAGAAGACATCTTCAAAGAATTGCAAAAAACTGTTAGAATATAACCTGGAGTGGAATAAACTGCAATGCGTGACAATTGATGGAGGAAAGAACATGTCTGGGGTGAAGAAAGGTTTGGTTGGACAAATCACAAAAGCTTGTGAGGTTGTTGGATTCTCAAAGCCCATGTTTCTGCATTGCATTATCCATCAACAAGCATTGTGCGGAAAATATGTGGATATGTCTTGCGTTCTGAAACCTGTTGTTTCAACAGTGAATTTCATTCGATCTCACGGCCTTAATCATCATTTATAAAACTAATTTTTTTTCTTTGGCCCCCGAAAATGTGTAAAATATACAATGTGGCCCTCATACTGAAAAGTTTGGAGACCCCTGCTCTAAACCCAATGAGATGAAGTTCACATGTCATGCACAGTAAGAGACTTGCTTTTACAGAGCAACATTCACATCCTCTTGGACTCAAGTGATCTGAGAAAATGAACTTCTGAAGTACAATCATGAGCAATCAATTAGCATGCAGCAAGGTCTCACAACAATGAGCTAAATTACCAACTCATTTTTGTGGCTTTGGCTAAAACATATTGGGACAACTCTGCTTTTATTAAATAGTGCCTTAAGATCATTTTCATTCACTTAAGTAGGCAGAGAAGACACCTGTTTTATGTCCCAAGCCAAAGGCAACAGGTTTTCAGTACAGTAACTAGTCAGCCTAGATTATGTAGCCAAGTTTTGTAGAGGCTCCGAAATGAGACCCCAGCAAGTGCCAGGTAGTGATTATCTCCACTCGACATTGAATTCCATTGCCATCATTGAAATGTTCCAGCATATACATCCTGGAGGTCACTATTGACCAGAACCTTAACTGAACCAATCACGTAAATACTAATCGAGCAGATTAGAGGTTGGGTATTCTATGGGAGTAACTCCTTTCCGGACTCCTCAAACAAGTTCAGCATTTTCAAGGCAAAAAGCAGAAGTGTGAAGGAATACTTTCACTTGCCTAGATGAGTGCAGCTCTAATAAAATTCAAAAGGTTCAATAACATCCAGAGCAAACAAGCCCACACAATCAGTACCCTATCCACCATCGTAAAGCATTTGCTCCTTCCACCACTGGTGCATTGTGTTCAAAATCATGGATTGTTTTGATAGTCTCTTGGCAGTCTTCTGTATCGTGTGGCAATGATTTACAACTTGATCAATTATCTGCCCCATTCTGGCATCTGCTGCATATTCTGCAGATGAACACAATGGGCTGAGAGAGTGCAAGCTTTGCTGAGCTCTTTTCTCTAGGCTCTCTTCTCAGCCAGTTGAGATTTCCACTTCATGTTGCTGTCGGGACAAAAATACAAAAGTCTGAGGTCATGTACCAACTGACTCAAGAACAACCTCTTCCCTGCTGCCATCAGACTTTTATATTAAATTGATCTTTCTCTACACCCTAGCTATGACACTTAACACTCCATTCTGCACCCCGCTTTCTTCTCCTCTATCTACTCTATGAATGGGATGCTTTGTCTATAGTGCACAAGAAACAATGCTTCTCATTGTATGCCAATACATGTGACAAATCGAATCAAATCTTCCAATGTTCTTCCAGACAGTCAGCCTCTAGAGTTGTAGCTGTCGGCAACTCTCTCCAACTTGTCTGTTTTAGTGTATGCAGTCTCCATATCTTCATATCTCATTTGCACATGTTTTTGTAGCAGAGATGTTGATATCCAGTGGGTCGTGACCCAGTGGCTACTTCTGTGTACGGAAGGTTTT
This sequence comes from Mustelus asterias, assembly GCF_964213995.1. Taxonomy (NCBI): domain Eukaryota; kingdom Metazoa; phylum Chordata; class Chondrichthyes; order Carcharhiniformes; family Triakidae; genus Mustelus; species Mustelus asterias. The sequence continues at coordinate 79,715,733 of NC_135808.1, forward strand.
TGGGTATATAGTTGTCATCCATCTGATGAACATGGCTGAGCAAGCACAGATATAATTGGCTTAAATGTGAGTGTATGCTGGAGGAAGTAGCACCCTCCAGGACTTCTGACTTGATGATCTTGCTATGTCAAGAGATGCTGAGGATACATCAGAGACAGCAAAGTTGGAAACTGTTCAGCAGTTTCTTTTGCCTAGTATTTGTTGTCCAGGTCTCACCACTATAGATGAGGACACGGGCATGATAGACTTAGTTTGGTTTTCTCAGTCAGGCTGCTGCTGTTCCATGCTCTTGCTCAGCTTGGGCATAACAGCTGTAGCTTTTGAATCTGCATCAAGCAACAGATTGCTGGTGATTGTGGAGCCAAGCTATGTGAAACTATCAAAACCTCCAGCATCATATTGTCAGTGCTGATTCTTTTTGAATACTCTTTCACAGGATATGGGCAACACTAAGTGGGCCAGCATTTTGCTGCCCATCTCTAATTGCTCTTGAGATGTTTGATGGCAGTACCTTGGGCCATGATATTTGTCCGCCTGCTGCTGATTGGCAAACCCAACTCTTTACAGATGCGAGTGTGTCTGCCATGTGCAGGCGTTCCTCTACATGGAATGCTAGTGCGGTATCATTGTGTTGAGAAACTGTGTTGAGACGTGTCATGTCTTTGCCTTGGATCTGAGGCAGGCAAGGCTGAACACCTTCCCGTCAGGCCTGGAATGTTAGATGACATGAGGGCAGAGTAAATAAGGAAAAGCTCTCTGGTGGCAGAAGTGTTGATTATGGAGATCACAATTTAAGGTGATTGGCAAAAGAACCAGAGGTAACATGAAACATTTTTAAACCCAGTTGTTGTGATGGGTAACACACTGCCTGAAAGTGTTGTGGAGAAGTAGATTTAATAGAGAATTGGATAAATACCTAAAAAGGGAAAAAATATGATTGGGGGAGGAACAGGATTAATTAAATAGCTCTATCAAAGAGGCAGAATAGGCACAGTGGGCCCAATATCCTCTTATCCTCTTTCATTTTATGGTTCTATTAAGGTTGATCTGGATTTAAATGTGGTAAGTTTAAATCTCCAAGCACCACAGCTTAATTGAAGAGAATAAGCTAGCTTATGCATCGTGGTGCCATGTCCATCACTTGTAAGTCCAGTGAAAACAAGCTTGCCATGAGTCTAAAATAGCACTGGTTTGAATTGATAAGATTGTTGTCTGTGGGATGTATGCGTCAGGCACCAACAACTCGAAAGTAATATCAGAGTGCCTTTAAACTTGGTCTGAGTGTATTGTAGAAAAGGTTAATAATGTTCCTTAATAAATATTGCTTAAAATGATTTTGCTGTTATAGATTCTGGCTTTGGAGGAAGCGGGGCAGGAGGATTCGGTGGTTATTGGGAACGTGGAGCCAATCTGAAGGAATATTATGAGAAGAGAGATGAACAAGAAGCCCAAGCAGTAAGGGACATGTATATGATAAGTACAGCTGTAATGTGACTGTCTCCAGTAATTCAATATGTTCACTAAGATAGTTTGAGAAATATTTTCTACACAACGCATCCTAATAAAAACAAACACAATAGCATTTCCTGCAAGAAAAATACTGCGAATGCTGGAAATTGGAAATAAAAACAGAAATACACAGCAGGTCTGAACATTTTCGCTTGTTGCAATTTTGAATTCAGATTGAACCAAATTATATTGTAAAAAAGATGAAGTCTGAAATAAAAGTTTTACAGATGTCTTTAGTTGGAATTGTGAATTCAGAAATATATTTGTGCCTATTTGCATTTTAGTCTTCCTGATAAACTGCATAAATGATGGAATAGACAATCGGAAATGATACTCCCTGGTGTCTTAGTGGGTCAGTGCGTGGCATGGTGTGGCATTGGGTTACACAAAAAGTTTGATCTCTGATTTGTAATGAAGTAACTGAGTGATGATAGTGGCACTGCAATTGGTATTGATATTGTTGGGTTTGGAAATGAGCAGATTTTCACTTCTCGAAGGGTAGGGATATAAACTGCATGAAAACATGATTTTGCTCTAATGGATCCGAGGTGCAGGGATTCTGACCAACCTAGTTAGACCTGTCTTTCCCTTTCAAGGTATAGCACTGGTTGATAGCTAACCACAGACCAAGGGTGAGCCTGAGTACCTCAGCATGTTTGGCAGTCCACTTAGCCATTACAGAAATAATTCTATTTCTTCACAGTATTTTTTATGTGTTGAAAATATAGCCACGGCAATTTGTATAACAAAAAAATGAGGAAGATTACTTTTGCATAACTTTTTGTAACAAATAACTCTTTTTCCTAGACTCTGGAATCTGAAGGCTTGGATTTGAATGCTGGCCTTCATGGCAATTGGACACTTGAAAATGCCAAAGCTCAACTTAACCAATTCTTCCAAAAAGAGAAGATTCAAGCAGATTATAAGTATTTACAAGTGGGACCTGACCACAACAGGTTTGATATATTTTAATTGTGGACTAGTCAGTTGAGCAATGCAGCAATAATAATTTTCATGATTTTCATGTTGTGCAATTCTGAGATGGTAAATTAGTATCCCATTCATCCCCACTTTTCAAGTGAGGTTAAATGGGAACAATGCGACTATGGCTTCCCATGGATATGCCCGTAGTGGATTTGCAATTCTGCTTGAAATAAAAATAGTAATCCTTTTAGAAACCACATAATAAAGAATAGAGCAACTTTTAAAGTTCATCTAGTTAAATGAATAAATGTTCCAGAGTAATATTTTATCTGTCATATTCAGTAAATCAAATGTATATTATTCTTATAGATCCAGAAGATAATTACTTCAGTCATTTGTAAGAATTACAAAAGTTGCAAACTACTTAAGTGTAAAGTTGGTTCAGTGTAGTACATATGTCTCTGAATCAGAAGCTGAATTGAATACAGACTTCAGAGATTTAAGCACATATTCTAGACTGACACTTCAGTGCAGGACTGCAGAAGTGCTGCACAGTCAAGGATGCTGTCTTTTAGATTAAATGGTGAACTGAGTCCGTCTACCCCCTCTGATGAATATAAAAGATCCTGTGTAAAGATTGTCATACGAGTAACATCGTCCTGGCTAACATTTATCCCTCAACCAATCTCTCAAAGAAGAAGTAAGGACAGAAAATGCTTGAAAATCTCAGCAGATCTGACTGCATCTGCGGTGATAGAGAACAGAGCTAATGTTTCATAAGGGCCAACAAGTTCTAATTGTTTTTCTCATTATAACAATGAGAACATCTCAAATGTATTTTATTGAGAGGTGCTTGGTAAACTCAGAGGATATAAGTGGTGCTCTTCAAATGCTTATTTACTTTTTTCTTAAGCTGCTAGGATTTCTTGTATTTTTACTTTTCTAAATTGGGCACCAATTCACTTTATATTCAAAATTGAAAATAATTTGAAAATGCTTCAGGAATCGGTTGCAATGTTTTTTTTTTTGGCATGATTCAGACTTACCCAGATGGCAAAGATGCATTATGCATAAAAATGAACTTCTTTACTAATTACTCAAATTCGTTCTCCTTTCTTTTGGTTTTTACCTAGTTGTCCTGGGTCCTAGAGGATGTGTGAGTAGTAACTGAGAAAGATGACCCGGTAATCTCTCAGGACATTGCAATGCCTTTCTGAATAATACTAGTTTGCATAAAAGCTTGACCTTTTTTCAAAATGTATTTTTATTGAAGATTTTTTTCATTTTATACAAATAACGCAACAAACTCTCAAAGATTGGTGCAGTAAGGCAAGATCATTTTCAAACAAGCATGTGTAGGAAAAGAGAGGAAAAGGAAAATTACCAATCCAGTTGGTTCAGATTATTCATTGTATCCAGCACCTCCCATCTCACAAGGAACAAAAGGATATATTGAAGGTTGGGGGGAATATTAGGACAACAGGATACGGCCACAATTGGCTCAGTGGTGCACAACTAAGCTTGCAGGATAATGGCGACAGAGCCACGGAACTTACAGTAAACTTGTTGGAGTAAACTAGACCATGAAGAGTCCAGACTTTAAGATAAAGGGACCCATGCTTTACGGAATGTATCTGATTTAGCTCAAAGTAAACTAGTTACGAATTCCACTGGTATACATTCCAGAATGATTTTATGCCGTATCCGAATTGAAGGGGCTTATCACTAATCCATGGGCAAAGAATATTCTTCCGTGTTGCAAATAGGATCTTATACAGCCTTTTCTCATTCACATTACTGATCCCTTTGTCTGGGAGACCCAGTATCGAATGCAAGGGATTGAACTTTAAGGCCACATCAAAGATCCTCTAAAGCTATTTAAGAACATTGAACCAACAGGCTTTCATTTTGACACGGGACCAACAACAGTGCAGGTAATCCTCTGCGCCCACCTCGCATTTCTGGCACAATGAGGATTTGGCCAGGTCAACCCTGTGCACAAACTTGGAGTAATATGCAGGCAGTGCAGTATTTTAAGCTGAGTTTTTGTTTTGTTTTATTCCAAACTGAAATTTTATTACTACATTCTCAAATACCACCCTATGTCCCCTTGTCAAGATTTACTGCGAGGTCTCTTTCCCAAGACCACAGTGTCCAATGTATTGTAAAATCTAGAGCATAGTGGGTCGGAAAATTTGGGCTCCACAGATAGCATCTAAAAGAAGAGTTGTTTTAAGGACAAAGTCCCTAAGTTGCAAATATCTAAAAAGGAGTGTTTTGGAAAATCAACATAGCTGCTCAAAAGATAATAGGGTAATGCCATCAATTGTGCGCCTTAATCTACAGAGTCCTCTATCCTCCAGACATCAAACCACGATTCATGCGACCAGGCGGGAAATCTGGATTACCCTGATCTCCCCTCCAACTCATGGACAATGATGTACGTCCCACTTAATGGAGGCTAGTAATGGAGGAAAGTCCACCTTTGAGAACTGCTGAAAACCAGGGGCAATATGAATGCCCAGATAAGTAAACCCCAATGGGGGGGCTATCTGAAGGGAAAATGAGAAGAAGGAGGGGCCTACCCCTTAACATGCCCAGGGCATTGCCTCTGATTTCACAAAGTTAATCTTATAACCCAAAAAAATCTAAATCTAGCTACCACATCAATAATAGCAGGAACGGAGACAGCCACCATGGAAACAAGCAACAACATATCATCCGCATATTTTATGCTGTCTTCCTCTACTCTCGAACCCATAAACCTGGGGTCATGTCTAATGGCCTGCACCAAAGATTCAATAGCTAGATCAAACAAAAGAGATGAGAGACATCCCTGCCTTGTCCCTCTCGAGGCCAAAAATCTAAGATCTAAAACTATTTGTAAGGACCATCGCCACTGTGTTCTTAAGAGTACTTGAATCCACTTCACAATTCAAACACTCGCAAGCCAAACTTATCGAAGAAATAATTCTAATCTACCCTATTGAAGGCTTTTTCGGCATCCAAGAAGGATGAGATCTGACCCTTAATAAATCCAGTCTGATCACAGATAATCACAGGAAGGATTTTCTCCAGGCATCTTAGACAACACTTTCAAATCAACATTCAAGAAAGAAATTGGTCTGTGAGAAGTACACTGCTCAGAATTTTTGTCCAGTTTCAGGATTAAGGAAATATTCGGCTCCTGAAGCGACTGCAGTAGCAGACCTACGCCAAATGAATGATGAACACACCAATTAGTGGGTATAATTACAAGATGAAGTTTGATCAGCGAAAATACACTTTGTTTGTTTTTGGAATCTCCAGCAACTTTTTTCTTTTTTCTCATAATGCTGTTTTTGAACTTGGTGGCAGTGTTGCAAGGTGAACTTATAATGCTGAATGCATGCCAACAGACTGTAAAAGACAATTTGTCTCATTTGATCAGTTTGAAATGTACGGCAACTGTTCAATGTTTAGGGTCTTCAATCTGTAATTACTCAAATAAGGTTGATTTGAGTAATGGAAAGAAATTTCAGCTAAAATGTACTAGTTCGGTCACATCAAGTTTTTAAATTGGTTTTGAATACTTCAGCATTGAATCTCAAGGATTGACTCGTGAAGCTTCTTTAACTCAACTGACAGAATGTAATCCTAATACATTTAGAGCACTGAAGGAGCAGATAAGCAGGATATTGTACTAGCCAATGGGAAAGCTAGTGTGAGTGAAAAGTATTTTTAAAATTGTCATAGTAATGTTCCAGTTGTAGCTGATGGTTTCTGTTTGTTTGAAAACTGAGTTGTTCCATACTTCATGGTATGGTACCAGTATGTTTCTCAGCCAGCTTGCCTTGTTATATAGAGCTTTCTATGGGGTAGTTGCCCAGTACCCCTATGAATGCTAAGAACATTTTAAATATGATATAGTAGATTCCTGCTAATTGGAAAATAACAGATTGGTGAATTTCTATTGGATTTCAAGATGCAACATATTGTTCAAAGGTGATGATTTTCATTTATTTGGAGATTTTATGACTTTACAGGGCCAAATAGCAGGGATCTACTGTACAAGCACTTTCCTATGTTGCCCATACGTTTGGGAAGGTACTAAATTACCTAATTACATTCGACCTCCCAAAACATTGTGCATTTATGTTGAGTATGCAAAATTGTTTTAAAAACATAGGTGCACATAAGTTATGTACTTTGGAAACTCAGTGGGCAGAGTGTCTATAATGTGCAATGATATTATGATTTCAAAACTTATAGTGTGTTTGATTGCAAATATTTTTACAACATAGATGACAAATTGTAAGATAGAAAACTTAAACTAAATAAAAGTGACAAACCTGTCACTCCTTTAATATGTCATGGGGGTGAGGTGACACCAGAAACCGCTCTTGCAAACATGTGACGTTGCTTAGGCTGCACTAAGCTGTCACATGGTATCCTTCCATTGTAGGAATGATGGTACAAGCAATCATAGACAGCTGTTGATTTCTGGTGTCACTTTTCCTATAGGTTTTCTAGGGGACCTAGGGCTGATGGAGATTGGAACTTTACTAAGCTTGGCAGAGAAACATACTGGCATCCAAGAATGGTGGATAATGGGCCTATTAACAGGCTTCTCTGAATCGTGAAGTTGCTGTGCTTGATCTCAGTTGACCAAATATAGGATCAGAAGTGAGTTATACAGATTAAAACAAGATGCATGCATAGTACTGAAGAAAAGCTGTAGATGCCAAGAACTAGATTCCAGGACTGAACCATATATTGATGGCACATCATTTGCTTGTTATCTTTCAAACTGCATGGCCAAAACCTGTGTTTGGATGCATGTCAAAGCAATAGAAAATTCGGTTGATACGACAATACTGTGGTTTACTTTATTCTTTAATGAAATTGGTCAGTCAGGAAGCTAGTTCCAGCTCAATAGTTTTCCATTCAAATGCTAATGCACAGTTGAAATTAACCACATATACAATGCTGCAGTACCAAAGTGTGTTGGATGCAACTTTCCTCTTTTTTTCATACAAAGTGCAGGAATGTGTTTTTCTTAAAAGCAGCTCACTGACATTTTTTAAATTACAGGTATAAATAGAGAAAGTTTTAATACAGCTTAAAATCTTTGTATGTTGTGTTCCAATTCATTTATTTATATCAATGCATTTCTAAAAGTTTGCCTCTAATATAAAATGGCTGTCTTGGATTTAATGTATATGCGAATAGGTAGTTTGTGGCAATTAATTATGATTGGATTCAAAAAATTTTTTAAATTGCATGTCCATGCAAAAGCTTGCAAACTTGAGATTAGAGCACATGGTTCTAGAGCACATAGTTCTTCAAAGCTAGGAAATTCAATGCTTTCGGGTAACCATTGTTTTATTATGTACATCAATCATTTATTTTTGTATCACAGGTAGAAATGGATTCATAAATGAGTATGGAATTTATTAAATACTTCCACGCAAGTGTATGGCAAATATTTTCAAATACTTCTGAGCCTGTATATGGCAAAGGATGGGTTACATAAGCTGCTGTACTCAGCTGTGATGCACAGTAAGATGATGACATTTAACCACATTTGGCTCGTGGGACTTGTAAATAAGTTCCAAACAATGGATGCCCTATCAGTTATGGCTTTTTTTCTGTTTATGCCAAGACTGTGTTGCAAACCCAAGTAACCATTTAAATTAAGGATTTTTGTTTTTCAATTGATATTCAGTTTTCTCTGCTTCCATTCAATATTTTTGTGGTAAATGGTATGTACATAATCATCTATTAAGTTACTCTAATGCCTCTCTGTAATGCTCCCCAATGCCCCTCTGTAATCCTCCCCACGGAGGTCTGCAAGTAGAAGAACCCGACTTGCCTCTTGGGTTTCTACTTAATTGCATGCCTAAAATGAGATTGTCTCCTTGTGGGGAGACATTGGTATAAATGCTGTTCTGCATTTCCTGCACAGCAACCAGTAGTGTTGTGCCACTAATTGTGCACTATGGTAAAAATTTGCATTGCTTCACTAAAATTGTTTATATTTGACTTTGAAGCCCATTGATTTTTTATCTTATTGTTTTGATATGTCTTATTGTCACCTTTAGAAGCTAGAATAGATGGAATATTTAAACTCATTTTAAATTTCTAGATTACTATGTGCAGCGATTTTATCACTTACCTCTGAAGTATTTGCATAGTACTGTATTCCCACTTCACAAATCATGCCTTTTACCATTTGTTCAGGATGTGTTGGGCATTATTTCGTTAAATTTTATTATATGGTTCAGTATCACTGGGTTGGTGGAAGTGCTAAAATGGCAGATTTAATTTCATGTTGTGCATGTCATTTCAGGAGTTTTATTGCAGAGATGACTATTCACGTGAGACAGCTGGGAAGAAGTAAGTAGCCACTTACATTTTGAGGTGCCTAGTTTTACCCTTGACTCTAAGACTTGTAAACAATACTATTTTAACCAGCTGCAATAACAGCTCAGCTGCCATGAAATTGTCTGTATGGGACATTCAGCCCAGCAAATCAGTATGCATTATTAAACTATTGGAATATATCAGGAGCAAAATTGAAAAAAATACTTGATGTAACAAATCTTTGAAACTGCTTACAAAGGTGGGGGGAAATCATATTTTGGTGAAGGACTGAATCTAAGTGTGGCGATTAAGAGGAAAAAATCAGGGGGCGCTCTTACCAAAAGAATTCGAAATGCCGAATGAGTGTGAAAACGGGATAGAATCTCACCAATTTTTTGGGTGAGCTCTCAGACGGTAACTTATGCCACTTAGTGCAAAAAAGAGGCAAAGTGTGAATCACATCAGTAGGCAGAGTGGATGGAGTCTATTCTTGTCAGGAAGCCAGCTGCTGACTGCAAGGGGCACTGTTGCGCATGCACCTTGGATTTCTGTGTACGCTCCCCCTCCTCTCCCCTCAGCTGGCCTCCCCAGTCAATCGCCGCTCACCCCCCAATCCCCAATTTCAGTGTGCGCAGTCCCACCCCCTCCCCTTAGGCTCTGTCCCCTGCACTGCCCAGTGGGAAGTTCCAGGGTGCCAGGCTGGCACTGCCCAAGGGGCACTGCCCTTCCCACCCGAAGGCCATCACGTCTTGGCCCCTGTTGCTGGGACCATACATGATCCTCGCTGGTGAGGATCTCCTCCATGAGGCCGTTATGGCAAGTGATATTTAATTTGAGATTTAAATATTATAATCAGCCTCATGCCTTTCCTGGGCACAAGCCTGATCACGCCAGTGCTGGTAGTGTCCCAAGAGGTCAGAAACTGGGCACAAAGCCAGGTTTTTGCCTCTCTTGCGATTTTACTGGCTCACCACGCTGATTGACTGACACGATGAGTCGTAAGGTGCCCCCCCGCGCCCGCCAAATTGTTAACTGTATTTAAGAATACAGTTAACAATTAGCAATAACTTTTACCAATTACAAACAAGAAATAAACAACCATGATATTGTATAAACCTTAACCACTAAATGCACTGTTCCAAACAAGCACCCTTTTTGGGATTAGCACAGGAAGCTCTTATGTTCATGTTTTGTTGTGGGATTCTGCAGTTTTCTTAACACACACGCAGGAGTCAGACACTTTTTCTTGACAGTTTTTGTGACACGCACAAACTTGAAGTCAGAACAGCTTCCCAAAACACCACGTTGAAAGAGGCAGAACACGGCATCCAGCCTGAAGTCCAACCACCAGAATAAGAACTCTTCACAGAGAAAAAAAACTGTCCCACCTGGCCTGTCAATCATTCTTACCACAACAATTCAAAAGGTCGTAAACTCCCAAAAAGTGCATTAGGCCCAGAGTAAAAATGAACAAAACCCCATTTAAATCTCTGAAGCAGCAATAAAAAGGACATCTAATCAGGCAGCTGGTGCCACAACGAACAAAAACAAAGCTGCTTGTAACTGTAGAGAGCATGATTTTAAAAAAACATTTCCTAAAGGCACAGTAACGCCACAGAATGAAGCATAACATTTTCTATTTTTATGTAGATAAATTGGCAAGCTGAAAATTCCAGGTTTGTACTTCAGGCATGTAGAAATACAGTGGCTACTGTATATAAGACTAGAAATTTTATGTAAAGGCAAAATACTGTGAATGCTGGAATCTGAAACAAAAACAGAAAATGCTGGAAAATCTCAGCAGGATTGAGAATGATCAGATATGAAACGTTGGCTCTATTCTCTCCACAGATTCTGTCAAACCTGCTGAGATTTTCAGCATTTTCTGTTTTTGTTGTAAAGAATTTATGTACCTCATTTAGGATTAAAAGATAAGCAGTTCTCTGTACTTGGACCAAGCCCTCTTCCAGGTTTTTATGCTGGTCGGTTTCTTTTAAAACTATTTTGTTAAAGTTAAAGGCTGTAGATGGAGTACGCTACTGGTATATGGTTGAACACAAATGTTGTCATTGCTCTACTCTTCTGTTGCTTTGCTATTTAAATGGCAACTTGTTCTAAACTAATTTATAATTAGAAAATGTTGAGCTGATTAAATGCAATGAGATTAATATTAACATCAGGAGCCAGTGTCAGGTGTAACATTTGGAGGGAGTAATTAGGGTTGCACTGATTGGAAAGAGCGCAAATATATTTGTCCACATCAGTTAACGTGAAGATGAGAGTCTTGATTAGTATGTGTTGTATAGTGACCCACATCGTCATGGTATTTTTTGAGGTGGAGTTTTGGACAGACCTGTCTCGGATGTGAGTATATATGTCTGTCCCGCAGTTGCTGCCAAGTATAATGTTCATCATCACAGTGAAGAAAATAAAACAGTGGCTATATTCTGCATTGAAATGGGTGAAGATGACTGAAGCTTAATTTTACCTTTAAATAATTTTAATTTGATTTTTTTTAAAAATTCAATCCTGGGATGTGGTTGTTGCTGGTTGGGCCAGCTTTTATTGTCCATCCCTGAGAGCATTTGAGAGTCAACCACATTGCTGTGGATTAGGAGTCACATGTCGGCCAGACCAGGTAAAGATGACAGATTTTCTTCCCTAATAGATGTTAGTGAAACAGATGGGTTTTTTACGACGAGCGACAACTGTTTCATGGTCATCATCAAACTTGTATTTCCAGATTTTTTTTATTGAATTCAAATTCCAATTCTGCTGTGGTGGGATTTGAACCCAGGTCCACAGAGCATTACCCTGGGCCTCTGGATTACTAGTCCAACGCAATACTGCACCACTGCCTCCCCTACTGTTGAAATGCAGTAATAAATGTGTTCAAATTAGAATCCATGCATTGGTCCGAGGATTAGAAAGCATTCTTCACTCTGTATGCAAATACAAACTCTGTTCAGGATTGGGGCCATCACCCTGCTTCCCCGCTGAGCTGCGATCCAGACAGGTCCATTTGAATCCTCACTTGGAATTGGGGAACTTGAAAATGAGGCACATTTGAGTCTTGGTTGTGTCATAGACATTGGCAAATGATAATTCTTCTTAAAACTCAAGAGTATCTCCAGTTTATTTACAGTTGTCTGTCTAGATTACTAGCTTTTTAAAGACACACTAAATTCTTAATAAATTGTTTACATTGATAAGGTAACATGACAATTATGCCAAAGATTGTGGCTTATCCATATGAGTCGTGGGTAGTTTATCAGTTGCCATTATTGCTTGGCTCAGCTTTTTTTGCTTGAATGTTTGTTCCTTTTAGCCAGCTAAACATTTGTGGGTAGGTAGAATTTAGTGAAGTAAACAGCAATAAGTTAAAACAGACTGAAAAGTTACAAGTTTAGTTTACAATATTTAGGATGGTGAGTGCCACATTTTAAAAAAAGATTTTAAAAAAAATTTTCATTGACATTGGAAATTAATTTATTGTATAATTTCCGACAACAGTTTCTGACTGCAGAAGAATATGGTGGTGACGTGCATGAACATTCAC